>NC_044309.1:31585648-31894815 GCF_007474595.2 Lynx canadensis | reverse complement strand
GACCTGAGTTGAAGTCAGAAGCTTAACTGAATAAGCCACTCAGGTACCCAAGATAAAGCTCACTTTAGAGGTCTCTTACGTATTTTCAATGGTTTCTGAGTTATCTGTAGGAAGCTCTTAGTTGTAGAGTTTGATATATGTGTCTACAATTAAATCAGGATCATGTTTTATATCAAAATTTAGGTTCAGTAAAGCCAAGTTACTTGACCTTTGGTCTGTCAAAGTGTTCCTCAGGTATGCTTTGAGGCAATTTTACCCATGTTCATAGCATTCATTCTCAACCTTCATCACAGGAAGAATACATAGGACTTTCAGCAATGCATAAACACTAGGAAAAACTTGATGTCTTGCAGGTGCAGGGTTTCATAAATGGTGAATGGAAGCTCTATGTCTTTCCCTCTGTGTTTCCACTTGATTCTCCAATAATGCAGCTCAGGTGAGAGTGTGTCATGATTAGGCAAGTCACTTCTGTACATGTCAGCATGGTGCCCCCCCCCCCCCCGCCCAGTGTATTAAATTTGAGCTGTCCCATGACAGAGGGTACCAGAGATAAGCATTTAAGAGCTCTGAGGTGCTGTTCTGAAAATGTATCTTTCAGTTCCTGAATAATGAGTTCCACTGTTGGGACATTAGAGTTTCTTTATAGTAACTCTCAGAAGTTAGCTGGGATTCCAGGTTACCTCGCTGGGCTCTGTGGAATTCTCCAGGGAGTTTCAGCTGAATATCAAATTTGGTTGCCAAATTTATAGCTTTTTCAAGCCGAAATTCATGATAAACTTCAATATTTTCCATCATTTCATTTAATGAATGCAGCACTGCAGTCAAGTTACTGGCTACAAAGAAGACATCAGAAGTTTTCCCCTGGAGATTTTTCCCAAAGGCTCTTGTAAAAGATAGAATATTTTTAGGAACAACAATGGTAAGAATGAAATCAAAAGCTGTTCCCAGCTATATAGTTACCAGCTATATAGTTATTCCACCCAAGGTGTGTATCACTATACCATCTAAACATAAAACACGTGTTTGCAGGAGGTCCACTAAAATTTCACAAGCATCATGCCTGCCTGTCCACTGGGAATGACAAATATCCTTCAGTTCAAGCTCTAAAAGCAGTTGTGGAGATCAATGGAAGAAAGAACAAACTTCCTCTATTGTTCCTAATACAGCAGGTACTCTCACAACAGGCACTGATTTTGCCAACCAAATATTGAAGGCACAGGAAGAGCAAAGTGTATAGACAGCTTGGGGATATTTCTCTAAAAGTGTAGAAGCAACAACTTTCATTTTGGAAGCAAATCCACTGGACACAATGTAAGCCTGGCCATGATAATACTCCAGCTTAATCCCCACTTCTCCATTATCAACAGTATGAAATTTCAAAATTTCTGCATCAACCTCATAAGGCAAGAAGCCTACAAATTCCTCTCTCAGGTTATGAGATTCATCAACAAACCTCACCAACACAGACAAATATTCTTCCCTGATATGGCCACTATGGCATCAGTGATGATGGAAAAGAGGAAGTGGCAGCCTCTCACTCCCCGAGGGTTTCCTCCCAAATGCAGCTCTCACAGATCTCTAGCATCTGCCTCTGCTATGTTTTCAAGCAGAACAATGTGTTAACTGCTATTGTCTCAATGCTTTCTATCAACTTCTTCACCAGAATTTATCCCACGCTCCAGCAGTGCTTGAACAAAGAGATCCTCTGGGAGTTCATCAGTTTCATGCCCTTCCAGAGGCATGTCTTGTTTTCCCATAAGAATAAAAATTTCAGGGGCACCTGAGTGGCTAAGTAGGTTAAGCATATGAGTCTTGCTTTCAGCTCAGGTCAAGATTTCACTGTTCATGAGTTTGGCCCCACTGTCAGTGCAGAGCTGCTTAAGATTCTCTCTCACTCCCTCTCTCCCTCTCTGCTCCTCCCCTGCTTGTTGTCTCTCTCTTTGTCTCTCTCTCAAAATAAATAAACTAGAAAATTTTTTTAAAGAATCAAAATTTCAAATAAAGATTTTAAGTATTCTTTTTTTTCTTTCTTTTCAAGAGTTGATGAAAAATGTCTTCATCCTGTTCTTCAGCCCCTTCTTCCGCACTGGGATTCTGAGCATTGCTGTCATTTATTTCTTTGTTTTTATTCCTCTTCAGAATTTTCATCATTGTTTTTTCTGTTTCAGTTTCTTGATTTTATCTTCACTTATTTCTTTTGTTAGTTTTTTGTGTCTACTATGTGGATTGTTTGAATGACTGGCAAGAACAAACAAATATTGTTGGTATTGCATTATCTCCAAGAACTGTCCCATAAGGACTAGTTCTACAAATCATAGAGGTCTCAAAATGTTTGGCACATAATTGATAATGTTTATTTAGTTGATCAGGTGTTTTATCTTCTAAGTCTGCTCTCCCAGAATTCTCCACCCACTTCTGACATCTGGTGGGACACCTTGGGAACCCAAAGAAGGACAGATCCTGAAGAAGGCCAGATCCAACTTCCTCGTGCAGCTGGGGGTTGCGTGGAAATTCTAGAACATCAGCGCCCACACAGACCCATACACCCTCCCCTCCTCTCCTCCTCTGGGCAGCCTTTCTGCAGGTTGGGTCTGGGAGGGAAGTCAGGCTGGAGCACCAGGGGAGGGGCCTATAATTTTTTATGACAAGTTCATGCACATCATGTCAAGACAAAAATGGGAGAAAAGTAAACTTCAAATATTACACGTGTAAGACATAATGGATTATGGATTATTTTGTCATCAATTGGATGACAAAGAACTGTGTTTTTTATTATGAAGTGATGTTATCACTGTGCTAAACCTACAGTATCTGTCAGTATTACTTAGGACTAAGCAATCATAACAATATTCCCAACTTACAGGAAAGCACTTGTCAGAAAAAGTGGAAAGTAGAAGAAGGAATACTTCATTAAGGTATAATTTTTTTCACTAATTTTTTTGAAATGAAGCTGCAACCGAAGTAAGTTTCCAAATAGTTCATTTGTTAGATAAAGCGAGTCATTGACCAGTGGTGTTAATTAAGTCATATTTGATTCCAAGCCAAAGAAATGTGTCCAGAGAAAATAAACTGGTTTAAGACTATTAACTTTGGGGGGGGGAAAGTGACTCAAAAGAGTTTAGGACATTGGAAGCAATATCAATAGTCCATTTAAAAAGAAGCCAAATGATTTCAAGGGGTTTTCCTTGGCTTTTGATAAGTCAACATACTGTTCAGTTGTTTTTTCAAGGACTAATGCCAGATCCAAAGTCACTGAGTTTCACCTATGAATGGTCTGTATGAAACAATTATAATTGAGAATATTTTTGAAAACAGTGAGAAAACACTAATCTAGTACAACCTGAAGTAGAATCTGCTAAGATGTGCTATAACTGATGGTGATAAAAATATATGTGGAGAAGAAAAGCTCTTAGTTGGATGAATTTACAGATTTTGAAAATTTAAGGTGTTTAAAGACTACATTATATTCATTGTATTATTTATCAGCAGGTACTTCTTTTTTAATGTTTATTTATTTTGAGAGAGGGACAGCATGTGTGCAAGTTGGGGAGGAGCAGAGAGAGAGGGAGAAAGAATCCCAAGTGGGCTCTGCACTGAGATCATGACCCGAACCCAAATCAAGATTCGGTTGCTTAGCTGACTGAGCCATCCAGATGCCCTTATCAGCAGGTACTTCTGAGGAGCATATTTGATATCATGTCTTATGGAATTGGCAGTGTCAATAGTGAAATTCTACTCTCATGGACTTAATATCTTCAGCACCATAAATTTTGTCATAGATAGAAGTAAATCCTTAATTGTCCTACCATACAGCAGTGTGACATTTTAGCACTGATGAAATTATATTGAGATTATATTCAGCCCAGGATCAAGATTGAAATTCCTCTGAATGAGGACTTTCTTCAATCACTGTTAATTAACAGTGAGTGAATTTGGAAATTAGCTTTTGCTGCAGATTTGATGTTTCTTAATGAATTGAACCTAAAACTATTAGGCAAAGCTGAGCTTACATACAAAACTTATACTTCAGTAAAGTCATTTTGATGACAACTAATGTTGTTTGAATCACAAGTAGTATCAAGCTGCTGTATTTACTTCCTATGTTGTCAAAAATTAAAACAAGAAGTTAAATCTCCACCCCACACGAATTTTCAGAGAATATATTTTCCAAGCTCAACCTACAGTTCCAGAAGTATTTTTTGGACCTTGCTTCACATGCAAAAGAAAAGTCAAATATTTCAAAATCCATCTAATTGTGCAAAATCCATCTAACTTCCACTTAACTTTCAATTGAACTGATTAATCTACAGTAACATACTAAAAGGTACATATCAAGGAAAGAATATAATAGAATTCTATAAATGACTCAAGTAATATTTCCTATTGAAATCACATGCTTATGATTGGTATCACTATTCAGCAGTACCGATTTGTGTGACAAGACATTTTCTTATTATATAAGTACCTGCCTCAATTTTGTCTCTTAACCTATAAAACCTATGGATTTACTATCTGGCCTTTTAGAGAAAAAAGAAAAACCCCTGATCTAGAGGACTGTGGGTGTCTGAAAGATACAGGGAGACTTCATTGAAGGATTGCTTGCTAGAAAGTTTGGTTAAGTATGAAGTCTAATTATTCTGATTTAGCAAACAAAGCTTTGCCTGCGGTCATATTACTTTAATCAAAAATAGAGCTGGACCCAAAGCTATATCTTTCTGCTATAAACCTAACATGTAAGATTTAGTTGCAGCAAACAACACCAGCTGTCTCACATCAACGTTGCCAATTTGAATTTTTATTAGTTTTATAGTTTTGTTTGTATTTCATTTGTACATCTTGCTTTGGCTTCAGACATCAGTAAGACTTACTCTCTATGTGAACATAGGTGAGGGCCCCTTAACCCTCCCAAATGTATTTTCATTTCTTGAAAAGGAACACAATGAATGCACATGAATCTGTTTCTTCAGGAAGTGTTAAAAAAATTAAGTGAACCATTTTTCATTCAGAGATTGTGGACACAGGGTGCCTGGGTGGCTCAGTCAGTTGAGCATCTGATTTTGACTCAGGTCATGTTCTTGCAGTTCACGAGTTTGAGTCCCACGTCCAGCTCTGTGCTGGCAGTTCAGACCCTGGAGCCTGTTTCTGATTCTGTGTCTCCTCCCTCTCTCTCTGCCCCTCCCCTGCTCGTGCTCTGTCTCTCTCAAAAATGAATAAACATTAAAAAAAATTTAAAAATAAAAAGAGATTGCAGACATGATAGAGTGTCTAGAAGAGACTATGTCGGGCAGAATTGACCTTAACAAAAGTTAGGTCTTTCCTCTTCAAATGTATTGGTTCTCAAACCTAACATGCACAGAATAACCTGATGAGCTTGTTTAACATGCACTGTCCCAAACTTTTCTTCCAAGGCCCAGGAGTATTCACCTCTGTCACACATCTCAGAACACCCTGATTGATGACACACAGACCACCATATTTTGAGAAACATGCCTTCAGATTCTTGATTTCCACTGCTTCATTCTGCCCTTTACTTGAGAACAGATAGGATCCTTCATGAAGCAACCAGGTGATTTTTTCTACAAGAACTCCTTACCATAAGAGGTGAGATAGGAAGAAGGGATTAGCCCATTTCACCTTGGTATCTTATTGTTATTACAAATCCTAAACTACACTTGTTTATGGAACATTCTAGAATACAGCAAGTGCCTTGAGCTATTTTGTGACTAACTAGAAGTAACTAGGGCTTTAATATTCAACCACCAAATAAAGAAAATTTCAGGTAAAAAATAACATGTGACAGGAACACATTTCCTATCAATCTAGTTATTTTTTCAAAAAGCTTTAAACAACAATCTCAATAATCTTACATTTTAGTGATTTTCTGCAATTTCCACTGAAGGTTCAAACATACCTGAAAAGCCCTTGCTTCATTGCCTAAAAAAACAGATGAATAGATATTCATTTATATAAAAATAATTAGATAAAAATCATTAGTCCAGCACATACTTAATGGTTAATATAGAATCAGAACTACTGAATTGATGTCTCAGTGTAAAGGCATCAAAAACCTAGTGTCTCTAAACAAGCAAAATCACCTAAATTCGGGCCACTTCTTAAGCTAACATTGCTGAAGACTTTTACTGGATAAGTTTGTACAAGTTCCCCTGTCCCCACAACCCACTGCCCATTAAAACATAAGATACATTTATTAGAAACAAAAGCTTTTTCTAGGAAAGAAGAGATTTTTGG
This sequence comes from Lynx canadensis, assembly GCF_007474595.2. Taxonomy (NCBI): domain Eukaryota; kingdom Metazoa; phylum Chordata; class Mammalia; order Carnivora; family Felidae; genus Lynx; species Lynx canadensis. The sequence continues at coordinate 31,888,566 of NC_044309.1, read as the reverse complement.
CACTGGAAAATTACGGATCAAGGCTCACCTGTTAGCAAAATGCTGCAAGGCGGTGAATTCCAGTCCTAATTCAGCTTCTGATGTTGATATGACTGAAGGGGCTTGGGTTCACTGCCCAGTTTCCTCACCCATGAACCTGGAATAACAACACACCCTCCTTTACAAAGGAACCATGTTGTGTAACACAAAAAAGTGACGACAGCCTTTTCCCAATTCAAGAGATGAAATTATAGCCCCATTGTGATATTCTTCACACATACTTCAACAACTCACTGACATTTTAACTATTAATTACTTGTTTATTCTCAGTTTCAATACCTTTTATTCAGATCCCTTTGCATTCCTTAACCTTGCTTGTCTCCCTGGCTTTTGTATCTGTAGGTGAACCCCTCACCAACCTTTTGGCAAACATTACTCTTGACTCCCAGATCACCTATCTTTCCTAGCGACTCTGGGGGGTCCTCTCATGCTTCACACACAGCGCTCACCACCATGCCTCTGCCTGCTGCCTCTGGACACACCTGTCAGCCAGCCAGCTATCAATGGGCTGGCAGCAGTAGCTCTTGCATGGGATGGAGTGCACATCCCTCCCTGACTTTTACCCATTCCTCCCATGTGCAGCCCCGCACACACTGTAATAATGCCCCTTATGTGTCATAACTATGTCATTACCCCCCCTCAGGGCGTATGTCACTTCCTGACTTCTTTCAGATTCCTGGCATTCTGTACATGAGGCTGTTCAATATACCCCCCAAATGGTAATTAATTGTTAGACTTGTCATTCTTCAATGGTTTGGTTTGTAAATTTGGCTTAGAGAAAGATGAGATGAGAGGAAAAAGGATAGAACTCCAGGAATCCTATAGAAATCTGAAAACTCTAATATCCGCCTCAAGTATCCTAGATCTTAATATTCAACTCCCCAAGATTGTTCCCAGCTAAATGGATTCCCTCTTTCCTGAATCAATAAACATTTTGCCATCACATAGACACCATTAACTGAAAATGTTGTTTTAGTGTAGTGTTTGTACTTATTATATCATGATTTATATTTGAAAGGCATCTGTATGATTATTATATATGTAAATAGTAACATCGCACTAATGTGGCATTACAAGGAAGGCCTCCATTCCATGCAAGTGAAACTTCTGGATAAATGAAAATTGCCTCCTTAAAGACCAATCTTTTGATTGGTCTCAATGATAAATAAACATTAAAAAAATTTTTTTAAAAAAAGGAAGGAAATTCTGTCACATGATACAACAAGGATGAACCTTGAAGACATTATGCTAAGCGAAATAAGCTAGACACAGAAAGACAACACTGTGACTCCACTTATATGAGTTACCTAGAGTGGTCAAATTCATAGAGATGGATTGGGGGGCTGGGGGACAGGGAAAACAGGGAATTGCTGAATGGGTCAGAGTTTCAGTTTTGCAAGATGAAAAGAGCTCTAGTGGGGCACCTGGGTGGCTTAGTTGGTTAGGCATCCTACTCTTGATTTCGGTTCAGGTCATGGTCTTACAGTTTGTGGGATTAAGCTCCGCGCCAGGTTCTGTGGTGACAGTGTGGAGCCTGCTTAGGATTCTCTCTCTCTCTGCCCCTCACCCTGCACACATGCATGCATGCTCTCTCTCTCAAAATAAATATTTAAATAAAAGAAAAAAGAAGAGAATTCTAGAGATTTGTTGCACAGCAATGTGAATGCACTTGACACTACTCAGCCGTATATGTAAAAAGGGTTGAAACAGTAGGGGTACCTGAGTGGCTCAGTTGGTTGAGCGTCCAACTTTGGCTCAGGTCATGATCTAGCAGTTCATGAGTTCAAGCCCCACATTGGGCTTGCTGCTCTCAATGCAAAACCTGCTTCAGATATTCTGTCCCACTCTCTCTCTGTCCTTCCCCTGCTCTTGCTCTCTTTTTCTCTCAAAAATAAATAAAACATTTTTAAAAAATTAAAAATAAATAAAAATGTTTGAAATGGTAAATTTTATGTTATGTGCATTTTACCACAATTAAAAAGAAAGATATATAAAAAAGGTAGAAACATGCATTAATTCATTCAGTTAATATTTCTTTTGTGCCTACTATGTATCCTGCTGTATTAGATCCTGCTCCCTGTTGGTGCCAGGGAAAAAGTGCTGAACAATACAAAGTTTTGTCCTTTATGGAGGTTATATTCTACTGTACAGTATTTAACAGGATATATACCTTTGCAATCTACCTAATAAAGTACACAATTTTAGGACATTGGTTTTTAGAACATAAATGATTTGTCTGGAAGATCTGCAACCTGACCTGTTTGGGTGTAGGATATATCTGAAGTTTAAATATCTTAATTCTAGAAGATTATAATGATTAACATTTTAAAACTGACCTATCACCAACACCTTTTGGGTATGTTTGCTTAGTTTTTCTTTCTGTTATTTAGATTATGGAATGGGATATGACAGACTGAATATACAAATGGTCAATGGCCAGACCATTGTATGAAAATAAAACTTTGACCTGCAACCTGCAGCAACCTGTCCAGGAAACCAACCTCTTATCTACAATAAACAACCCAGGAAGCCAGCCTGCTATAAATCAGACTTAAGGGGAACAAAATTGCAATCTCCAGTGACACTGCAGGAAGCTAAACAATAACTACTGTAACAATCAGCCTAAAATGGCCAGGACTTGATTAATAACTGACAGCTTCCCTAATTTTTGTCCCTGCTTCCAACGTAGGACCAACCAGAGAAAGCCAAATATGCACCCTGACCAATCACTTAGGATGTCTTGTTTCTAGTTAGACCATCTACAGCTTCCCCATGCCGACAACTTCCAATCAAGCACTCCTGAAGCCCCCACTTTGTGCATTTTATAAAGCTTTCCCACTCCTCTGCCTGCCTTTGAGTCCCCACCAAAACACAAGGGACGGTGGCTGTCTCCCTTACTATAGCAAGCTCACAATAAATAGCTTTGGCTTTTCTCATTTTGGTGGTCTTTGTTTATTTCCACAGATGTTTGCTATATACTTGCAAATTGCTATTCAATCTTTTAAAATGGTTAATAACTATCCACACATAATTGTTCCAGCTCCTTGGTTACAAGCAAGATCTCTGTCTTGCCCATCACCCTCTACCTGGTTCCCAGCTCTCACACCAGGTTGCCCAACATTAACTAGTCATGCAGTAGATGGCATGATTGCCATGCACCTGCCCCAGATCAACAGTTCTTTTCATTATTACAGTGGCATAATTTTTAACAATGAATGATCATTTGAAAAAATTCTTTTAGAGAAATTATTTTTCCACTTAGATTCCTAGTTAATCTTCTACTGTAGTTCAGGCATTGAGAAATATTTTCCATTTGTTTGTTCTAATGTTTGTGGATAGTTGGATGACCTCCAAATAATAGGAACATTTCTACATCCTACTTGAGAATATATGTGCAAGAACTTAGGAATGATTTCTGTTTGCTTGTATCTGAATAACTACTGGATAAACATCAGGTGTAAGAAAATACTTGATAAAGCTGGGTTGACTTTGGTGCTGAATAATCATTGTAAAGAATATTATCTTTAAAATACATAATGTTCTTTTCTCCCTGTGCCTCCAGGTATATGACCTCCTTCTATTCTGTTGGCAGCATCCATTTGCCTCAGGTAGGATTATCATTCTTATGGCAGGAAGGCAAAGAGAAAATATTACATATTTTTTGCAGTCTAGTCTTTGAGAATTTTGAAGATCACAGGCTTGCAAAACAGGTTTTAAAAGAGAAAGACGCACTAAATTCCAAATACTCTCTCTTTGTGTTTCAAGAGGCAAATCTGGCTGGCTTATAGATTATTCCAAGCATATTGTTCTTTAACAATGGATGGTCATTTGAAAAATTTAAACGTAGAACAATTTTGCTTTTTTTTTTTTTAATGTTTGTTTTTGTGAGAGAACATGAGTGGAATAGGGGCAGAGAGAGAGAGAGAGAGAGAGAGAATCCCAAGCAGGTTCCACACTGTCAGCGCAGAGCCCAATGCAAGGCTCAATCTCCCCCACTGCGAGATCATGACCTGAGCTGAAATAAAGAGTAAGACATTCAACTGAGTCACCCAAGCACCCCGAACAATTTTCCTTTAAACAGAGTGTAAGGGAATCCTTGGAAAGGAAAATAGAAAAATCTCTTGTCTTTCAGGTCTGGGGAGCAACAGCAAGACAAATGTATGCTAAGATTTCCCCTCTAATGAGAGAATTACTGGGGAGGATGACATCTCCTGGGCTGCAAGGAGAGATTTTGGAGATTTCTTGTGCTTTTTCAGGCTCAATAAATCATTCCTCAGATTAGATTCTTGTTTATAATGTTAAGTTAAATGCATTGTGCAATGAGTCTTAGAATTCGGTATTCGGTTATTTCACACGAGTCTCTGCTCTATTCCCTGCTCCAGCCCATCTTCACCTCCAGGCAAATGGAAAAGGTATAGCACAAGGGATCCTTTTGTTGAAACCCATTTATTGTTTGTTACCTTTTTTTAGACATTGAATGTCCTAATTATGTTATTTCAAGAAAGTAAAAAATGTATACCTTTTAGAAAAGTGACTGATTCACACATAGGGCTTGTTTTGAATCTGCAGGAAGACTAATCAGCCCAGGATATGGGGTGTCGTTTGTTTCTTTATCAGTTTGGCTCCCTCTAGCTGTTAGTTTGCAAATTTTAGTAGGTTCTAAAATTACACATTCTTTGCCCCTTTCTATAGCACAATTTTTTCATAGGAAGGTTTTGGGGAAAATGATTAACTGATAGAATATATTTTTAGCAAAGATCATATTTAGCCTTTTTATGACAAATTACTAAGGTTCATATATAGGGTTGACAGATTTAGCAAATAAAAATACAGTGTACCCAATAAAATTTATATTTCAGATAAAAAAAAACCAAGTAATTTTTTAGTGTAAGTATGCTCCAAATACATTAATTGGGCAACTGTATATATTTGCATAGTGTTTTACATCTCATTTAACAAATGAGGATTCTGAGGATCAGAGTTTCCAATTCCAAACTATATTTTTCTCATTTTCCCATGGCTTGTTCTTGCTTTTTCATTCTTAGTTTCCCTGTAAGTTCCCAAAAAAAATCAGGTCAGAGGTCTGATCACAGGACACTTGATTTCAAGTTCCAAGGATCCTAAGATATCTTTGTTTTAACTTCACTAAAGGAAATGATTCAATAAGTGCGGTCTATGTGCAAGTCCCCAGGAGATCTTTACCTCTCACTAAATGAGGATTCAGTGAACGTAGGAACTATTTCTGTTTGCCGGGTTCCATTTGGACCCTAGTGTTGACCTGCATATCTATAGGCAAGGAATTAAGGCTTAGAGTCACTTGTCCAAGGTGACACTAGTACTAAGTAGGGAGCTGAGATTTAATTCACATAGTCGGCCAGAACAAGATAGTAGCTGTTCCAGGCTTTGTGGGCCATGCAGTCTCTGTCAGGACCACTCAATGCTCCCATTGTAGGGCAAAAGTAGCCATGGGCAACACACCAATGAACAGGCATGGGTCGCCAAGCTCCAATAAACTTCAAAATTTGAATTTCAAATAATTTTCACATAGTATGATTTATTGTTCATTTGAATTTTCCCAATCATTTAAAAATGTAAATACCATCCTTAGCTCTAGAGTAGGGATTGGCAAAGTGAGCCTGTAGGTCAAATCCTGCCCACTGCCTGTTTTTGTAAATCAAGTTATTCATCATTTCTCTCCTTGGTGTTCCTCTTGAAGGACAGTCCCATTAATTCTTCATGGTAGATTAATTCATACAGCAGATGTTGTGATTAATCAAGTCCAATGTTTCATCTTTCCCTGGTGCAATATAAGGCTTTTACTAAAGTAATTGGCTTATATTCTTCAGGAGCTCTTTTAAAAAGTAAATTGGTAACATTACATTGTATCTATGCATTGGCATAAAACTAGTGGTTATTTTAATGAAATTGTTCTTTAATCAGATAGTCCATTAAGCATTTTCCTCCTAGTTGGGCACTAATCTATGCACAATAACTAGAGAAAGAAATACACTTACCTTTGGTGACAATTCATCAGGAGAATATACTTGAATTTTTCTTTAGAATTACATCTGTGCTAATCCCTTGTGGAGGGACAAATAACTGTGATAGCCATTGAAATCCTGGTGGCACCTCACTGAGTATTCTCACTTGTGCTGCATCCAGGGGAAGGTGAAGGGAAAATGGAGACATCTACTTGGGAGTTTTGTTTTTTTCTAATACCTATTATTGACATGTTATATTTTTTCCTTTCAAGCAGTGACATTTTTTTCCTCCTAAAAAAGATTAAATCTTTTTTTTCAAATATTTATTTTTGAGAGAGAGAGAGACAGACAGACAGACAGACAGAGTGTGAGCAGGGAGGGGCAGAAAGAGGCACAGAGACACAGAATCTGAAGCAGACTCCAGGCTCTGAGCTGTCAGCACAGAGACCAATGTGGGGCTAGAACTCACGAACTGGGGATCGTGACCTAAGCCAAAGTAGGATGCTTAACTAACTGAGCGACCCAGGTGCCCCAAAATAGATTAAGTCTTAAGCCCAAAACAAAATTTATAGCATCTGAGACAAAAGGTGAATTTGAAATGTCAAGATTTAGATTTTTAATTATTTTTACTGTGTCTTCTTAACTTTCAAAAGAAATGTATGAATCATACTGGATTATGGGAAATGGTTAAGGTATTAGGTATTGTAGGGTGTCAGAATATGCACCCCAATATATACCACGTTTGCATAAGGATTATTTTGAGCTGAAGGCAACTAAGAAGCAGATACAAGAAAAGGTCTCTGCCCTCCCCCTATTTGCCTGAAAGCAAGACATATGTTTACAAAGGTGTCCCCCTTCCTTCTCTATTAGTAAGGACCAAAATTAATCTCCAGAGACAACTTTAGACCTTAAGCACCCTGGAGACAGCACCAGAGGAATCTACATAACAACTTCTACTAAACTTTTATTTACTATTAGTTTGTCATAATGTGCCTTCCCACAGTTTGGCTTGCCAGAGACTCAAGGTTCTTTTCCCTTGTCTCATCGCTTCTGTAACACATCAGTGTTCCCTTGCTGAGATTCCACATAAGCCCGAGTTCTAAGCACCACTTTGAGTTACTCATCTCTGAATACTCCAGGTGTAAGGATGGTACACATGCTAATGAACTTTTGCTTGCTTTTCTCTCTTTGATTTGTCTTTTATCAGCCTAGTTTATAGGGCCCCAGCCAGAAAACCTAGGAGAATGTAGGAAAAATAATTTCCGTTCCCCTACAGTATCTTGAAATTATGTTCTCTGCTTCACAAAGGGATTGTGCTCCTGGTTCAGCATAAATCCATTCCCCCAAACACATCCTCTGAAGCCTGAGACCCTGGTTATGGCAGGTGAGGAAAAGAAGAGTCTTTACAGATGCAGTTGTCACCTCTAGCTGGGTGTCAGAATTTTCTGGAGGGCTTTTATTTTTTAAATGCTTATTTATTTTGAGAGTGAGTGAGTGTGAGCAGGGGAGGGGCAGAGAGAGGGAGAGAGAGAATCCAAAGCAGGCTCCACACTGAGCCCTGGAGAGCTTTTAAAACTGAAGTTTTGGGGCACCTGGGTGGCTCAGTTGGGTAAGCTTCAGACTCCTTTTTTTTTAATTAAAAAAATTTGTTTAACATTTATTCATTTTTTTCAGAGACAGAGACAGAGTATGAGGGAGGAGGGGTGGAGAGAGAGGGAGACACAGAATCCAAAGCAGGCTCCAGGCTCCAAGATGTCAGCACAAAGCCTGAGCCTGACACGGGGCTCAGACCCATGAACCGTGAGATCATGACCTGAACTGAAGTTGGACACTTAACCGACTGAACCATCCAGGCACCCCTAAGCTTCAGACTCTTGATTTTGGCTCAGGTCATGATCTCATGGTTAATGGGATTGAGCCCCACGTAGGCTCCGTGCTAATAGTGTGCACCTCCCTTGCTTGCACTCACTCACTCTCTCTCTCAAAAAAAAAAAAAAAAAAAATTAAATCCACAGTTTCCCTAGAGTTTTGGATTCAGTAGGTCTGGGCTGAGGCTCCATAGTTAAGAACACTTCCTCTTGTAGGATTGAGTAGGAATCTGTAGGAATTTCCTGTGGCTGCTGGAATAAATTACCACAAACTGGGTGGCTGAAAACAACACAAATTTATTATCTCAATGGTGGAGGGCGATGCTCCATCCCCAGCACTCTGCCACACACAAACATCACTAATTGACCCACTCTTCAGCTAGTCTTTGCTTTTGCAAGAGAGGAGGGCAAAGAGAGAGAGAGAGAAAGAGGACTAGGGTGTCAGAGAGGTCTTTTTTGGCTCAGCCACCTTTGCCCTCCTTGACGTCTGCATGACTAAAGTAGGGATTTTACCACAAGGAGAGTATCCTATAAAAATCCCATCCTCGGGCACCTGGGTGGCTCAGTTGGTTACACATCCCACTCTTGATTTAGGCTCAGGTCATCATCTCACAATTCAGGGGGTCGAGCCCCCACATCAGACTCCACACTGATGATGCCGAGCCTGCTTGAGATTCTCTCTCTCTTCTCCTTTCTTGCTCATGCTCTCTCTCTAAGTAAATAAACTTAAAAAAAAAAAAGTCCATCCTCTTTGCAGCCAGTGCAATAATACACATTTCAAACTCAGTGAATCCCCCAAAGCCATGAAGTTGTTGCCATGGTAGGCAACAACTGTGCCCTAGCAATACCTGTTGGTCATCACAACACTAACCATGACTTAAGGCCCCACACTGGAGAGAAAGTAGGGCGTACATAGTCTTGATCATGGCCTTGGGCTTGCTCCAAGGGCACTTTGGCTCAGCAGTGAGACATGTCTATCTCTGTCTCCCAGAACTTTGTGGTCAAGAATTTAGCATCCTGAGTTATGCTTGCTTCCACTCCACTGTTCACATCTGACCACTCTATTGGTCCCAGAAGACTCTCGATGTGGTTTCTTCCCTCTCTTCCTCTTGAACTTAGCTTCCTTACCAGATAGAATCAGGGCCTCTGTTTCCTCGGTAGTGCTCTGCTTTCCTGGTAACTTGGTCCAATAGAGCCCAGTTTCATAGACTGCTTCCAGTAGCTCCACATCTGCCCTGTGCTTGTGGCACAAGTCTTTCTGGTTTAGTACATATGCAGAGGTCTTTTCTCCTGTCAGTGTGTGTTTAGAAATCTGACATATGATTCCTGACAACACACTGCCGAGTCTCCCTCTGAATGTTTCCAAGCATTCTGCCACAGGAACCAGTGGGTTGACAGCACTAAATCCACCCAATCCACTACTGAAGGTGTGAGTCCATAAATTCTTTCTTAAATCTCTCTTGCTCTCTGCCTCTGAGGCTCCCATTGCTGCAACATTTTGTGGCAAGTTCCAAAGATGGACAAAAAAAGTCCCTATCTAGTTCCTGGCCTGCATTCCACAGTAACATACCTGGTTTCTGGTATCTTCTCACCTCAGATGAGTTTCCCCACTTGCTAATAGCCAGGATCATACCCAACCTGATACTGCAGGCTCCAGGGGTTCCCATTTTATAGATAAAATAGAATATGGTCTTAATCCAAACATGATTGCCACAGATCCTTCACTTTCCCATGAAAGTTGCCAATTTCTCTTTTTAAATTATATGTCCACTCTGGACCTTGAGTGTAAAATGGAGAGAGAGTTCAGAAAAGATAATATCTCCCCCCAAATTAATGATTACAAAAATGGGGAGATTAAAAGCAAAATGATGCTGTAGCAATAAAAAAGGTGTGTGTGTGGGGGGGGGTGTCACACTTATATCATAATCTTTAAAAACTCATCAACAAGAGAGAAAAACAGCAGATTCCCACTATCTTCTTGACTGAGCAGGGTTCTAGATGCTTCTAATTCATCCCAGTTCCCACCCCCAGGAGCAGTATAAGAGGAAGGTAGGTGAGTGGGGGGGAAATCCCATAAAAATCACCTTAATACTCCCAACAAAAGAGAGACAAGTCAAAAAGATACATAGGAGCCCAGGGCTAAGTCTTCCTCAAGAACAGAAGATGCTGCTTTCCACTCACCATCTTGGTTGCTCTTTGCTAGAGAAGAAGGCAGAGCAGTGGAAATCAACCAGTGGTGATTATAGCAATAAATGGAGATTGGGGAAAATAGAAGACAAAATGAAAATAAGATAAGATTTTATGAGGAAAGAGGGGTCAAAGGAAAAATCAGAGTGGTCAGTTTCATCTGTTTGTTTTCCTTTATTGATCTGTTGTCCTCAGCATCAAATATGATGTTAACTGGTGCTTTGACACACATGTATTTAAAATCATACAAACCTTTCTACTATAGATTTTTTAAATCAGAAACGGGTGCTGAAAGTAGTAAAAATTTTTGGCATCTATAGAGATATGTTTTCCTTTTTAATAAATATGTGAACTATATTCATAGATTTATTAATACTGAATCATTTTTACATTCCTGAGATGAACTCCACTTAGCTGGTCTCTATTATTCTTTAAAAGTACTGTTAAACTATATTTGCAAATAGTTTATTCAAGATTTTGGCTTCCATATTAAAAACCTAAATTGGTCTGTAATTCTTTCCCAATCTCTGGCACCAAGGCAGGTTGGTTTGACAGCCACCATGATGAGAAACTTCTGACTAGATTCTAGTTTATTTCCAGCTGTACCCACTGTCAGAGATAACAGGAAGAACTCCAAAACGTGAGCAAGACATCAGCTGCATTCCCTTGTTTCTGCAACTATCATGCTGTCTCTATTTGCCCTGAATGTATACATGGATACTACTACCACAGAGTTACACACACACACACACACACACACGTTTTCCTTTTGGAGGATCTAGGGCAGAGCAACTGGAAATGGATTCCTCTCACTGCCCAGGAAACCATCCTGGTAACCTAGAGGGGTTTCCAGGTGCACAAAGACCTGTGCTGCCCATTCTACACCCTTTTCAGGACATCAGAAGTACATAAACTATCCACATATCGTTAATCAGGCCACCTATAGATACGTCTTGAAACGCACACAATGACCTGTCAGTATTGTAACTGGAACGTGGTGATTCTCTTTGTATCCACCAATAAGACACAAAGCCCAAAGACACACAGTGTCTTTGTTGGTGAACCTCTCTAGGCATAGAGGAGTCAGTGCCAGTTCTGAGTCTCAAATTTACATGGTATTCCTACTATTAACGCACACAAAATTTCTAGTGGAGAATGGAATGTACAGAATAGGATGAAGAGCTTGATGTGTACAATCAACAATTCCAGTCTTGATCATGAAACCCAAGACAACCATATACTACATTATATTCTTTCCTGTTATTCTAAAGTATCAAGATCAAAAATAAGAAGCGCCAGGATTCACAATTATTCAAATAGGGTCAAGACACCTCTATAAAAATATATAATTTCATCAGTGAAAATTTTGCCTTAAGTCCCAATATCTATTCCATTTCTTCTCCCTTTTTTTTAACCTTACAATGTGTTGAGGTACTTCAGAGTCCATCGAGGGGTGAGGAGGTGAGGGAGCAAAGGTTGATGGATTTTTAGTTTAATGTTCTATTGATAAACCTGATAAACCTGATCTGTTGATCTCAGGACCAGATCAACAGAAATGACAAATAAGCTTTGCAAAAACAGAGGCAGTGTTTATGCCTCTGATCCCTAACAGCTCGTACAGGGTGTAAGGTCCTTTGATTTGGATAAGCCTTCAATTATAAACAAATCCTTGAGTGGCAAATACGATATCAGTAAAACCATAATACTTTAAAAATACATGTTTAATCCCTTAATAGGCTTAATAACAATGGATCTTTTAATTTCTGAGTGTAGTCTTCACCTGATTGTGTGAAATGTACTCAACCAAAGATGTAATAATTCTGATTTTTTTTCTAAGTGTGGCTCAAAGCCTAGATGCTATCTGAAGAAATACAAAAAAACAAAAACTTCAGGAATAGAATTTTCTAGTTATTTTGAAATTTCCAGGCACTTCAAATTACAAAAACTACTTAACCATTTCTGTATCACAGCAAACAAAATAAAACCAAATTAGTTGACTATTGGAATGTGAAACACTCTTATTGGAGTGTGAAAGTGTTCCAAATCTGGATAGTGGTGATGATTACACAATTTAGCAAATTTGCACAAAATCATTGAATTGTATACTTAAAACAGGTGAGTTTTATGGCATGTAAATTATACCTCAAGAAAGTTACATGCAACAAATTAGTTGCAATGCTTCCTATGACCACAGAATGTCAGCAAAGTCAGCCATGAAGGATTTTTCCATAAACCTAATTTTCTAAGAAGAAGCCAGCAACTGCTAGATATAGCTGTCTTTCACTACAGAAATGCCTTTGTTCTGGCTCTCAGGTGCTTGAAGTTATCAAAGAGTTAGGCATCAGGAATAAGGAAACATTTTCTTAAGTTTTTTTAATGCTTATTTATTTTTGAGAGAGAGACAGAGTGCAAGCAAGGGAGGGCAGAGAGAGAGGGAGACACAGAATCTGAAGCAGGTTCCAGGCTCTGAGCTGTCAGCACAGAGCCTGACGTAGGGGTCAAACTCACAAACTACAAGATTATGACCCGAGCAAAGTCAGACACTTAACCGAGTTACCCATGCGCCCCAGGAAACATTTTCAAATGTTGTCTTATACAGATCTACAATGATTGAAGCTATCAAATCATTTTATTCATGGTATATACAATAAATAAAACTAACCAAGCCACAATAGTTTTGAATAAGCTATTCATTCTTACTGAAAATAACAAAATCATTAAAACTAGTTTTGGACTACTTATACATTGTAGTAAACATATAAACTTTGATTTTTTTACAACTATTTTATCTTACATTGTACATTTTAAAGGGGAATTTTTAAAATGGTCTAATTCCCTTTAAGTTAGACAAACATTAACCAGTGAACTTTTCAAGTAACTAGGTAATATGAAGAAATCTTTTAAAAGGAGTACGGTCTCTCTCATTACTTCCATAGATCTTCTGAAAACATAAAATACATTGGATTATAGGAAGGTAAACCTAATACACATTGAAAACCACAACTATTTCTGGGGTAAGACTTCCTTTTGCTCAGTGCAGCCCTGTTATGATTAAGGGCGGAGGAAACTTGTGAGCTGGAAATTTTTCTCTCACATTTTAAGCAGATTTACAAGTAAAGTTTACCTTATTTCTAAGGTTTGTCCAAATAAAGTTTTCAAGTGTCAAAATATTAACCTAGGTTTCCCAAATCAAAATAGATGCCCTGCCTTCATCATGAGGTCAGTTTCAATCTAAGGGCTTTTTGCTTTTGAATTCTGGTTAATACTAAAAGCAACGTGAATGACAATTTCTTGGATTAATGATTTGAATACCAGGAATCCAGAAACTGCTCACAGAGATAAGAAAAAAAGGATCTGATGAGATGATACTTACATTAACTTTTCTCAGAAATTTGAGGGTCAACTGTTTCCTTCACAGTATCACCAAATGTCAAGGTCAAAGTAGAGAAGACAGAGGTTAAGTGACATGTTAACTGATCTGCCCAAAGTGACAAAGGTGGTTAATTGAACCGTTAGGACTAGAACCAGGTCTGGTGGGCTCTCAGCCATAGACCCTAGATTCAAACACATGTCCAGGGCACCTGGCTGGCTCAGTCAGTTGGGTATCCAACTTTGACTCAGGTCATGATCTCACAGTTTGTGGGTTAGAACCCTGCATCAGGATCTGTGCTGACAGCTTGGAGCCTGGAGCCTGTTTCGGATTCTTTGTCTCCCTCTCTCTCTGCCCCTCCCCTGCTCATGCCCTGTCTCTCTCTGTCTCTCTCTCTTTCCTCTCTCTCAAAAATAAGCGTTTTTTAAACAAAATCACATCCGTTATTCATTCTGCAATTTATATGATCTGTAACATTGGGGATTTTTTTTGTTGTTGTTTCTGTAGTTCTTTCTATCCAGGGCAGATTTGAAAAACACAGATAACCACTGTCTGATTCAAGAACCGTGAAGTAAGTCATGAGATGATGCTTGGGATGCTAAATGCTCTGCAAGAAATATTCAAGTAATTAGTTAAGGTGAAAATGCCTTATGACTGAAAAATTACACATGGAATCCTAATGTGCTCTGGTGAATGAAGTCTATGCCAGCAGTGGAAGGGGCCCCTAGCTGTTCTGCAATCCACGGCAACCCAGTCTTTTTCACTCTCTACCATTATGCTGGGAGCTCCAGTTACTAAGCACTGGTCTGCCAACTTCCCCTGCCCTCCCCCAAACTGCATGATCCTATAAGTATTTCTGGAGCAAGAGCAACCAGGCATTTAATGACGTAAGTCATGTCTCTTGACTTGAAAGATTAATGGGTCAGGCATGTTATGTACCCTTGATAAAAGAGATTTGTGTTCTGCCCTTCAGGGTCTAAATTCCCAACAAAATCCAGCTGGGTAGTATCAATTCAGACATCTCAATAAAAGGATAAATGAAACCATGCAAATAATACAGACCTATACTATGCCTGAAAAAATATGTATATTTTTTGCATTGTCTAAAAGCTGCAATCTTAGTGGCAGCAAATGTGTTTTTATTTTTAACACTATGAGCTAAGTAAGGAAAAGGATAGTAAGAATTCTGGCTGATCAAATTAGCATACATGCCTGTGTATTTTAAAACATTTTTGTATGTGAAAAAAAAAATCTGTGTATTTATTTTTTAAAAAATTCATATTGAAATGGATTAATGTTACAAAATCTGGAATTTCTAACATTCTGCTATTATTCCTAATTTCATATATCACATCAAAAGTCCCTGAATTTCAGTTGTTCAAAGGCATAGCACTACTCTGTCACTAATCTAACTTCTAAGCAATTGCCAAATATCATCAGTGCCTTAATCTGCAATCACATTTTTTTGAGCTTTCAAGCTAAGATAACAAAACAAATGCTGATGTTGACATCTACTAAGCAACAAGATATACTACATTTTTTAAGCTTGAAAATATCACTGCTCTCCCACAGTGAATGAAAGATGTACTTTCCCAGTATTGTCAATAATTTCTAGTGATATGATCATGCCCCCCGATCCTTTGGAACCCCACAGTCTGATAACAGGTTAAGATAAGAATTAAAATGCTATCCATGGCCACAACTGAGTGACACCCACACATAGTATGGGGGGCAAGACTCTTTAACATTGGTCTTATTTTCCATTATGTTCTAACCACCTAAGATCACTAATTATAAGCAATTCAAACAAAATCAGCAATTTTGCTACAAAATGATTCATTTTAAAATCACTTATTTACCCATCAGTTTTTAAGCCTTCATAGACTAAGAATGGTTAAAACAGAATAAGGAGTTACAGAAATAGCACATGCATCATGTTGGGCTGTGGCTATAACACTAAATAGTCTTGTATGCTCAGTAAATATTGGATGGGTGCAACCATCCATGACTTAGGGGAAAACTGGGTGAGGCCTGACCCCAGAGTGTGTTCTCCAAAATTTAATGTGTTTCAGAAACAGGAGTGCAACTGGGTAAAAATAGAAATGCTCATACCTACTAAATAAAAATTCTAGATATATGGAATGCCAAACAATAAACATATAGGTACAGTCATGTTATCCTTTATCTAAAAAGCTGATTTTTAATAGCTTCCCTATTAGGCTACTTACTTCCTCAAAAGTGTATCAATAGTTACTGTGTTTAAAAGGTAGGAATTTTACATTTTTTTAATGTTAATCTTTGAGAGAGAGAGAGAGAGACAGAGCATGAGTAGGGGACAGGCAGAGAGATAGAGACACAGAATCTGAAGCAGGCTTCAGGCTCCGCTGTCAGCACAGAGCCTATGCGTGGCTCAAACCTATAAACTGTGAGATCATGACCTGAGCTGAAATCAGATACCCAACTGACTGAGCCACCTAGGCACCCCTAAAACGTAAGAATTTTAAAGTTTATTCCTAAGTCAAACCCTGACACTGGTCTGCCATAAGTCCGTGCTTTCCAGAGCTCATCAAACACTTGTTTGGTGTTAAGGCTTGTTGAGAGCTATTTGTTCTAGAGACCCTTACACCGTATGTCAAATGTCCTC
This sequence comes from Lynx canadensis, assembly GCF_007474595.2. Taxonomy (NCBI): domain Eukaryota; kingdom Metazoa; phylum Chordata; class Mammalia; order Carnivora; family Felidae; genus Lynx; species Lynx canadensis. Next base: position 31,872,477 of record NC_044309.1, on the reverse strand, counting down.
ATAAAGTAGTAGACCACGACAGACCTGACAGGGTCCCTGCATCCTCCCACTGTTTCCCAGAGACCAGCGGGACTTTCCTACAGTGAGTGACAAGGCATTCCTTCATGAGCTTCCCTCTCATCAGACCACAGGGGCAAAAAAAAAAGAAAAGAAAAAAATCAAGGCATCATGGTAATATAGATTACTATACTAGTTAAAAGGTCTGAGTATTCTGGTCTCTCCATGGCCAAGAGCTATCAGTAGTTAAGTAAATTAACCTGAAATTTGGCTTTCTTGTCTATAAAATTAAAGGAGTAAACTATAGTTGATCCTTGAACAATGCAGGGGTTGGGGTGCTGACATCCCCTTCCCTACTGTAAAAATCCAACCCTTTTGACCCCCCCGCAAAACTTTAATAGCCTACTATTGACCAGAAGACTTAATGATAACAATTAACACATTTTATATATTGTGTACTGTATTCTTACAATAAACTAAGCTAGAGGAAGAAAATGTTAAGAAGATCATAAAACACATTTACAGTTTTGTACCATAAAATAATCATGTACAAGTGGACCCATGAACTTCAAACCATATTGTTTAAGGGTCAACTGTACACTTTCGGGATTTCTTTCACCTTGATGATTTGACTTCAATGAGTACAACTGTTGATGTGATGTGCCAATAGCCAAACTACAGAGTCATTTTCTTCTGATCAAAATCAGGGATTTTAGAAACCAGAGAAACTAATAAATGCTTTTGCTCATTAGGAAATAAAAAGTTTGGAGATTTCTAGATCTAACCACTTGGAACCACAGAACTATCACCACAGCAGCCATCACCTGCTTGGCCAGCATGCACTTCTTATGGTCCCTCTCCTACATTTGATCCAGGCTAGGTCAGAGCCCTGAGGCAGAGGCATTGTGTCCCTTGCCTGGTTCTTTCATTTTTTTATTTCTTTTTTTTTTAATGTTTATTTATTTTTGAGAGAGAGAGAAACAGAGACAGAGTGCGAGGGGGGGAGATGGAGAGAGAGAGAGCGAGACAAAGAATTTGAAGCAGGCTCCAGGCTCAGAGTTGTCAGCACAGAGCTTGCACAGGGCTTGAACTCATGAACTGCAAGATCATGGCCTGAGCCAAAGTCTGACACTCAACTGACTGAGCTATGCAGGTGCCCCTCCCCTTGCCTGGTTCTGCTCTTGATCTTGAGCTCTGACAGCTATGGAACCTTAGGCAAGTTACTTGCCCTTGTCTTCAAGCCTGTTTCTTCATCTGCCAACTGGGGATGACAATAAAAGCACCAACACTTGTTGGGTTATGAGAATTAACTGTGATAAGCCCTATATGGCACATTGTTTGGTGCCTGGCACAGGAGTAAGCACTCTGTAAATGGCAGCAATTATTTTTGATGACAGCCGCATGGTTATAGCATCCATAGAACTCAGCACATGACTGAAGAAAGTCCAAAAAAAAAAAAAAAAAGTCCATGAAGTCACATGGTTGTCACAGCCCCTGGTCCTCTCTTCTTCTGGACTTACTCTTACTAATGCAGCCTCACTTGTTGACTTGAAGGAATGAATGAACGTGCTGACTCTCTATATCTCTTTCCAGAAACTCCAGATCACACAGCTCTGACGATGGGATAATAATTTAAGGAAGCAGGTGGCATGATCGATGAATTAAAGGTATCTCTTTCACAAAAAAGAAACTGGTAATAGTGGTTGCCCTCCCAGGAGGTGGCATCAAATCAGGGACAGGAGACTGACTTTTCACCATATGCCATTGTAGCTCTTGAAATTTGAACCTCAAATATGTGTTACCTACATTAAAAAATGTTCTTTAACGTGCTAATTTTTGAAAAGTAAAAAGTCAATTTGTAACTTAGAAGAGCATATGCCTTCCCCTCATGAGAGTTGGGAAGCTGAACGTCCAGCCTCACGTGCCCTTCAGAGTATCTGAGTGCCCGTGGTTGCTACCCTGCCCATGCACCCCCACAACTGGGAGGTGATGGGCAGACCCCATGGGAGGTGGGACAAAGAGAAGGAAAATCTTTCTGGTTCAGAATTATTTCAGGTTTAGACTGGTTTCTGCACAGAGGAATCAAAGGAATACCTACTGTAGATTTAGAGCAGGGCTTTATGTCCAGTTCTATTCTGCTGCCCAGGGAAGGCAAAGACCTGAATTAAAAGAAAGAACAGAGAGTGAATGAAGTGTGTGTGTGCGCGTGTGTGTGTGCGCGCGTGTGTGTGTGTACTCCAAATAACCCATGCTGGCTCAGCTTTTCGATGCTCTTTTCCCAAATATTTTTCTGATAAAGAAATCTGAAAAAAAAACTCGGCATCCTTTTGAAAATTAAGACTGGCTTGGAAATAACAAGGGCCGCACTTTATTTGAGCAAGTACAATCTAGTACAACAAAGTTATATAACAAGGTTAGCTTTCTCCTTTTACTCATCATTTTCCATCCCTGATGGAGTTAATTATGTGTGGGTGTGTAAAGAAGATGGCCCTGAAAAGAAATATCTTGAATCTCATTGTAAGCTATCACACAGCACCCCATGGCAAAATGGATCTTTGAAGAACAAACATGTTAAAAATGCTTTGCACTAAAATACATTTGGAATTCTAAAATGCATAAATAAGAAACGTAGCTATGATAAAATGGATTTATATAGAATATTGAAATATACCATGCTCAAGTAGTTCAGAATCAGGCCTGTGTCTTTGGGACGACCTTAGAAAAGATGAGCCACATTTAAGTTCCTGAAAACCTTGGTACATACTATAAAACAGGAAAATCAGTGCATCATGGCTAGCCGGCTGGCTTGCAACTCTGCTTAGCTCACACGTGTCCAAATTGCTTCATTCTTTTTGGTTTAGACTAGAAAAACTGTGTTGGTTTCACAAGTCCTCATTTGTTTTCAAAGTGTACTTTCAGCACGTAGGAAACAGACCATACTGGACATTAAGAAGAATATAATAAAACCTAGAAGTGTGGTTGCTGATGCGAAAGGTCCTACTTCAAGCAAGCCTAGAGCTGAAACACATTTAAATGTGCGGCAGAAATTCATTTCCTTTATTTTCTCGCTTCAAATGATTTAACATCGAGAACTACCTAGTTAAATCTGAAAAGGAGGCGTAATCCCACGATTCACGATCGGTAATTTCTACACGCATAAGTCCAGATTCTGAAAATTATAGGAGAAAAAAAAAAGAGACACAAATGCAATGACAGCTGTGGATTCTACGCAACACTGTTCTACAAGGTGTACAATATCCATGCAGCTTCCAATTCTCTGCTCGCTGTTTAGCGAGAGGTTGTAGTCAGTATCTGTTGAAGGCCGAATGGAGAGCTATCAAACTGTATTTTTAGCAGCACAAGTTTTTGTTTCAGGGACACACTGGAGAAGTAAGAATTAAAAGTTCCCACACACCTCTGAGAGCTTGGCCCAAGTCCCCTCTTAACAACCTCCACTTAACTTCCTGGACAGTTGAAGCACTCAAGCGTCTTCCTTACGTTGTCAGCTGCCCACACACCATTCTCCCAGAGCCCCAGTTTGATCCAACACTGATGGCCATATGCTTCATAGAAGCCTGAAACCCTCTCAGCCCCAAGGGTAGAATCTTCACTAGTAATCCACTCCTCTTGCCAGCGATTGGTTATGGAGGGAGGTTCTGGTGAAAATCTAGCTGGTAACACTCGAGGGAATCTGCTGCTGAAGGTCTGGTGTGCAAGTCTTCCTTGCTCTTAAAACAGGACAGAAGAATGGGGTGTGCCACTTGTCCCCTCTCCGGTGTCTGCATCTGTAGCAGCAATATCGAGATTGGGGGAACCAGCCAAAACAGGGAGCAATGATCTGGTCGTGAGGCCATTGTTAAGTCACTAAATTAAACAAGCATGGGATTTCCTACCTCTGCACTTCTTGTTTGGGGAGGGCATAATATGTCCTCCTAGTTTAAACCACTGGGGAATGAGGAGACACTGCTTTTTGTGGCCCCAAGTAATCAGATGCAATCTCCTTCCTCTGAAATAACAAGCTATTTTATAGAGCAGAGACCACACAGGAACACACGCACAGGCTTTCCCTCTCTTGGAAACTAAACTCTTGTGCGAGGAGTAACGTTCTAAATTCAAGCTCCTTGGAGTATAGCGCATGTGCTGCATGCCCCGTCCCGAATACCCTCCTCCCCCACACTATCACGTACTTCAGACCCAGTTCAAAATCTGCCTCCTCCACGACAGTTTCTTATTTAATCCTTGCCTACATCTGCCTGTAATTCTAACATATGGCATTCGCTGCCTCTAACTTTTTTACATCTTGTCTGCTGATCCTTGTGTCTCCCTCTCAGCTCCACACTGAGCACACATTTGATTTACAGCGACTGACTGAATATGAAGCCCCATTTTCCTTCACCTGAAACTTGGGATTTTCCTTTCCTCTTTTCTTCCTTGTCTTCTTTCCTCATCTTACTTCTCTGTAGAAGAAAAGACAAAAATTGAGATAAAAGAGATTCGGAGCTCAGATTCTGAAGGTAGGTAAGTCTTTCTAAAGAAAGGCCCAAATGGCAGGCCCTACCTTCTGGGAGTTACAGATAAGGGAAAGAATTATGGCTGGTGGGGGCTGGGGGTACAGCAGTTAGACACGATACAAATGACCTCCTGTTTCTGTACCTCCCTGACATACTGACCAGGTTCCACTATTGAAAGTAGGGGGTGGGGGTGGGGGGTACATCCTGAACAAATCAGAAGTTATGAGAGAACATAGAGCAGAGTCTAGCACATGGTAGGCACTCAACAAATGTCTCAGGAGTGAATGAGAGATGACAGAGCATCTTACCCGTAGGGCTTCGGGCTTATACCTTGAAGGTTTTTATTATAAAAACAGAACAAAATGTAAATACCAGTAATAACACTGGTAGTGAACTTCATCTGAATGTGCTGACAAAAAAATCTTTGATCTGGTGTAGATTTCAAGATGTTTTGAAAGGGAAAATAAAATCTTGGGTTGTTTTGGTTTTTACTTTAAAACTCCTATGGCTGTTAGCTCAAACTCACAACCAGGGGCCGTCAACAGGAGATTTCCAGAATATCTGAAGAAAGGCCTACTCCATCACACAACCTGAATCTCCAGCAGCCACTCTTCTGTGTAACAGCTTTGGGGCCATCCTACTGATGAGATGGCGCAAAGGGCATCTGCAAAGAGCATGACCCAGTGTAGAAACAGGCTTCCACACACGTGAAGCTATGCAGATACATTTTTAACATCAACTTTTAACACGTTCCAAATATTAAAAATTTGTCATAACTTTCATTAGGCTATTCATTCAAACCGACACTAAGAACTTTTCTGCAAGATCTTTTATATTACACAATAGAGTAAAAACTGTAGTAAAGGTTCAGATAGTTAAATGAGCACCACACACTACAAAGTGTAACCAACATGGTTCTATTAAAAACTCTCTTCAACTATGGCATTCAAGGACAGCAATACAATATTTTCTTTACAAAGCAAGTAATATAAAAATCTGCAAATGCCATAAATTCATTTATAGGCTATTATTTTCATATAGGCATATCATTAGATTCTTTCAATTTTTTCTTTCAATTCTTTCCTGAGGTATTTTTTTGTTTGTTTGTGGTTTGCTTTTACTGTACTGCTGGATGCATTATCTTGATCATCCTTTCCTAAAATGATTTTTAAAGACCTGCAAAAAATTTTTATTGCATAGGACACTATTCATGACACAGAGGTTAGGAACTGCAAATATGTGGCATTGGAACAAGTCTTACAAATACTGCATTTTAAGAATTTGTTACATACATTTTTTACAGCTGTCTCTTTTTAAAAAATTGAAGTTATAGCTAATAGTTAACTACGTACAGTGAGGCATTTTAGGAATGTCAGAGGTTAGAGAATATGATGAATGATACAAAGGAAAAAAGCCGTAATTCTTGCTGGCTATATATTGTATTGCCTTCAAAAGCAACTGTACATGTTGTAATAATCAGTTCATAGTTAAATATTTCTACTAATCTGTTTTGGGAGAGCAAATGTCTTTCAAAGTTTCAAGTTCCTCTATGAGCTTCTTGTTCTGAACCTCCAGCACTGCAACTCGACTCTCCAGACATTTTACATATTCTTTCTTTCGACGTCGACATTCTTTAGCAGCTTCCCTGAAAAAAAGTAGAAGCAAAGGGGGAAACAAAACACTTTTTTGCATGCTATTGACAAGCAGGCTGAAGTAAGCTTGCTAAATGTGATCATGGCTGCATTCCAAATCTTGGAACAGCGTTCCCAATTCAATGTCAAACACTAAGCCAAACTGGATTCTTAAGGGTCACAAGTGTCCCTTCCACAAGTCCACATGGCAATTAGTAGAATTGCTGCATCTCCTGCCTTGATTAGAGTTCATAGTAAACAAGGTCCAAGTCAAAGACAGTTACTCTGCTTTATGGCAATAAAGATCTTTGAGGGCCTTGAGTTCCTCAATGAGAGTCTTGTTTTGGTTTTCAAGCACAGCCACACGATTTTCAAGACATTTGACATATTCTTTCTTCTTCCTGCGACACTCCCGGGCAGCTTCCCTGGAACCAACACAAGGCAAATGACTACAGGAACAACTTCCCAGCACAATTCAGACCGGCTCAAATGAACTTCTGCCCCCCAAACTCAACAGCCAATCAATCCTAGGTAAGGTTTATACAAGCCACACAACAAATGTTACCAAGCACATGCCTTTTATAAGATTACTTTAAAACAACAGGACCGACTTGAGAGCACAATTTGCCCATCATTCGTTGTACATGGTGTTTTCTTAGGGCACACATTCCATGATCACAGTGACCAGAATGGTTTTCAGTAACCTAAAACAATAGGACCACATTCCCAAGTGGAAATTCTACAAAAACACTTACAGATCCTTTTAAGTCTCTTCGTTATTTTTGTCCACCAAAAGCCACATATTCCATCACAATGAATTAACTTTATTTGATCAAAAATACTGGAAAAAATTAATCCTCAGAAACTTGAAATGTCATTATTGGAGATTTTGATTCTTCAAGACTAAATACCAGTAAAACAAATAAGCTCAACCACGACTGCAAGAAGCAGTTTATTGGCTAGAAAACAACCTGGATACAGACAACAGGAAGCAAGTCCTGTACATTTTCATGAACCAAAATGAAATGGACTCTGCTTTTGAAAATTAAGGAAGAGAAGAAGGGAGGGTACATAATACAACACTCAGTAATTCAGATAATTTAAAGCCATGAAGTGAAAGCACCACAATTAAAATTTTGGAAAGGAAGCTACTACATAACCCAAAAGTGTATTTCAAGACTGTTTTCTAATCAAGTGCATTAATTACCCAATATACGGATTGTTGAAGCACTGTAGGCATGCCCAAAGGACAGACCAGCCAAAGCAACAAACACAAACAGATGAGCTAGTCATTTTCATGTATAGCCCCACCAAAAAAGAATAAATACAGCCAACATTTTTCTCTTTCTCCTGATTTTTAGGGTGGGAGGGGGTGGCAACCACATCATTTAAGTCCTCTGTAGAATGCACCCTCTGATAACAGTGTTATTTTGGAGTAGTCAACTGAAAATAACTGCCTTTGGGGTGTGCTTCATATCAAAAAAGCCTACACTGAAACAGATAACTCACACATATATTAACAAAAGCTGTGTTGGATGGCTGAACACCAGTTACTATAATGCCGACTCACAGTGCCCCAATTCTGAACCAGGAGTGATGTGCACAAATAGATTTGGCCAATTCTGCTGTATTTTTAGGATGGTTTACTCTCACTAACAACTTGTTATCTGTGTTTTCTCCATGGGACCCAGTATCAGCAGAAAAAAGACCTTGAAATCCCAGTGAACTGCAGGAAAAGATCAACTCCTACTTCCTAGCCAAGAACAATGCCCTCACCCTGTGAACTCACAAAGCTCTCAGACTTCTCAACTAGTTAACAACAACAACAACAAAAATGTAAAAAGTGAACTGAATCTGTTTAATACAGATTTATTTAATCTAAATAATGCATCGGGAAAAATTGAGAATAAATCCAAGCACACTCATAAATTTGCCAGTTTGAGAACATAATTAAACTTTTCTATAAAGGAACTAAAATACATTTATTAATACCAAGATTTTCATGATTGGATCATTATATTAAATTCTAGATTTGGAAGGGAGATAGTCATTTTACAAAGCAAGTTACCATTAAATGAAATTTGAAATATCTAATAGCAGTGTTGTGAAATATTTATTTTTTTTCATTTTCTTTACCAAAGTATACTATTTGTCATAAATATCATAATTCATATCTCATGTGGGTGCAGGCGCATGTTACCAGTGAAAATGTTCCAAACACAAAGCTTTAAATGATCACACCAGTAGATGGTACATTCCTAAGTATTTCCCAGCTATGGAAAACACCTGTTTCTTCTATTAATAGTTAGCTCAGTTTTCAGGCCATGCATTTATTTGGATATATCCTCAGCATGAAGAGGAAATACATAGCAAAGAGGAAATGTTGACATGGCTGTAAAGAAACACAAACTGTCACTGGACTGGGAGAAATATCTATCATATCTATCATAAATGCCAGCCAAAGAATAAAGAAGGAAATGTATAAGAGGTCTTTCAGGTTAATAAGTAAAACCTACATACGTTCCATGAAGTTAAATGTGAAGCTTACTCTGAGATCTTTCTGAGATGACTCTGGTATAGTACAGCGGGCAGGCTCTGGAATAAAGACTGCCTGATCGCATATCCAGGTTCTGTCCAGTGCAGGATGCTACAACTTACTACCTAACCTCTCTGAACCTGAGTTCCTCTTCTGTAAAGTAAGGATCATAACAACACCCTTTCTTATGTGAAAGTTACATGAGAGTTAAAGAAAGAAACAGTAGAAATGAAGCACTTAAAACCTACCTATGGTACTTGCTCAAGTGAGCAACCTATTAGCCATTGATCATCTACTTTTCCCTTGTCCTGCTCTGAAGTTGAGATCTGGAAAGTTAGAATAGATCCTTCTCAGAATCCCTTGGAGCTAGGGATTCTATTAGCTATTTCTAACCAAGGAAATGTGGGTGAAAGATGCAGGGGGGTAGGGGGGCTGGTATACCTGGGTGGTTCAGTCAGTTAAGTGTCCAACTTTGGCTCAGGTCATTATCTCACTGTTCATGCATTTGAGCCCAAATCGGGCTCTGTGCTAACAGCTCAGAGCCTGGAGCCTTCCTCAGATTCTGTCTCCTTCTCTCTCTGCCCCTCCCCCACTCACATGGATGCTCTCTCTCAAAAATAAATAATAAAACATAAAAAAAAAAAAAAAAAAGGAAAGAAAGATGCTGGGAGGGTCTTCCAGGAGAAGTTTTCAGAAAGGTTAGACTCAGCCAGCCCCAGTTTTGGGCTCTAGCCCTTTTCCCTTCTTCCCACCTGATGAAATGCCTAGATATGTGGCAGCCATGTTGTGATGATAAGAACAAATGTCAGTGCTGAAGATGACAGAGCAGGGAGGAGAAACCTGGATCCCTGATGACACTGCTCAGCTTTTGTTCTGGCTGTACATATCTCTGGACCAGCCATAGAAGATCAAAATAACACCTACAAGGTTAGGGCTCCATTTCCCTTGGTTATTCACAGCCCAAACACAAACGCTATCCAATAGTTGTTATTTGCTGATTATTTTTTTAAAACCTAAATTTCATGATTTTTCTGGCCAGGGAAATTTCTTATGCATGTGTAGGTACTTGTGGGGCACATTTATAGGAACCCACTGCCTAACAGTTCATCTATTTCATTTTGATAGTTCTACTGACACAATTTTTTAATCTAAAAATAAAGGTACAAAATAATGACAAAAGGGAAAGAAGAATGCTACTTTCTAGGTCTTTCTATTTTCTTTAGGAAAATAAGACACCAATGAATAATTTTACAGTCTGCATTATGATCACATTTTATATTTCTTAACTGAACTTCACAACTTCCTGCTGTGACCACACAAGCAATTATGTTCACAGCTCCAGAGACCTTTGAAAGTACAGTTTCATAATATCCATATTCCTCCATCACATCTGAGTTAGAGACCATCCATAAAACAACTATGGATGATACCATGTGAGCCCCATCCATTCAGCTCCTTCAGGATTTCTGAGCAAAACACTGACAATGGAAAATATGAATCCAGCATGACTTAGTTAATTTGGAACAAGCACTGGGAAAGATGTGTATATCTGAATAATCCTATTTCTGATAATCTGTACAAAACTCCACCTAGTGGTCTGTGATAATTAATTTGCTTGGGAACTGAAGCCACTTTAAGGAGTTCTATAATGTATAAAAATGTGACATTTTAAGGGCTGTTAGTAAACTGAACATAGCTGCTACTGGTTCACATTCAGTTACAAAGGACAGTTAGGAAGTCACCACTTGTTTCTGAATCATAGCGGCTCAGAGGCCACAATTTCTAGATTAACTAGCTTGCTAATAATGCCTACTAAACAAACTACCACCATGTGGTCCTGGTCATAGGTAAGCACATGATCTCCTCTGAAATGTTTTGTGTTCTTACAATGAGAACATTATTAGGAATAAGGCAACAAGACTTAACTGAGAGAACTCTTAGACTATTCTGTTCATTTTGAAAATCAGATTAATTGGCACCATTTTCCATCATAAAAACTTAACCAAGAAATACACAAGTCAAATTAAAGAATTTTGGAAAACCGCATTTTTAGGACATACTCCTGTTTAAAAAATAAAAATACAGAGACATGGTACAAGAATGAGTGAGAAAAGGAGACAGCATAAACTGAAAGTACATATACTATAACATTAATAGGCATCTCTAGATGATGGGGCTATGAGTAATTTTATTTCTTTGTTGCTTTGTATTTGCACTTGACTAAAATTTATCAGAATTAGTATGTATTTCAGTATAACAGAGAACCAACAAAGTTACAAACTAGATAAAAGGAAACTACATAGGGGCGCCTGGGTGGCTCAGTTGGTAAAGCACCCAACTTCAGCTCAGGTCATGATCTCGCGGTTTGTGAGTTCGAGCCCCGCGTCGGGCTCTGTGCTGACAGCTCAGAGCCTGGAGCCTGCTTCAGATTCTGTGTCCCTCTCTTGCTCTGCCCCTCCCCAGCCCATGCTCTGTCTCTCTTTCTCTCTCTCTCAAGAATAAATTTTTTAAAAAGAAGGAAACTACATATAAAAGGCTTAGAAAAGATTTTTAATTAATTTTTTTTGAGTAAACTCTACCCACAACATGGGGCTTGAACCCATAACTCCAAGATTAAGACTCTATGACTAAATCAGCCAGGTGCCCCTAAAAGGTTTAGAAATGCTTAACTCACACATTTATTTTGCCCATAAAGAAACTAAAAAATTGTACTCATTACCTACTTCACAAAGTAAGTACCAAGTTAAAAAAAAAATCTTTATTTGTAATAAAGTACTTCCATCATGATTAAAAACATTAATGTATCTTTCACACATTACCCTTATGACACATAAGGATGTACCATGGTTTCATGGCTAGGCACTCTCATTAGAAGACAATCTAATTACCATCACATGCAGAGCACAAACCCAAATATGCCACATAACAGTTAACTTGGGAGAAATGGCTTAGAAAAAGCAATTTCTTTAAAAGCCCCACAGCAATAAATTATGTGCCCAGTAAGTGGTTCCTGATTCCCAGTGAAACATCCTACCTGTTTTTCATTAGCCTCAGCTCTCGTTTGCGTGTTGCTTCTTCTGCTAGTTGCTGGGGACTGTGCAAACTTCCTGGTGAGGCAGCCATCACTACTCCCTGTGGCAAAGCAGTAGTAGGAGCTCGGATCTGGTAAGTTGGCATGTCACCAGTGGCTGCTGCAATGAAACAAAATATTACAAATTTATATAAACAATTTACAACTTGATATTTTATATAAAATTGACCTGGAAATAACATATTTCTTTTTACATGTCATAAGAGGTGAACTTGCTAATGTTTAAGATGATTATTCTGAGCATTAAAGAAGTCTGAGGTATCAGACACCTGGAACAATTTGGAACAATAATCTTCAGCATGCTCTATACATTTAAGGTAGAAAAACATCCCAGTGCATTTTAGAAAGGTGTTTATCAAAGGCTAAAGTAGAGAGTGCTTCAACTGATAGTTCATTTAGCCTAAACTCCGTGGTATGCTGACAAATGTTTAATAACCAGCTCTCTGGGGGAAAACAGTCCTGACCTGTTTATCAATGCGTATGACGGAAATACTTTCACCATGGCCAATTTCAGGCTAGCAGGGTGGCCTCCCGGAATGTAGAGATGGGAAGACATACACAGTAAGTAGCACATACAGATAAAACACATGTAAATAACCTCAAGAGCAGAGATAAAATTATGAGAAGTGATGAGTTTTGAGTATTCATTGTTTTTTAATGTAACTTATTTATTAAATATGTATGTATTTCTTTATATATAATCTTTAATAATGGCTCTTTTTACAACCAGCTTACAAAAACCCTGAAAATTTAATAATCACTCTACATACCAGTGGGAGCTGGTTCTAGCATACCACTGCAAAAATTTTAGCTAAGCAGAATATCTCCATTCTCTGAATATTCCAGATAAGAGGTCTTCCTGTACCCTATATCAGGCCTGAAACAGTTACTGAATGTCTTTAAATACAAGTCCTACTACCAGATGAGTGAGGTACCGGAAGGAAAATACTAGCTTACTATATTTTCAGTTTAAAAACCAAAACAAAATAAAAAACAAAACAGCAAAGCTCTACTTAAATCTAGTTTCTCTGGGGAATGATAATTTTTGTCTTTTGAGGGTTTCTTGAGAAAATAATATATTTCTACGTATTCATTTAAAAGGTTTTCTAATTATAGTACAATCATAGTCAAATGACAGACTTAATATTTACTTAGTATTCAGATTGAATACTAAAAGTCCTCCAAGTTTCCTAATTATACTCAAAATTTGCTTTTCTACTACAATAAACATAGCTTCCTAGAAAAGACAGATGGATTTAAGTGATGAAATATGTTTCTACCACCACTGTTTCAACTTTGAGAAGGTATTGTCCAGAGTTAATTTGACACTCCGACATATTACAAAATTCATGCTGTCTCAAAGCTAAAGGCAAGAAAAAGAGTTTTTAAAGTTATTAAATCCTACAAAAATTGGCCTGAACCAATGCCAATCAAAATATAAAACACATCACTTCCATGCTTCATTAAAATGTATTCTAACTATTAAGAACTGAACTTTTACACCAAAGGGACACAGACTTTTTCCACTTAAATGGAATATTATCACTGAAAATAGCCAACCAATTTAAAGGGTCAAAAACTAATCTGTGTGCTCCTTTTGGGGAAATGCCAGTTCCCCCCCCCCCCCCCAGAGCTTAAGAATTAGGTGAAAAATAAAGAAAAAAATTTAAAAAATGGCTTTGGGGGAAGATCACTTAACGGTCTTCATAAAATTAACAAAAATACAATTTATAAGGTTGCACTGCCCCTTCCTTCTATAATTTGAAAAACAATGGTGATTAATAGTAACTGTGATAAATATAATGATCACCAGCAAAGTCTCTATTAATAAACTTGGGGAAAATCCTAAATTGGTTTTTGTGACTATTTAAAATACTATATACACAGATATCTCATTCTATGCCATATTATCTTACAGCTTGGAAATATTTAAGAAGATAATTTTATAAACAGTTATAAACTGCTGACTAAAGATTTTTTATATTTTAATCTCATTGTCAGAGGAGATAGAATGGAGCATAGAATTGCATTGTTCTGTCCTCTTTTCTCTTTACCCACATCCAGGGAAGAAGGTTATGGGATAATAAAGGTTGAAACAATAGAACAGCTGGAGGCTACACAGACTTTCTAAAACTGGAACAATAGCCAGTGACGGATGAGAAGTTTACATGTCATCATGTTGACATTTGCAGGCAGCGTGGATGCAGACCTTGGTCTGGGTTGTTCTTTTGCACACACACTGGTCACAGAGAAGTGCAACAAAATTAATGGGAAGGTACAGAGGGGTTCATTATACTCTCTCTCTCCTTTTGTATACATCTGCTATTTTCTGTACTATAAAGTTAGAGCAGAATGCTTATATGATCCATAAAAGTTTGTTTAAGGATATATATATATATATATATATTTTTTTTTTAAAGGAAAAAAGGGGGGCAGGTATAGTTCACACATGAAAAATAAAGTTCATTCATTGGTCTTAACACCAGAAATGGTTCTAAACTTTTGCCTGTTTCCAAAAGCTGAAACCACCCTCAAAGGACCAAATTTGGTGCCATGGAGGATAAAAGCAGTTCAAAACAAGTATGCTTAAAAGATTTTGAGGGGCGCCTGGGTGGCTCAGTCGGTTGAGCGTCCGGCTTTGGCTCAGGTCATGATCTCACAGTTTGTGAGTTGGAGCCCCGCGTCGGGCTCTGTGCTGACAGGTCAGAGCCTGGAGCCTGTTTCGGATTCCCTCTCTCTCTGCTCCTCCCCTGCTCACATTCTGTCTCTCTCTCTCTCTCTCTCTCTCTCTCAAAAATAAATAAACATTAAAAAAATTTTTAATAAAAGATTTTGAGCCAACAGCTAGGGAAATAAAATACCACTTCAAAATGATAACTTGGAAGGGGATGATATATTTAGATGTATTAGTTCTGCGATGTCAGCTAATATATTGGGTTTTATTACAATGTTTGAGACATACTCTATATTTATCTCCTTCAATAAAAATCAGATTGTAGCTCAGTAGTTTATGACAGAAATATGAATTAGTATTAATTAGTAGGAATTAAGAAATGTCTGTAATATCCCAAAGAATCTATATGATGGTACACTTTTAGTGGTCACAGAGTAAATGTCAATGGATGAATTCCATATATCCAACTATGATCTTAGTAAATACATTAAAAAGATATGGGCAAAGAGAATCTCTTATTTTGAGAAAATCCAAATGTCAAAAAATGTTGTTGTTGAAACAAGTGACAAAAAAAAAGTTTTTCTCTTAGTTAACTTCAGTTTCCAGAAGTATGAATTCAGTGGTAATTTAAAGTAGATTGGATACCTAGAATCACAGTTCAAAGAACCATCTTACATTCTTTGATGACACAGTCTTATCTCTGTACTCCTATAGAGGCCAATTTCTGTTCCATCTAACTACTAAAAGTGTCCGCATTATTTTTTGTTCTAGTACTTCACTGTATACATTATTTCTGAAAGTAAATGAGTCATCAGTGGGGGCTTTGCAGTTATGACTGAAGATAATAAGAAAAAGATATTTACATACTAATTTATTCTCAGGCAATAAAAATTTTAAATACAAGTCAAGGATATCTTTTTTTTCCTTTGGTACTCTCTATAATCTAGCATGCTACTTGGCATATAATGGATGCTTGATGGGTTTACACATACACTACAAAGTAAATTTTGAACTTCCCAGGGTTTTGAACAAGCCCACTGTCATTTGAATGTTTAAAATAAGCAGTCTTATTATTTTAAGACTATTATTAGCTGTTATTATAGCTAAGTCTTTAAGTCTTTAACACTGAGACATGGGAAGCCCTTACAAGATGCTCTGTATTTATTCAAAGTGGCATTATTTCCTACTCTTCCCTTAGATACTAGTCATCTGGCACCTGAGAAGCAGATGAGTTCTAACTATAGTATATGTCCAACTATCCTGACATGAATTTTTTAGTGTGTTTTAGGTTTAGTATCAGTATTTCATGGGAAAAGAAAATTCCTAGAACTCTCAATTTTGGTCATTAACTTCATACCTCTCTTTGCAAGCTATAAACACGGTATAGGAGAAAAAGCACGGGATTTGGAGTCTGGATACTAGTCCAGCTCTGCCACTTACCAGCCATGTGACTTGGGGCAAGTTCAGTTTCCTCATCTGTAAAATGGGGATACATTATCTCATTTAATACTCACAATAACCCCTGTAATGTATGTCAAAGTGTCTAGCACAGTGCCTGGCACATGGTAGGCATTCAGCAAATGTTAGTTCCCTTCCTCTTCCCTTCCTTAAGTTCTGAAAGACAATGTTCCAAATTATGCTTATGCTGTATATTAGTTAAAAGGCATATAACATCCATAAATATATTTTCCCCTGGAGTTTCCCTTCTAACAAACCTGGGTAATAGAATGATTGAAATGTATGGCTCTTATTCCTTATTTTGTCCAGAAATATGCCTATTAAAAATTGTTATGCTGTATTATATTCCTTTAGAAAATAAGTTATTAAAAGATAATAAAAAAGGTCCTTTTCAATGTTTGTAATCATTTAGAATGGAACCTCAAAGGTGGAGAAACACAAATAACCAAATGGTGCAAGCTCATCAGACTGGTAGTAAGACAATGAAAAGCCTCACAAGTCAAAGAGGTGTTGGTTTCTTCCTAACAAAGACAGAAATAAGAAATTCAGCCAAATGCCTATCCTGATAGCTTTCAAAATGGAACAACTTTTCCGCATCCCAAATGGTGGTGATCTTGCTTGTGTATATATCTTATTGAGATCTCTGCAGTACTGAGCACATTAACTGAATAACAACATTCTTATAAGTGGAGCTTCCTACCTTCATGTGTCACTTTGCTAGGTGTCCCTAATCCCAAATATACCTAAGGAACAAGCAATAGAGGTAAGTTTGAAGTCATACTTATAAAGCGGGGGACTTTTTCTGTAGCTCCAAGAAGCTACCGATGTCTTCACTTTTCTCATTTGGTTCGCTCCTCTCCTACCACCACACCAGTGTTCCCAATGTGCAAATCAGTTGTGTCCTTGCCTGGTGTCTCACACTGTCAGAGACTGTCCCTTCTTCACTGCTCTACTTTTCCCAGGAAAATTAAACCCTATATAAACATGACTGTTTAAACACTGAACATTTTCAAATTTGTTACAGTAACTATGACACATAGACCACAAAGAATTAAGCCATTAAATATTTTTACTTTAAGGTACATAGAGGTAACTTCCTGAATTGTTTAAGTGAAAATCTTGAGTCAAAAAAAGTTTCCGTAGATGAGAAATTATAAATATTGAAATTAAAGGTTCTATATCATAGCAAATACACACTCTGTTGTCCTATGAGAGTAATAATAAATACTCTAGAAAAAATCCACTTTGACTACTTAAAATGATGCTAACCTAATTTTGTATGTTTTATAACTAGCATGTAGTATTCTGTGGTAGGTAACTCATCTAACGTTAACATTAACATTAACATCTAACATTAGGATTAATTTCTCAGGTGACCTTTGTGGAGCAATGTTCTGTGTGAATGTTCTGTGGAAACAGAACGAGACAAGGTCTGTTCTGGAAGTCTGAAGATCCAAACTGGTTCACCACTTGTTAGCTTTGTAAACTTGGAAGAGTTATTTACCACACTAATCCATGTTGTTATACAAAAAATGAATATAATAGTATCTGCTCGGAGTGCATCAGTAAGAATACATGGAAAATGCTTCTCCTTTTGAGTATTTAAATATAGTTTCTTCAGTGAGGCCTACCTTAACCTATATTACCTGCTTCCTATAGGTCTCTCATGATCTGATAGTTTCTTTGATAGCACTGACCACATTTGTATTTGTATGTATACTGCAACATTGTTATTTTTTTATTTTAATGCTTACATAAATGCAAAGTATAATTATTTTATTAGGTGATATAGTCATATAGGCAAATAAAACCAGGCAGAGTTTTACAATCATCCCAAATTATATTTCACTGAAATTTTTTCAAAAATAGTGGGAAAATAGCACAACAGAAATGTCAGTAAACCCTCCATACACATTTGGAGTTTAATTAAAACTTAAGGTAGATAAATGACTTGGGTTTTTGTCCCACTTAGAACATAATTATAACTTGCTTTGCTACCAACTTTAAGCTGTTACACCTAATCCAAACCATTCTTTATGTGAAAATTCCCAAACAAAAACCTTTTCGAGTACCCTCCTTTCACAAGGTGAAATGTATTCTTATTCTCATGCGTCAAATATTAACTAAGATATTATTTTCCAAATATGAATAAGTTGGAACGTTTGTTTCTAACAGTTCAGAAATCCAGGCTGAATACAACATATTAGAATTTTTTAGACTCAGAGACTAAAACATATGGAATTAGGCTCTTAACATAATCAGCTTATCAATAAAGCCAAAAACTATTTCTAACAAAAAATTAGACTATACCCAAAAGAATCAATAATACAATTCTATAAACCTTAGATATTCGCTTTCTGCCTTTGATTCTATGATCCTATAAGTAAATACTCCTAGGGGCTCCTGGGTGACTCAGTCGGTTAAGTGTCCAACTTCAGCTCAGGTCAGGATCCATGAGTTGGGAGTTCATGGGTTCGAGCCTGCTTCAGATTCTGTGTCTCCCTCTCTCTCTGCTCCTCCTCTGCTTGTGCTCTCTCTTTCTCTCTCAATTTTAAACATTAAAAACTCATAAAAACTCTTCCCAGACCAGTCATTGTTAGGAACCTGATTTTGGTCTACATCAGTTTTTCAAACTACAAGTTGTAGCCCATTAGTAAGCTATAAAATCAATTTCATGGGCCAAGAATAGCAATTAAAAAAAAAATAGAAAAGTACAAGTACATCATCTTTACTATATGTAAAGACAAGCATTATTTTTAAAATTTGTTTTATGTACACACACACACACACACACAGGTCTACTGCATCATGATATAAAATGTGGGCCATGGTAAAAAAAAGTGCATAAGCCAAATATCTAGATCAGTCCATTTGGTTCACCAATCCACACAAGTAGCCCAAAATGATATAATCCAAAGGTGGGTCCTAAAGCTGCTCTACTATTCTTTCAAAAAAGTCTCTTAAACCCTATGCTCTTTGGGCTCTTCAAAAAAAAAAAAAAAAAAAAAAAGTTTCTCATTTTTAAACAGCATTTCAAAATAGAATTGGTTCTGTGAAAACTAATCAGATTTTAAAAATAATGATTTCCAAAACTAAATGAGGTCTTGTGCAAAAAGTTTGACATTTTTTAGTTTTAGCATTTGGAAATTTTTAATTTGGAAAAACTAACTCATGTTTAACCATTATGAAAAAAAACTGTGAAAAAAAGTCCATTTAAGGATGGTGTAGGAGTATGCTCATTTTGTCACATAAATGTATAAAAATGTTCACTTATTTACAAACAATGGTTAAAAATATATGCAAATTTTTACCTTTAACTTTCATCTTTAAATATATTCTGTGTATTTTCAAATCTTTTATATTTTACTTTTCTCTCATGGTTAGACATGAGAATTGGAATTAAAAGTAAGAAAGATATAAACCAATTAAAATTTTTAGCAAATAAACATATGCGCAAAATGCCTTTTGCTTCTAGCATATGACATGTAGTATTTGAGATTAAGTCCATCTATATCTTACAATAAATTTGTTATTTGAGAACTTCTGTAATCTATAGCTTCTCTAAAATTTCATAAAAACTCCTGAGAAAAATAATAGTGCCTAAAGATAATTTTCAAAACGCTTTAATACCGGTTTTAGCTGCTCAAAAGAATGGAATGTTCTCATCTAGGAAGAGAACCGAGACCCACTAACTCTGAAAAACTAAACCGTGGTGAAGCTGTTCATAATCATCCATTCTACAGGAATTCAAGTGCAAATTCAGAACAGAGTTAGAAATGAGACATCCCTGAATAAACAACGATGCAACCACATACAGGATATTAGTAACTAAGTCAGAATCATTACCTGTACTTAAGAAAAGCAAACCACGGAAGGATTTCGGGTCACAACTTTAAAGCACTGTGACGGGGTGGGAAACAATTTAAGCCCAGCACTTCCCTGACTGAGCACTAGAGGGCACCCTGACTAGCAAGTGCCGGGAGCGACCAAAGGGTACGGAAACCCTCGAGCTCCTGAGCCCACCTCTCCCCGGGCACGTGCCGGGCGGCCTGAGCAGGAGGCTCAGCCTTCCCACGTCCGTCCACAGCGGGACAGACGGCTGCGGAGTTCTGCTCAACCAAGCATTACAGGTTTCACAAAGCGTTCCCCCTCGTCAAGCAGATACTTACCTCAAGATCAAGAGAAATGTTAAAGTAAGGCTTACGAGAAAAGCTATTCAGTTTAAGAGCGATCTTGGAGATAGTGGCAGCGGCGAGCTAGTTAACAGCTCTAAATCTGTCAGCAGCACTTGACAAAGCAGAAAGGAACTGACTAAATCACAGCATGACTCGGGGCTGACGTCAATGTGCAGCTCGCTTGGAGTTTAACTTTTCCACTTCCCTGCGGAACACGATTCCAGGAAATGTAGTGACGTCAGCCCTTTGAACTCGATTAGCTGAGGTACAGACCATTTTAAATACAGGAGGAAAGAAACAAGTAGGCACACAAACACCCCTAACACGATGGGTTTTCCTATTCTGTTTTGGAGTAACGTTTGTACACAACAATGAAATCGGAAGCTTAATTTTTTACAAGTTGAACACTACGTATGTTTAACTTGTAGCTGCATTGGATTTGCAACAGGTTGCAGATGAAGTAACAGCTTATTTTAGTAAAGCAGTATGTGGAAGACGAGAGACAGGATTACTGCCTTGGTCAAACAAACGATATGCTGAGCAAAGAAGCACTTACACTAAGATGCTTTAACAGAGTATGTTGAATACATACAGATACATATTAAAGGAAACTTCTTACCCCTCAGCTAATAGAAAATTAGCACTTTTTGAAACACTGAGGGTCCTCATTTTTCTAAACTTCAAAAAAAAATCAGAATTAATTTAAATCTCTCTTTAAAATCCTTACCTGTTTCATCTCCAGTTACAGCCATGATGGGCTTCTGCATACAGAACTGTCTTGCCTCCCCTATCACAGGTCCACATACAGTGTTCCAAACTAGCAAGCATGTGCAGGATAAGTAGGAGTAACTGACATCACAATGACATCATTAGCCTATCACTGCCATCAATTTGCTTTGTCACAGAGGAGCTCAATGAAACCAAACCCCTATAAAAAACCTTCCTGTAATAAACCATATTAATGTTTTTGTTTCTTATTTTTACACAGAAATCTGTGGTGGCTCTGGCAAAAAAACCAAAACAAAACAAAAAAAAACCCAACTCATTAGCATTAAGGTCCAAGATTGTTTCTTATGGAGCAACTAACTTCTTTATTATTGTTCTATCCAAGGTTTCTAGAAAAACAACGAGGGTATAAACTACATTTTTCGTAACTTAGGAGAAAAAAACATGGAGATTAAAAACAACAAAAACCTGATAATCAGCCCAGAAAAACATTGTGAAATACAGAAATGTATTTCTTAGACACTTCTAAATTCATAAAGAAAGAAATACCATCCACCTTCGTTCACTTAACAGTTTTATTCGCTGTACTATTGCTAAAGCACCATAAAATCCAGCTGTTCCTAAGGTGACACAGAATTTGCTAATTTCATTTAAAAGGAGTAAATACATTTAAAAAATTCACTGTGCCAAATGTAAGAACTATTATGTAGCATTCTTCCATAAATATTAGTTTGAACCACAGGAATTTGCTATTTGATCTTTTTGACCCACAAAAACAGCAACTTCATGAGACTCAATTATTTTATTAAGTTAAAATCCCATGAAAAGAATTCGGGGATTAAAAAAAAATTCATAAATAAATCACAATTACTACTCATAATTTTTCTTAAAAAAATTTTTTTAATGTTTATTTATTCTTGAGAGAGAGACAGAGAGAGATAGAGTGTGAGTGGGGGAGGGTCAGAAACAGAGGGAGACACAGAATCCAAAGCAGGCTCCAGGCTCCAAGCTGTCAGCACAGAGCCTGATGCAGGGCTCGAACTCACAAACTGCGAGATCATGACCTGAGCCAAAGTCGAACGCTTAACCAACTGAGCCACCCAGGTGCCCCTCATAATTTTTCTTTTAATGCCAAATGTTATTTGGATCACTTAATGACTGTTCAGTGCATGAAGAGCTAGATCATTACAGGAGATTTAACAGTGGCAAGGTTAGACAAAAAATTAGGTCTTGGTCCATATAACAGACCACAGTCTGGGAAAAGAAATGATTTGCATGTCTACTACACAAAAATAAGTGACACGGCACTCAGGCCTTTATCTTCACCAGTGGGTTGAATAAAACCCATTCACTTACATGATTAGAATTCAACCTAACCTTATGCCAACGAAAGGGCATTCCACCACATTTTTCCCTTATTCAACTAAGCACTTTTTAATAAAGGCAGGACTTTATACTCAGATGGAGGTGGAATTTCTGGGAGTATTCAAGATTCTACTAATTCTCCAAAGCACATGAACTGAAGACATGTAGTTAAGTAAGAAAGTCTGGAGATCAACCCGGACATTGATCCCAATCAGAGGCTCCATGACAGACTCTTTTCCATTCCAGCCCTACCTAAGGGTTTGGGTTCAAGGGTACTGGTCAATTTTATTACCAATTTCAGAAATTTCAAATTGATTTTAATCTAATTTCTTTAAATTGGCACTTAGGTGTTCAATAAATATTAGTATAAAAAAAGGTGAAGGAAAGAAAGGAAAGAAGGAAGTTCGCTGTTTGGTTGATAACTGCTGTTAGTGAAGTTTTAATACATTCCATGGACCAGATAAACTCAGTTAACCAGCACATAGAACTAATAACATTTTCACAGAAGAAGAGAATTTCACTTTCATTTAATAAATAGTTATTAAACATTTATCATATGCCAGGGACTGTGCTAGGTACTAAGGATCCCTATCGAAACAGAAGTTACTGTCTAAGCATGTCTCATGTAGTCTAAGAAGGTACAGTAGGAACTGACCGCACGTTACCTGAACCAGATCTGCAGGATCGGGCAAGGCTTCCTGGAGGACATACTGTCTAAGATGAAGCCCAAATACTGCAAATGATGGGCAGAAGTGTTCCTGTCAGGGCAATGGCTAAGTGTGAAGCCCTGGAAAGGTGAGAGAGCATGGCACAGCACGGAAAATTAAAGAAAACCAGCACACAGCTGCATTACAAAAGAGGGAGAAGTCTAGTAAAGGAAGCAAGGCCTAGATCAAGCAGCAATTTGGGTGTTAAAGATTTTGGACTTTGTCTAACAAGAAACAGGCAATCACTGAAGAATTCTGAACAGGAGACTGACATGATTAGATTTGAATTTTAGAAATACCACTCTGAACTGCAGAAGTGAGAGTAAAATGGAAAAAAGAAAAGGTTGAAGGCAGAGACTTTTGTTTTTAAGGATTATTAGTAGCTCCCAGAATTACTGAGAGGGATGAAGAAAGGGAGCCTGAACTTTCAGGAACGATTCTCAAAAAAACTGGGCCAACAAGGGATCTGCCACCTCTAGCATGATTAGGAAAATCAGGAAGCTACTCCACAACTACCAGCTTCAGGGCAGCCACCTGGCACAGGGATTGACAGGTCAGAGGGGATCGTAGCCGGAAGGAGAATGAGGACAGAGTGGAGAGGGGTGGAGAGATGTATGGTTTGGCTGGGAGGAAGAAGGGATGACACATGGGTTTCTAGCCTGAAGCAACAGGCTGGGCAGTAGTTCATTGCTGAAATAGGGTAAACCAAAGGAGAACTGGGGTGGGGAAAATGGATGTGGTTTTGGTCTTAAAAAGTCAAGATATGTGTGTGGAACCTCTAAGTAGCCAGCTGGAGTCAGGGGCATGGTCACATTGAACTGAAGCCATGGTCAGGCAGAGTGCTCAAGTCAGATGAAAGAGGGCCCAGGATTCAATCTTGTCTAACACCACTAACACTGAAGAGATGAGCAGCAGAAGACTGGACCAACCAAGGAGACTGAAAGAGATGTAGAAGAAAGAGAAGAAAAAATGGTAAGAATGCAGTATCAGGAAAGTGAAGGAAGCAGAAGTCAACCGTGTTAAATACTGCTGAGGGATCAATCTAGAAAAGGTCTGAGAACTCACAAATTGCTGTGACCTTCCAAAGGAATGACAGGATGTAAGGTGATAGAGAGGAACATGAGAATGCCCACTGACCCTGTATTGAACATAGAAGTGGAACTCCTACCCACCAGTATTTCAAAGAGAAGGGAGAAAAAGGAAAGGAAAGGGCAAAAAAGGAAAAGGCAAAAAAGAAAACAAAAGGAATAAAGCCTGAAAGGGAAGAAACAAACATCTTACTAGTATTTGATATAAACATTCACATACTATCAGAGATAGATTCACAAAGAATATGCACGTTACTAGAAGTAATTTTCAGTTTGGCAAGATTAATAAATAAAAAAAACTTTTTAAAAAGTTCGTGATATTTACCTACACCAGCAACTACTGAAGAATGTATCATTCATACTAGCAACAAAAACCATAAAGCATTTAGGAACTAACTTAACAAAGAATATGGAAGACTTCCATTCAGAAAATTTTCAACTGTTAAAATAAGATCTACATAAATGAGACATTCTGTGCTTTGGAATAGGTCAGTTTAACATTATGAAGACCTCAGTTCTCCCTCACCCTTGTATGCTGTTGGTAGGAATGTAAATCAGTGCAGCACTATAGAAAACAGTATGGAAGTTCCTCAGTAAGTTAAAAATAGAACTACCCTATGATTCAGCAATTGTACTACTGGGTATTTACCCAAAGAAAACAAAAACACTAACTGGAAAAGATATATTCACTCCCATGTTCATTGCAGCATTATTTACAATAGCCAAGATATGGAAGCAACCTAAGTGTTCATTGATAGGTGAGTGGATAAAGAAAATGTAGTGTGTACACACACACACACACACACACACACACGCACACACTGGATTATTATTATACATAAGAGAAGGAAATCTTGCTATCTGTGACAACATGGGTGGAACTTGAAGGCAATAAGCTAGGTGAAGTTGGACAAAGGAAAGACACTGTATGATGGTACTTGCAAGTGGAATCTTCAACAACAACAACAAAAAACCCAGAACTCAGATACACAGAACAGACTGGTGACTGCCAGAGATGGGGAGGGAGGTGCTGGCAGAAAGGGTGTAAAATGGGTGAAGGGGATCAAAAGGTACAAAACATACTATGTTGCCTATTTGAAAATTGCTAAGAGACTAAATCTTAACAGTTCTCATCACAAGAAAAAAGCAATTTGTAACTGTGGTGATGGATGTTAACTAGACTTACTTGTAATCACTTACTGTATTTTAAACAAATGTCAAACCAGTACAGTTGAAACTAATGATATATGTCAATTATATTTGAATTAAAAAAAAAGACTTCAGTTTCCCCTAAATTAATCTATAAGTTAAATGCAACCTCATTGCTGGTTTTATTATTGTATGATTTAGAAACTCAAATTTGTTCTAAATGCATATGGAAGAATAATGGGTCATACAAGCTAAATCAGCACTAATAGAATTTTTTTTTTAAGATAAAAAAGGGAAACTTGTTCTGTTTGAGAACAAATCAGTATGGTACTGGCATACAGAAAAGGAGACCAATAGTACAAAATAGACAGTTCCGAAACAGATCTGAGAATACATGAGAACTTACTATATAATTAACATTGCCCCACAAGTTAATGGGGAAAGGATAAACCATTAGTAGGAGAAAACTGGCTCCATATGTGGAGAAAAATGACAGTGAATTCCCACCTAATACCATATACAGAAGTGGACCTGGGGTGGACTAAGGACATAAATGTGAAAGGTAAAGCTATAAAGCTAATATAACTAATATAGAAAAATGTCTTTGGCTTACAGAAGATTCCTTCAATAAAACCCCAAAAGCACAAAACTCATTACTGTATGATCTATGCAAAACAGAAAACATTTTTAAAGCTCTCCTTATGTTAAAATATCAGGTTTACAGTAGATTTTCCACATAAAAAAAGATAAATTAGAAGAAATGATGACTTTTTATGATTATTTAGACATAGAAGGTTCATGGGAATCAGGGGAAATAAAACAGATGATTTTGATTTTACAAAGTAAAGAAAACAAAATACTAGGGAAGTACTATGAATTTTTTTACTCCATAAATGAACTCCTTCAGTTCTTCATATACTTTTATTATAGTCCACATTAACCTCCAAAACACCTAAGGGTAAAGCTAATTATCAAGAGACTAGTCAGTCAGAATCTGCTTTTTTTCCATACTTGCAAGACTTTCAAACCAAAAGAATGAATATTATCCCCCTTAAAAATTGTGCTACATCAAACATCTAAGCAAATGCCAAGAGGAATAGAGTTATTAAATTAAAATATAGGGTTTTTGCAAGTTGTATTAAACACATTATAGTTATTATGAGCATAAATGAATGGTATTAAAACAATGTATAACTTGAATTTAACCGAAATCTTAGGTTACCCTGAAAGCTTAGGGCTACATCCCAACTATTTTATTTCACTACTTCCATATGAAATAGAGTGGATACCTGGAATGGTCTAGAGAAACAAATATCAGCATTTGTTTTGAAATGAGATGTCTAGAACTTAGACTTGAGTGTAACATCTGGGGAAAACCCCCAATTCAGTGCACCATGCACTGGATACTTAAATCTTCATAGACCAGGTAATAAAAATATGTATTAGGTATAATATTTATAACCTCCAGAGAAAGGATATTTAATTAATTAAAAAATTCTCTCATGTGTCCAAGTCCTTTTTCCCCATCATGCTACCCTGATTGGAACCTTTCTTTAAAGCCAATAAAGCCCGTGAAAAAGTAAAAATCATATAATTTAGCTTGTTTAACGTACTAAAATATTCCCTCTTCAAGCCTTTTAAAGTGCCTCCCCCACCCCAAATCTGCCTCCTGTATATTTCATAAAACTATAAAATCACCACTAAATGGTGTGATACAGTGTATTCTAAATGTATTAGATTAATAAAATGTACCTTGCACAACAACCTGGCTGCCTGGGACAAAGAACTGCTGTGTGCCATCAGCTGACTGTGCTGCATACTGTACAATTGTAGCACCTGGAGGAGGAGCTCCTGAATTTGTCATTGTTAATGCCTGTAGTCCCTGAACACCATCAGATCCTGGGTTAGAAATCTGGATTGTTCCACCTTGGGCTATAGCAACTTAACAGAAAGAGAAAAGAAATATTAGAGAATTTCAAGATTCATTTTAAACAATCCCGTATTGGAAGAATATACTGCGGGCATATTAATTACCAACGCTCCTCATTCTCAAGTTACCCTTATTTCTCTATGCTGAATTGATAGGGAGGTCCTTCTTCATGGGAAAACACTCTGAAAAATCTCATCAACCCTTGAAGATATGTTATATTCAGAATTATTTGAAATACATAGAACCCACGGAGTTTCCCTCCTCCATGATATCCAACCAACTAAATTATTTAAGAGGAAGAGTGGAGATGCAGACAGGGAGAAAGTTCAGCTTCTTGATTTTCTCCACTCTTCCAGATGTTTTTAGTTATAGATAAATAGCATTCTTCTAATATTTAAAACACGGTCAGTGCAATTCTATCGAGCATCACAACTACAATGAATTTATACCTTCATTCAGCTAACTACTTTCTAACCTATCAAAAGAAAGTAGCTTTTAATGGAACCTGTATTACTATATATTTTGGTTTTAAAACTTAAGTCTACAAAACTGCAACCTTTACCATTTTGACTATGTGATGAAATATAAAATATGAAATATAAAATGTTACATTGGAAAGGATCTTAAAAAATAACTACTGAAAGAATTTGTGCTACAATATTTATGTCTACCAAATGTCCTGAATAACTGCAGCTCATAGCAGCAGATAACGAGGTAGACTTCCTCTGAACACTGAGATCTGCCAGCCATGTTTAAAAGTTAACATATTAACCAAAAGTTTCCAAAGAATGGATCAAATGTTTTCTTTTTGAATTTTACTCTAATTCAATTCAATGCTAATTCAATTTCAATTCCTGTTAAAATATCCGAGACTTCAGTATAGTTTAACATAAATAGTATGACCCTATGTTTTAGTTTAAGTACCAGACATTAAGTAGAACCCTTCAAAAAAAAAAAAAAATCACATATAAATCAGCTCACTAGATTTACAATGAAGGTAACAATACATCAGAATAACACAAGGCCTATAGATCAATGCAAATGCCTTACAGGAATGTTACAGTAGTGGGGGAATGTACGTCAATATTTCCAACTTATTCTCTACCGTTTTTTTCCAGGATCTAAGCAAAGGCCCATTTAGGTGAAGACCTGATTGTATAAACCTGTCAGAACTACTGGAAAGAGTAACGACAAATCTTTAGTTCTAGGGCCTAAATTAAGAGAAAGATGGGTTAATATTTTCAAAAGGTTTCAGCAAGATGCATTCTCTGTGTTTTTGTTCTTTGACAGGCCACCATTAGGATATGATTGACAAACAGTGAAGAATCAGTTATAGAATGTCAACAGTGCTGAGGCTGAGAAACTCACGTAATAGCCCTTTGTTCATCTGGCTCATGTAGAGCATTATGTTCTGTACACATTTTATTTTTTAAAGTTTATTTACTTTTGAGAGAAAGAGAGAAAGTGGGGGAGAGAAGCAGAGAAAGAGGGAGAATCCCAAGCAGGCTTCACACAGTCAGCGCAAAGCCCAACATGGAGCTCAATCCAAAAAACTGTGAGATCACGACCTGAGCTGAAATCAAGAGTCATACGCTTACCCGACTGAGTTACCCAGGTGCCCCTCTGTACACATTTTAAAAATAAGATTTCAAGGGTCTCAGGGTTCACCCTTTATAATAAATAAAAGCATTTGGAAGAAACCTAACTATGCCTACTTTCTTAAAAGAGAAGTAAGAAAAAGAGGAGGTATTGCTTCCTCAGATCTTCATGCCTGGATGTGAATGAATTTCATATGTTATCATATATTTGAATGTGTGTTTTCAGTTGACAGTTTAGTGTCAGAAGAAGAGGCACAGGCCGTGTATGCACAGTGTGGGAGAAGCAGAAAGCTGAGTGTATTAACGATGAATGATGGCTATCATTTCGTGACAAACTGTATCATAAACAACTGAGCCATTCCTGAATCTAGAATTCAATAAAGTATGGCTTTACGTTCTAACTACAACTTAATTTTCAATGCCAATGCAATTACCAAGCTTTGGGACTAGCCTTTTGTAAAAAAAAATCTAAGGCGAGAGTAGTTGCTGCTGAGGGTAAGAACATGAAATAGATAACAAAGACCCTTACTTTTTTCTTTCCATATTTTCTTATTTTTTTCAATGTTTCCTCATAATTCCCATCAAAACTTCTTTGCTTTCACACAGTGAAAAGTTGATATATCAAGAATTTGTTCCTCTTAGCATTTTATTTTCTGGTCAAGTCATTATATAATTAGATGTGGAAAATAAAGCTAAACACACATATGCATACAACCTAGCTCTAGGGGAGAACATTTCTACTGATAAGTCTTGTACTTTAACCTGGCTTTTATTTTTTATACCAAAGGCCCTCTTGATTTTGGCATTATCAAATGGCAGAAGATCTTCCCATTCAAAATGTTACCTCTCATCTGACAATTAACAAGATTTCCCAATGCTTCAGGATACTAGAATTAGATTGTGTGTGTGTGTGTGTGTGTGTGTGTGTGTGTGTGTATTCAAGATTTGAAGAGCAAACTTTTAGGCTACAAAATATTCAAAGATAGCAAAATATGTGCTTTCAGTAAACACACATCAAGATACATAGCAGGAAAATTTATGATGACATTAACTGAGTTTAGTCACACCTTTTGTCTTACTTAATTATTTTTAAATTTTTTTTAATGTTCATTTATTTTTGAGAGAGACAGAGAGACAGAGACAGAGAACAATCAGGGGAGAAGCAGAGGGAGAGGGAGACACAGAATCCGAAGCAGGCTCCAGGCTCTGAGCTGTCAGCAAGAGCCCAACGCAGGGCTCAAACCCACAAGCCACGAGACAATGACCTGAGCCAAAGTTGGACGCTCAACTGACTGAGCCACCCAGGAGACCCTACCTAATTATTTTTTTTAAACTTATGGAAATTTTCTAGCAAACATAGAAGTACAAAGAATTTTGTATCATCTATTTTCCCTGCCCACTCATTCCCAAACTTTTTTTTTTTCTGTTTTTGGTCTGGAGTATTTCAAAGCAAATCCCAGATACATCTGGTTAATCATTTTTAAATAAAAAGTTAAAATACCTTTGTATTTCCTACTAATTTTACTTTGGGGACCTAGGCTTTATTAATGTTTTCTTATAATGACACATGCAACTGGGGCATAGAAGCTTATATCTGTGGCCACACTGCTGATCACAATGAAGAGTTCACACTGGTCCACGAAGACTGATTGGGACTCAAGCATAATTAAAAGTGTTTTTATTTTAGATTATATGCATACTGATTTTCCTCTTTTAAATCATCAAACATTAGTTTGATAAAATTATCTAAACTGAATTAAAATTGAACAGCTAGATTATATAATCAATTAAATTCTACTTCAATGTCTGTTATTAAGTGATTCAAGCCTGCTAGCATATTATTGGTAGTAGTAATGGTGGGTAGAGGGTAGTTGTCCTAGTTGCTGTGAGAGTTAGCTTTTTCTTTTTTTTTTTTTTACTCCTAAAGTCTCAGGTAAGCTATACCCCATAATTAAGTAGCTCACTCTATACACAGGTTGAATGTTGAGCACATTGACCTTACATGAAGAGTATGTCTAGAGTGTAATTCATTAATGCACTAAATATTGCTCTACTAAGGTGGTTTTAGTGGTTATACAAATGTCTCTGTGTACATCCTTATACAGTCATGGTATTTGGTTTCAAGTCTGTATTAACCCAAGTATGGTTTCCCCATCTCCAACTTACCATACATCACAGTAACCAGTATGATGTATCAACTAGTCTAGGCATTAAGTTCTTTAAAATTCCTGTATTTAAAAAATCTGTGACTTCTACTCATTGCCATTGAGCACTCCTCCCCTAGAGCTACTAATATCATAGGAGTAAGGAAAAGATTATGTGTGGGATGAAAATTTGAGGATTTTGGTAAAAAAATAATTTTTAATTTAAAAAAGTAGTACTTTCAAGTCTTCATAATAAATGAAGAAGAGAAAGATAAATAAGGGTGGAAAACTCGGGGCGCCTGGGTGGCGCAGTCGGTTAAGCGTCCGACTTCAGCCAGGTCACGATCTCGCGGTCCGGGAGTTCGAGCCCCGCGTCAGGCTCTGGGCTGATGGCTCGGAGCCTGGAGCCTGTTTCCGATTCTGTGTCTCCCTCTCTCTCTGCCCCTCCCCCGTTCATGCTCTGTCTCTCTCTGTCCCAAAAATAAATAAACGTTGAAAAAAAAATTTAAAAAAAAAAAAAAAATAAGGGTGGAAAACTAAAAAAAAAAAAAAGAGTTCATAACCAAAAGAGGAAGGAATAAAATTTACTTAAATTAAGATTTCATCTGACTTCTTTCTACTTGATACTAACATCTTTATAGTCCTAAACTTGTATGTAGGAGCCAATTCAAACACATAAACATGTAAATGTTTAATTATAACTTAAAACCATCTTTATTCCAAATTGCAAAAAAAAAAAATGTAAATAAAACTTCACTGAATTATTTTTAAAAAAGAACAGCAGACCCTAAGTCAGTGAATTCTGACTTAAATTTAAAAAGTGATGGGGCGCCTGGGTGGCTCAGTCGGTTGAGCGTCCGACTTCGGCTCAGGTCATGATCTCATGGTCTGTGAGTTCGAGCCCTACGTCGGGCTCTGTGCTGACAGCTCAGAGCCTGGAGCCTGCTTCACATTCTGTGTCTCCCTCTCTCTCTGACCCTCCCCCATTCATGCTCTGTCTCTCTCTGTCTCAAAAATAAATAATAAAACATTAAAAAAATTTTTTTAATAAATAAATAAAAAGTGAGCATAGAACAGAACCTGTGAGTACTTGTGCCTTGAAAGCCAAGAGGTGCATACAGCTAAAGAAAGACCAAAACAGCCTCATGCTATAACAATAGCAACACCAAGATTAAAAAGTCAGATTTACATTAAGCAGATACCTTCCATGTTTGCTTTGAAAGCTATCTTGGGAGAATTTAAGCAAAGTCACTACTAAGAATTATAAATGCAACTGCATTTACTTTAGAATGTATGCACCTATCATGCAAATTCCTTTTATGAGGGAATGGAATTGGTGTTTACTCACAGGAGAGGTCTCCTGAGAATTCTAAATTCTTTTAAGCAGCCCAAAAAGTTCACATAGATCTCTTTTTATGATGGATTTTGGACTGAGCCACTTACCTTTAATGTGTAAGAATTCCAGTAAGGATGAGTTAATACAGACATATTTTAATAAGGTTCGTCATAAAATAGAGTAGGAGCAAGTGGAGACAAGGGACATTTAGGAAAAAAAAAAAAAAATCTTGGGTGATAGTCCTTAATTGGTAAGAGAAGAGGTCAGGTATAGCAGAGTAAGGGATTAGAAAACAAAAACCCAAAACAAACAAAAAAAAACTTTTTCATTAGAGAAAATTTAATGAATTAAGAAACTGCAAACTTAAATGTCTTTAGTTGCTTTTACTCAATATATGTGTATGACTCTCATTTAATGGAGATCTTAAATATCTTAGGCACAAGTAACATTCTTTGCTGATTCTGAGATTATCTGAACTGCTATCTTTCAGAAATATTCTTTTGAGACATACAAGATTTTCTTTGGCCAGAATGACTTAATTGGCATACAACAAACCTATCACTAAGATCTGTACTTCCAGTAAAGATTTTGCAAGTGTAGCTCTTTTATGTGGTGTTGCAATAATGAATCCCTGCCTATTTAGTTATTTTTACTACTCCCTGGGAGTAGCCTATCCTAACTTTCACTTCTTAGTTTCTGTGATTAAAAAAATTAGTTGAAACAGTAAGGCCTACTTCTGTCATATAGCTAACTTTCAATTATTAAAAATATAACTGATTATATATGGGAAAGCCTGAGTACACTCATTTATATTTTATTTCTTCAACTTTGACACACAAAGTCCTTTAGTTTATTTCTTTTTGTTTTTAACCCCAACTACCTCATTATACCAAATTAAAAATAAGCAATCTAAAATAATAATCTTTGAGGGAGCCTGGGTGGTTCAGTTGGTTAAGTGACCAACTCTTGATTTCAGTTTAGGTCATGATCCCAGGGTCTTGGGATAAAGCCCCATGTCGGGCCCCACACTGGGTATGGAGCCTGCTTAAAATTTTCTCTTTTTCTCTCTCTTTCTCTCTGCCTCTCCCCTGCTCATGTGCCTGCTCTCTCTCTCTCTCTCTCAAAATAAATAAGCATTAAAAAAAATGATAATCTTTGAAAAAATAAACAAAGTTTGGGGGAAAGTCATCCACGAATAAAAGTTGAAGAAAGAATTAAATACCTAAAAAAACACATTTTACAGTAAAACCTTATAAAAGGGTCTCGAAAACAGATACCCAGTAGAATCTCCAAAAATTCTAGTAAAATAAACTCCTCTAGCTAAAAACCAGTAATTGTTTCTATTTCTAGATATCCAGGAACAACATGAAAGCATTAATATCTGTTAAGTTATTCCTACTAAGAAATACGATTAATGAAAATGGATCTTGTCTATATGTAAATATACATTTACCCTCCAATTAAAGTAAATGTCTTCTAGAAACTTTAAATGTTAGTATTCACCTTTCAGAAGAAACAATTATAAACCTAAGCAAGTGTCCCTAAGTGTCTAACAGATGCATTTTTAACAAAGTTAGTGTCACTTTTCATGAACCAATAAAACTGGTAATTTTTACCTGCAGACAGCACATACAGAACAAACACAGCTTTTAGTTAAAATAACTACCAGGATCTAGTGTATGGGTCCAAATTAAAGAAACCTCAATAAAAGACAGTCCATGACTTGTAACGTGGCAAACAGATAAACGTCCGACTTCTAAACTTTTGACTTGCTATTCTCCTGACTTGACCACCCCACACCCACACTGACGTTTCACACAAAGCCCCTGCTGCAGGCACACACACTCAGAGCACAAGAAATAAAGGTTCTGTTGTTAGCTGGAGGGAAAAGTTTAATGACCATGTAGGAGACACTGCCATAGCTACCTTACAGCTCTGCTTTGTGTCAAAAGTAGCATGTCTGGCTTTCTCCCACTTTTACCTGTTATTTCCTTTTGCCCAGAGTTTGGCAATTTTGTATTATTCCCAATTCAAAGACCCTGAGATGGGAAAATAAAGCTTCTCTCTCTGATCCAGTTAGTGAATGGCAGGACCCAGTGCCTCCTCCACATCATCTGTAGCCTCAAAATTCTCTCAACCCAATGTTTTCACAATTTCAGATTTTCAGCTAATAAACTAGGCAAAATAAACTATAGCACCCCCCTCTGTATCACTTGTAAAGAGATCACCACTTCTATAAACTCTGAAGCAGCACTGGGAAATGCCAGGAAATATTTAAGGTGACAGCATCTTAGATCGTTCCCCAAACTTTAAGATGTCTTAGCATTATTTTATCAGTAATTTCCAACCTTTTTCCTACCACATCACAAATAGAAACTGATGGTATGTACACAGCCCACTGCTCAAGGCCAGATCTGAATAGCCAGGAGTCTCCAGCAGCTCCAAGCCCTGGTGGGCCACTCTTGGGGATGGAGGCATGAGGCACTCACACTCCCGTACCTGTGTGCTACACTGCAGAGGCATACCAGTTGGCAAATTCTGACTTACAGTTCTAAAACTCCCACCATATATTCCCACTGGGCCAGACAAAAAGGCATTTAAATCAGAGAAGTAATACAAGAAAAATAACAGTTAAAACCTCAAGGTGTGACTCTTTACAGAGACAGTGGGGAGTTTCCTTTTCCTAACATTGACTTTGGACATGTCCACTCAGCACCCTATAGAGGCTGTGGACAAATTATACCCCAATTCTGCTAGGTATCATGGTATGAGCTACCTGAAGAACCACAATTACCAAGGGAGATTTAGTTTAATATTGCAAATCTGCCACCACCAAAAGAAAAACCTCTAAAAAAACTAGTGACTACATAAGATCTGTTCACATATTAAGGATTATAGTTTAACAGCCACATCTTAAGATTTGAGAATTTTTCTAGGTATTACTTTTTTTTAAAGGGAAAACAGAAGACATATGTAAAAAATCTTACCATCATATTTAAACCAACATAGTACTTATTACCACACATATTCCATTACCTAAGTAGCTTTTTTTAAAGATGGTTTTTTTTTTTCTGTCCTTTTTCTGGCTTTTCTTCCCCCTTTTTTCTTTTCTTCCTAGCTCTTATTTTTTTACTAAAGCATTTTTATGTATATCAAATGTACTTGATTTGGGAAAAAATTAGTGCTTTAATTAGAGCAAAAAGCACAGAATTAACAGCCCATTAAAATGCACAAGACTAAATGTGAATGTATCTGTTTATTTACAGCTTTTGATGTTTAAAATTTCAAATAAAATGATCTGTCCAATGGCTGCAGTTTTTAAAAATAAATCATTTTTCCATTCTCTTCTAGAAAAAGCTGCAGCACAAATTAACAAAGAGTAGTGAAAACATAATTACATTTAAAACATAATTTAGAAAACATTATGTACCTCTTTTAGATTAGGAAGCATAATATGTAATTGTTGGTAACAAAAGCCAACAAGAATGAAATACAGACATTTATAGCTTATGTTCACATGCATCTTATAAAGACAACAAAAAACAGGTAAGTTTTAAACTTTTACTAGACATGAATATAAACATATAAATAGGCAAACCCTCCCTTTATTTTCACCCAAAAGTTTTCTTCTATATTCAGTCAAAAAATTTTGACTTTTCAAAAGTATACGACAGCTGTCAGTACAAATCTCTTACTTCTTTAACATTTACTTTTCATTCTATGATACATAGTTTGGATATTATGATGCATTTTAAAATGGAACAGTTTAATGCTGAACCCAAGTTGCTTCAATGTAACTAGAAAAGACTTAAAGCTAGCACTGTACCATATCGAATGCAGCATACATACTGTATTGCCCCGTGCTAGTCTGATATATGCTAGTCGGTACTGCCATGGTAGCGATGTTAGGTGGCGTTCCTTCTTCCTCTGATTTTTCTTCTTCAATCTTGGGAACACCAGGCACATCAGAGGAAAGTTCATTCAGTATTTTTCTAAAACATAATTAAACAACAGAAATAATTAAGATATTTGAATGAGATTTAAAACAAAAAAGCTATAATGGACTAACTGCTTTGATATAAAATTATTCTCCTTTTTAGGAAAAAGTATCATTACAGGGGCGCCTGAGTGGCTCAGTCGGTTGAACGTCCGACTTCAGTTCAGGCCATGATCTCGCGGTTTGTGGGTTTGAGCCCAGCATTGGACTCTGTGCTGACAGCTCAGAGCCTGGAGCCTGCTTTGATTCTATGTCTCCCTCTCTCTCCGCCCCTCCCCTGCTTGCACTCTCTCTCTAAAATAAATAAACATTAAAAAAAAATTTGTTTTAAGTATCATTACAGTAGGAGACTTACCTATAAGAGGGTCTTCGTGAAAGGATTTCTCTACGTTTATGAGAATCAATTACACCTTCTGAATCTGCAGACTCATCTGTCTCTGCAATCGTTGCTACCTATAATACAAAAGTTTCTGAAATGCATCATAAAATATATGACCTCCTTCAATCAAAAAATGGTGCTGAAGGGTCTGTGTGTGCAGTACTAAACCAGCTGCTGGCAAAGCATCCAGCAACAGAACACACAGAACCTACACTAAAGCAGCTCACACCTGGCATTAGGAAAAGGAGCACAGACATACACATTTCAACTGTAGAGCAGGTATGTGTGGAAAGGAATGGGACAGATAATAAATAGTACAGAAATGCAAATGAAAGTCGTTGGAATGGCAGGTGAGGCTTCACAGGAAAGGACTAAATATAAGATACATAAGACCTAAGATCTCAACCTTGAACATACTCTTACAAATCCAGCAGGGGATTGAGAGGCAAAATAAAGCATCTCTACCTCACTGCCCTCTTCACAATACCACAGCTGACTTGAGAGAGGTCTTCAAGTTAGACATTAGATAGGTTCAAAGAAGCAAATAAAAAAGTAAAGGGGTGCCTGAGCGGCTCAATTGGTTGAGCGTCCGACTCTTGGTTTCATTCAGGTCAGGTCATAATCTCACAGTTCATGGGTTCAAGCCCTGCATTGGGCTCTTCACTGACAGTGTGGGGCCTGAGTGGAATTCTGTCTCTCTCTGCACCTCCCCTGCTCACTCGCTCTCTCTCTCTCTCTCAGAGTAAATAAACATTAAAAAAAAAGAAATACTAAAAAAAATTAAGAAGCCTGATTAAAGTTAGGATTTATATATCAAGAAGGTTGGGGCTTGATGGTGGTAACTCCTGAAAGTCAAAATAAGGAATTTCTCCTTAAAAGAAAGGTCAGAGTTTTAAGTAAGGTTTCATTTTTCAAGTCACATGATAATAACATGATTATAAGGAAAGGGTGAAAACTAAAATAACGAATCTCTACAACATGACAGTTCTCAATATATTTAGCCATTATAATTCAGGGCATAGGGTAGTTCTGAGTTTATAAAACTCACTTTCCTTATTGTTATAATTATATGAAAGTTTGATTTGGGCAAAATCAAAAGAACTTATTAACATGTCAACAATATGAGCAGGAATATATACTTCCCAAGGCACGCTGATGTACATCTATGTTCACCTACACATACAATCTTATACATCTCTGGTCATAGGCACTCCACACATAAGCACACATACCAATAGAACTTAGAAAAAATGTTGTTGCAATCAACAATCATGTATCACCACCAAACATTTACCACATTATACTGGGCTTTCACACATCTCTCATATAATTATAACTAACCCCTTATGTGAGGTAGGATACTATTTTAACCATTTTAGAAAGGTGAAGCCAAAGTTCATGTACAGACATTAAGTGACTTGACCACTGTTCAACAAGTAGGAATTCTAAGACAAGATCCACTGGCACTTACCTCTACCAAGACAATTAAATCATCCACATAACAAAATCCAAAAAAGCTTACTGAATATAAGGTAATACTTTCTTCCAACAGCAGCCAAGTTAAAACTAGAGTAGAAATACCTGCACCCCAACAGAAGTCATAATTCAAAAAGGAGAGTGGAAAGACTTTCTTGTTTTATAATTACAGTCAGAAAGATTCAGAAAGTCTTGGAATCAAGAGTCATTATGGAAAAGAACAAAAAAAAGACTGCTAAGAATGACTCTTACTCTTTTGAAAAGATACCTGTGTAGGAAAGATAGCTAAGCTTTTAATGAATGTGGATTTATTACTTCAAATATAATTTTGCAAACTGTTTCATTATTCTGCAATAAGCTGTACTCAAATATGCAAGGGACGAGATTAAGTATGCATATCTATGTTTTCCTCAAGATCTTTCTGTCATCAACTATGTTCAAGTAAATTTCAACATTTAAAGGATAATTACTGAAATAAAAAAGGAACGGAAATAAATTCAATAACCAAAAATTACACTGTTAACTGCAATTAAAATAAAAACTTGGGGCACCTGGGTGGCTCAGTCATTTGAGCATCCAACTTTGGTTCAGGTCGTAACCTCATGGTTTGTGAGTTCGAGCCCCTAATCGGACTCTGTGCTGACAGCTCAGAGCCTGGAGCCTGCTTCAGATTCTGTGTCTCCCTCTCTCTCTGCCCCTCCCCCATTCACATTATCGCTCTAAAAAATTAATAAACATTAAAAACATTTTTTTAAATAAAAACTTTAAAAAATGCATACTTAATTTATATCTATTGATGCAAAAAATGTTTTAGGTTCAAGAAATGTTAAGGATTTGTGACCAACTTTGATAATAATAAATAATAAAATAGATCTCCAGATCATAACCACAATAATCCTGTCTACAAAAACCAAGGTTTCATCTGAGAGGGGTTCGTGATGTAGAAGTCTAACACCAAGGTGACAATAATATCCTATGTTTCCTACAAACTACACATATTAAAGATAAACTTAAATTTCCACCTACCTACTAATGTGAGTATTCATGAAAACAGCCAATACTATAATCTTTACTGTGTTTATCAGACATCTTTGCCAAAGAATCCTCAAAATATTTTTAAGCACCACTGGAGAGCTTTGCCAAATAAATCTGTGCTTGAGTACAGAGCAACAACTCAAAGAATTACTCATCTGACAATTACTCATTCTGCAAATTGAGAGCTAACAACCAAACTGCAAATCTTTGGTCAAATCTATGTATCTCACAGGGCACAACACACTCCACATAGGAAAGGGAAATTCCTCCAAACTTCTAATAAAAAGATTTGAGCATAAAAGCTACACAAAGAAAAAAAAAGATGGTAAATGAATTCGTAAAAGGGAAAAAAAACAAAACAAAAAACTGAAGAAAGTCAAAGACCAATCATCCAGGAAGGAAGCTAACCTGAACAGTTTGTATTTGTGGTGACTGAATAACCGATGGCTGTGGTGTCTGAATTACTCCCTGGACATGCACAGTCTGGCCCGAAGGTAACTGCACTAGAGTTACAGCTGGGGAGCCTCTTCCGGTGCCTGATCCAGCTACAGAAACCTGCAAAAACGATCATCATTGAGGATTAAGGCTGGATCATTTTCTGTTCTTTTTGTTTTTGTTTTTGTTTTTTAAAGAAATACCAATCACTATTAGGACTGGCCAATTCTTCCTTTCTTTCTTCTGCTTCTAAGAAACGATGAGCGTGCTGGGGTACTTACCATTAGGAGGCGGTTACTGTGCTGAACAGTCATTCTCTGATGTGATAGATATTAAAGAACCCATGCTCCTCACTTTCAGTTCCCATGCTTCGCTGGCGAAGAATGTTCCAAGCGCAAAGTTCTAAAGCAGTTAAACTACCTCACTACAACCTCAAGACTACCAACAGTGAATCCTTATTTTGGCCAGAGTATAAACTACCTAACTTCCTAAGAGAAACTGGAGACAGAACTTAAATGTGGTGAATTATTTTTTAATAAATGAAATGTTTGCCACATTCTAGTATTACTCCAGATGCAAGTTAATGCCTTGTCTCTATGCTAATGGAAATCAGTTACTGTTATCCCCCCATAATCACAAAAAAGGCACAGGCCAGAGGAATTCCAAGACCCCTCATGCCCTTAGTGTGTGTGATCCAGAGAAAGTACATGCCTTGGAGCTGGTATGGCCCTCTTACAGATTCCCTCCCTGCTAGCTCAAGCATCTAGAGAAGAGGGCCAGAACCATC
Organism: Lynx canadensis; assembly: GCF_007474595.2. NCBI lineage: Eukaryota > Metazoa > Chordata > Mammalia > Carnivora > Felidae > Lynx > Lynx canadensis. Next base: position 31,832,252 of record NC_044309.1, on the reverse strand, counting down.
ATTCAGCTTGCACAGAGTACAGCCATCTCCCAGCACCCCTGAGTGCTTTCAACAGAGACCTGTACCAGCAAAACACAATACCTCCACTCCCCTGGATTTAAAACCTGCTAAGTTTTCTACTGAGTAAACAACCCAATCCTATAGGCCAATGTAATCTTAGAAACTTTGCCTCCTTTTACTGTTTCACTACTCATTATAACCTACTCAAGAACCAAAGACTTTGGATATGAAATAAGTGAAATAAGCTACCAGCTTCTATCATGAATGGTAGTAGAACCACAAGATCTAAAACAAACTTTGAAGGAAGTCTCTGTGTAGTGCCTCACATTAAGAAACACCAATCTAAAAAGAGGTTAGAGTGGGAGACAGCCAAAGCATAAGAGACTGTTAAAAACTGAGAACAAACTGAGGGTTGATGGGGGGTGGTAGGGAGGGGAGGGTGGGTGATGGGTATTGAGGAGGGCACCTTTTGGGATGAGCACTGGGTGTTGTATGGAAACCAATTTGTCAATAAATTTCATATATATATATATATATATATATATATATATATATATATAAAAAAAACACCAATCTACTTTCCAATCTACTTATACTTTAAAGCAATTACTAAAAACTGGGTTTATAACAAATAATAAGATTTATTTACAAGATCATTTCCTTAGAAAGCAAACTTCTTCGGTAACTTGGAAGTAGAAATTGTTCATCCATGCAAGAGAACCTATGTGGTGAGCATTGTACTGGGTGCACTAGGGTATAAAGTAGAATTGACAACACTAACACCTAAGAAACAATAGCACACCAAACAGTATAGAACTAATTGCTCCATTGTACAGGTCATGAAAGTCAAGGAGTACAGAATAGAAAGATCAGCATGGGCCTGAACAGTAAGTAGAGGCTTTGTGTAGAAGCCACAACTTGAGCCAGGCCCTGATATGAGCTTGCATAACCAACAGAACAGGGCAGAGACACCCAAAATGTAGCCCACAGAGAAAATTCAGCCCACCTGCCCCTGCAGTATTATTGCCTACGTTAGATTTTTGGGGAAAGAAAAAGATCATGCCATAATAGAATCGATAAATTTAATAACTAGAAGTTAAAAAAAAAAAGGGGGGGGGGAGGATTTGTTTTACAAATGACAAACCAGCACAAAAGACAAAGCTGTATGAATAATAAAAGGGCATCCACCCCTTTGTGGGCCAATTACCAAAAGGTATTCTTTTCACCACACAAATAATTCTCAAACTTTTTAGTCTCTCAGGACACCTTTATACTCTTAAAAATTACTGATGACTCAAAAAGCTTTTGTTTATGTGATTTATATCCAGTAGGGTGCTATCAACATTTGTCAATCAGTTTTTGGGAAAGGAGAACCTTGATTTGAAAGGTTTGCTGATTTCCATAATGTAAAAACTCCTACTGTGGCAGATTTCAAGTTACCAATGGATGACACTGAACATAAAGTTGGAAAAAGATGCACATAATTGGCTCTCACAAGTCAGCTCCAGCATACCATTGGTTATGTGCATTGATATTTATCATATTAGAAATGAAAACTGAAACATTTTTACATTTTAAAAATAACAATTCCATTACATGCTAACATAAATAGCATTTTATTAAAAATAATTACATTTCCAAAACAAAATATTAGTGACAAGAGTATCAATGCTTTACTTTTTTATAAATTCTTTTAATGTCTGGTTTAATTTAAATCAGCTAAATTCTTATACCTACTTCTGCACTGAATCTGTTGCAATATGTTATTTTAGTCAATACCTGAAGAAAATTTGGACCTCACAGACATATCATTGGAAAAGGAAGAGTAATATAATAGCTTTTTCAAAATATGTGGATAGTGTTCTTTGTTACTACACCAAAACTCAACAGGTGGTTGCTTCACATAAAGATTAGTTGCAATGTGGAATCTGGAACCATATCAGTTACATCCACTGACCAGTCTTATACTTTGAATGGATCCCATGCATGATTCTGTAACACGATGCAGTAGTTATCTGGAAAATATTGGCTCACTCAGTTAAGCAGATCTCCCAAATGCGGCCACATTTCATGATACTTTATCAGAAAATCTCATTCATTAAAATCAACATCAATCTCATCAGAATACTATAAATACTGAAAAACTATCAGGTTCACAATGGTAGATGCAGGACTTCCAAAATTCAAACTGCTTAAAAAGCTTAAATTTTTTCATTGACAATAAACACTGTCAATTGTTTTCCTTGAAGTGACAAGCTTACTTCATTTGCTTTTAAGAAAACGTTTTCCAAATGCTCAAGTTTGAATAGCATAGTTTGGCTATTGGCCATTCTTTTAAGAAAACTGATGTCCTATGGGAAAAAAACCCAGCTAGTTCATCTCGCCACTCAATTACTCAAGTGTTTTTCTTCAAGAACACCGTCAGTTTTTACTACACAGAAATGCTTTCAGTAAACATACCGATTTCCTAACACAGAATATTAAAATAACATGTACTCAAGGGTCAAGGTTTGATACAATGGGTAATATTTATTGCTTCACCAGGGTATTTTTAAGTGAAACTGCTATTTTTTTGAAAACTGCAAGAGAATGTCCATGAAGAACACAATGACTACTGGTATAGTTTGATGCCTCTGACTTGATTCATGCTAAGGCGCCAACAGCTTTACCCCTACCCTCTTCTATTTTTACACCCATCAGTGCAAGTATCAATATAGAGAAAAAGGAAAAGAAGCCTTAGCATTATTATGAAAATACTTTAGTCCTCCTAAGCCTCCTGAAAGTCTCCTGGAGTCTCTCCTAGGGTTGTGCACACCACACTTTGAAAACTGCTGCTGTATCCCAACGTAGCTCTTAGGCCCTGGCTCACAGCGTAAAGAACTGAGCAACACAGCAGGCTGTGATATCAACTACACCACAGCAGCACAGCTGGAACCAATATATCCAGTAACCCTGATAGAGAGTTCAGATGTCAGACTGAGTAAAATATAATATGAATTATACCCCAGGGTACTATAAGTATTACAGACTGGACCTGCAGATTGAGATGGCAGATCAGTTTTCTCAAAAGAATGGCCAATAGCCAAACAAATTATGCTATTCAAACTTGAGCTTTAGGAAAACATTTTCTTAAAAGCAAATGAAGTGAGCTTATCACTTCAAGAAAAACAACTGACAGTGTTTATGGTCAGTGATAAAATTCAAGCTTTTAAGCAGAAGTTTTGAATTTTGGAAATCCAGCTTCAAAGACGTTAGATATTTTGAAGAATGAACAACTCAAGAAAGATTCATACAGGTTTGATAAATATAAATCATGTTCTAAGTTGCTTTACTTACCTTTCAAGTATAATTTTCAAGATTTTAAATTATTAAATAATCACTCTATCAAAGTGGCTTAGTGTCAAGAATACCTGCTGTGGAAAGGGAGCTAATATAAACGGTATTCCTAGAATTCTGGAGATGAGTTATAGGAATTCTATAACTACAGTGAAACTTCTCTATGTCCAAACTCTGGGCAGTGCAAAAGCTCACAGGTCAGCTCTTTTGTTAAACTGCTGAAATACACGTAGAGAACCAGCAGAAATGACATACCCTAGAGTTAGAATTAAGATATATCTTTGGGGAAAAAAAACAAAAACAAAAACAGAAAAACCCCTTAGATCTAGAGACATTCTATATTCAGACATTCTATTCCCATTGATTTTACCAAAACTGATGTGACTAGTATTAGTCCTATCACTGAACTGGTAGAGTTAATAGGCTAAACCACCGTTATTCATTAAAAAACACAACAAAACCTCATGTGGCTCCCTACATTTACATCTTAGTATTATCATTATATTATACTGATCACATGGGCCACAAGTGGAATATACAGCATCTTGAAGTGGTGTATTGTACACAGGTGGCATAGAACGAACACTGGCAATGATTCAAGAACATGCATGGAAGTTCTAAAGCCAAAAGTGGGTAAATAAAGAAGCATCTTTTTGTTTTGTGTCAGGTGGTAGATTCAGTTTTAGGTAGGCCAGGTTGAAAGCAATGGTAGGGCAACGAAGTGAAAATGCTAATAAGAAGGAGAATTGTGTGACTGATGCCTTAGAGCCAAAAAAACAAAGATCTGAGCAACACTAAAAAAGAGCAATCTATTAAAAGTATTATAATTACTTTATTCATAATGTGCAAACAGAATTCTAAAGAAGCTCTGGAAAAAGAAGAGAATTAAAAGTCTTTCCTAAAAAGACATTGGTAAAGGGACATAAACTTTAGTTCATCTGAACTAAAATATGCATACTGCAGGTAGAAATAGAGAAATATTTCTTATAAATGTCAACTACTCATTCCAAGGCTAAATACACACAAAAAATCGCACAGAAACAAGTCATACTTATGAATTAACTCATTCTTTTATTCTCTTGACAAATACTTATTGGGAGCCTGCCATGTGGACCAGTCTAGACAGTGGAGATAGTGAAAAAGTTTCTGCTCTCCCAGATCAGGAGACAGAAAACAGATGAAGAGACAAATGTATCATTTTGGGTGGTGTTAAATTCTTCAAAGAAAAATGAAGCAGAGTAAGAGATCAGAGAGTGACAGGCAGGGGTAGTGTGGAAGGAGGCTAATCAAAATATACCTGTTGTGGAAAGCTTCTCAGAGGAGGGAACAGTTGCTTTTATAGAAAGCTTAAATGAAGAGAGGGAGAAGGCCATAGGAAGATCTATGAGTATATTCATCACATTCCAACAGTCCAGCTCCTCAAAAAACAAAAAAATAAAATGGGTATATTTTATATTTCATATTTATATCTCTTTTTATGAGGCTCAAAAAGTGTGTAGAATGAACTCATAGTAGACATAATTTACCTTTTCTTCCAGATCCCCTGAATAATCCTCTTCTATTGGATGCCTGAAACATAGATTATGCTGATGCCACCACATCCACCACCAACCCCACTAGACAGTAGTTGATCTGAAGTTAAACTGATGCAACCGACAGCCTTACTTGGCTTTGCAATAATAATTTAAAAATCCTTATAACGACACTTGTAACTGGGAAAACCTCACAATGTTGTAACACAGCACTTGATTAGCACCTAGTGGACTACCTCCAATCCGTAGCCAGGTTCCCTTATGATGGGGTTTATGATGTCATAGTGCAGCTGCAAACGTCACAGAGCTATTGGGCCTGCATTCAAGACAGTTAATAAAGGGTGGGAAAAAATGTGAATTCACATCATAGCAGATCTCACTGTCACTTCTGCTCCTGAGAAATCAAATCTACACATTACCTATTTTAAGGACTACAATTAAAATCTACTAATACTCTAAGCAAGAAGATGGGAAACTATCTTGATTTCTGTGTATTAAAACAAGATTCTTAAAAGAGTTTGTTTCTTCTATGAGAAAAAAAGTGTTTACAGAATATTTCACATATTTTAAGGTTGGAATCAGGGAGATAATATTATAAAAGTGAACACCTGAATAAGATGCAAAATATTTCATTTTATTTTTTTTAAAGTTATTCTTGGGGCACTTGAGTGGCTCAGCTGGTTGAGAGTCCAACTTCGGCTCAGGTCATGATCTCACAACTCATGAGTTCAAGTCCCGTGACTGGCTCTGTGCTGACAGCTCAGAGCCTGGAGCCTGCTTCAGATTCTGTGTCTCCCTCTCTCTCTCTCTCTCTGCCCTCCCCCACTCACTCTGTGTGTGTGTGTGTGTGTGTGTGTGTGTGTGTGTGTGTGTATCTCAAAAATAAATAAAAACATTAAAAAAATGAAAAGTTGTTCTTAATTGTACTAAATGAAGAAAACACAAAATGGAAAATATAGACTTTGTCTCATTTTTAGTGTCCTTCTTTCCTACAGAGTTTCTTTTTTCTATTTTTAAGTGTGGCTAACAGACTACAAAATTCAACACAGTTAAATTTTACTTAATTTTACCTTGGGAATTTCAAATATTTACTGATAACACACTTAGCACATAAGACTCAGATTTTTATATCTACTATGTTAAAATTCTAAAGAGAACTCCATGGGAATGCTGTTGTCTCACATGCTTTTATTGTGTGTGGGGCATAAACAGATACTATATGAAATCTATAATCTGAATACTATAAGAAGGGGGAAGTGGGTCACAGTTTCTGGTACTGTAAATATAAATGGCCGAATATTAAGTCTCTTTAAAAAAATTCTCCTCTTGGGGCTCCTGGATGGCCTAGTCAGTTAAGCATCTGACTCTTTGGTTTTGGCTCAGGTCATAATCTCATGGGTTTGTGGGATCAAGCCCTACATTGGGCTCTGCACTGACAGCACAGAGCCAGCTTGGGATTCTCTCTCTCCCTCTCTCTCTGCATCTCGCTCGTTCTCTTCTCAAAACAAATAAAAAATGAAATAAAATAAAAATAAAAACTAAAATTTTTTTTAAATTCTCCTCTTGAAAGCAAAGCAAATATTGGAATCAAGTCATTCTCAATTATACAGAGTCTATTTTGATTATACATACATCAAATAAGCAGGGAGGATCATTTGAGCACAAATTAAAATTAGGGGTTCTTCAGCCTTTGAAAAACAATGTTCTAGCTGATTTGTTTTTCCTACCTGATCCTTATAGTATCTTGAACTTCCTATTTGTAACAGTTGGAACATCATTTTTTTTTTTAATTTTTTTTTTCAACGTTTTTATTTATTTTTGGGACAGAGAGAGACAGAGCATGAACGGGGGAGGGGCAGAGAGAGAGGGAGACACAGAATCGGAAACAGGCTCCAGGCTCCGAGCCATCAGCCCAGAGCCTGATGCGGGGCTCGAACTCACGGACCGCGAGATCGTGACCTGGCTGAAGTCGGACGCTTAACCGACTGCGCCACCCAGGCGCCCCGGAACATCATTTTTTTATGCTAACCAATATGAGATGTGCTTCATTAATCATACTACATTTTAAAAGCACTATGAAAATGAGTATTATCTTAAAGAAGTCATAATTCTTTTAACTTGAGAACTTTTAAAAATCAATTTTATATTTGGTTTCAGTAAGACTGAAACTAAAACTGATTATAATTACATATTTGCCAGATGCAAATAAGCACACCTAATGAAGCTGCAGTGAAATCCTGAGCCCAAAATGGCATTTACTGAGCAGATATAAGAATCATAAATATTGAAACTACTCTTAACAATAATACAGATCATTTCTAATAATGAATAAGAAATGTATATGCCAAAAGCCAGAAACCACAGAACGAATGTTGAAAACCACTTATTAGCCAAACTTCAGGTTAATCTTTATTTCTGAGCAAAAAACTCTTTGTAAGAATGTCTATAAAGCAAATTGCAATTCACTTGAATTATTTTATTTTGTTTCTTCAAGCAATAACTTGGTGTAAGTTCCTAAAGAGTACTGAACTGGCAAAAAAAACAAAAACAAAAGCAAATACAAAACCCCGTTAAAAAAAGTAGTAACAGGGGCACCTAGCTGGCTCGGTTGGAAGAATGTGCGATTCCTGCTGTAAGTTCGAGGTTCACATTAGGTGTAGAGATTACTTCAAAAATAAACTTCTTTAAAAAATAGTAATAATAAACAAAATGTGGTGTAAATACACACACACACACACACACACACACACACACACACACACACACAAAGGAATATTATTCAGCCTTTAAACGGAAAAAAATCCTATCACATACTATGACACGGATGAACCTGGAGGACATAATGCTATGTGAAATAAGCCATTCACAAAAAGACAAATACTGATCCATCCACTTACATGAAGTATCTAAAAGTAGTTAAATTCATAAAAACAGAAGGTAGAGTGGTGGTTACCAGGGGTGAAAGCAGGGGTAAAAGAAAGTTTGCATTTAATGGGTACAGACCTTTGGATTTACAAGATGAAAATATTCTGGAGATCTGTTTCACAACAATGTGAATATTCTTAACACCACTAAACTGTACACTTAAACTTGTTAAGACTGCAGATTCATGTATTTTTTTACCAAACACAAAAAATAATAAATAACTATGGCCCCATATTTGGTGGATATAGTAACTAACTAGCTTCTTGGCAGGAAAGCATTCAATAAATTGATTGTACCAAAGGCAATGGGACTGATTTCTTCATCATCTTATAAAATATAATTCTAAAACTCTGGGTGCTCTTGGCCCAGAGTTATGGTTCAACACTTAAAATGGGTACTGGCGCTAGATATAACATGGAAATAATTAATAATACATCAAAATGGATAAAATTTAAATTTTCTATGCTCTTCACACACCCCAGATGAAAAGCTGGGTTGGAATCTAAATATGTAACTATCCTGGGGTGTCTGGGTGGCTCAGTCATTTAAGAGTCTGATTCTTGGTTTCGGCTCAGGTCATGGTCTCACGGTTCCTGAGATCAAGTGCCGCATTGGGCTCTGTGCTGAAAGCGTGGAACCTGCATGGGATTCTCTCTGCCTCTCCCTCTCTGCCCCTCCCCTGATCACATGCTCTCTCTCTCTCTCTCTCTCTCTCAAAATGAATAAACTTAAAAAAAATGGAACTATCTTAATCTGCCACTGAACAATGAAGGAATAACAGTTTACAGTCTATATGTAATAGATACTGCATAGTACTGCATGTGTGTGTGTATACAGCAACTATATATAACATGTATTTATTATATTCCATTATTATGGAATTTCCAAGGTACTGTCTGGTTCAACACAGAGTACCCTATGTATTACAAGTAGACTGCTTAATGAAATCTAAAACCAGATTGACTGGGTTCTAATTTTGGCTCTGCCTCTAACTAGCTGTGTGAACTATGAAAAGTTATTCAGTCTCTCTATAACTTATTTTCCACAAGTGCTAAGAATGAAAGAAGTACCTTTCTACAGAGTTGTTATGAGGACAGAGCCCAAGTGCCTGGCATATACTGAGCATGCAGTAAATACTCACTTTTGTTATTTTTATTATTGTTGCATTTCATTTAAATAATTTAGTCACGAATTTAGAGGTTAATTAATTTACACGTATTAATCCTCTGATTTGCAAAGGTTAAAATACTTTTTAAGTCCTCCTCAAAATTCAGGTGGGAAGTTAACAAAATTCAAAATCCAAATCAGTGACAGAATATGACTAGACCAAATTACATCCTTAAATTTTTTCAGTTTCAGTCCAAAGGTCAGAGTACATACACAGGCAAGTCAAAGAATTTTGCTCCTAAAAAAAGCATTATAATGAAACTTGGTCTTAACATGAACTCTGAAGTCTAGTAATAAATCATAATTTAGGTTTTTAGAGGCAAAATGGCATAAAGAAATTCTTGCAATGTTTTTAAATCCCTAAAAGAAATCCAAAATATAAAAATTTAGGAGCATAGGGCGCCTGGGTGGCTCAGTCAGTCAAGCATCTGACTTCAGCTTAGGTCATGATCTCATGGTTTGTGGGTTCAAGCCCCGCGTCAGGCTCTGTGGTGACAGCTCAGAGCCTGGACCCTGCTTTGGATTCTGTGTCTCCCTCTCTCTCTGCTCCTCCCCCACTCACACTCTATCTCTCTCTCTCTCTCAAAAATAAACATTAAAAAAAATTTTTTTTTAATTTAGGAGCATGAAACATACCAATTAAAGAAAGTTCATGGCATCATAGCAGAATGTTGCTTATAAAACAACTATAAATTATCTTTCCTTTTCTATACCCTCTGGAGGCCTATTTGAGCACAGTCAGTAGATTTATATTACTTTTGAATGAATTTCTAATACAATGTATTTTTAAACCAGTATAAGCCACTTCGTCTTAAAGCCTAATGGCAACCACTGGCCTAACTGCTACCACTCTAACCATCTGAGGCAGGTTGGTGTAATGATAAAAGCAAACAGGTGCCAAGCACTGTACTTGCACTTCACACACCACATCTCCTTTACCTTAATCTATGAAATTAGTATTCTTATGTTTTTAAGAAATGAAGATCAAAGAATTCCGTCTTAAGTATTAACTTAAAACTATCTATAAACATTAAGAAAATAATTTTGTGTCTTTAGTGTTACAAAATAGTACGAAAAATACTTCACTACTTTTAAGTAAACAGCTACATTTAATTCAAACTGTGCATATATGTATTCATGAGAGTTCTTTTTCCTTACACCAAGTGCAAAGTAGTAAACAAATCTTTAAAAAAGGTAAAACTAGAAAGTTCTAAGGACCTGGGAGACCAACTTACACTAGCAATACCTATCAGTGTATTAACATATCTGATTATCAAATATATACCCATTATTATTTTTTTTTAAAGGTATTATCTGCCAAAGTAGAGGTCTACTGCTGTATAGAACATACCTATTTAAAGGTAAGTTTTTTTTCCTGAACTATTTCTGTTTGCTTCATCTTCATTTGATATTGTGTCTACTTAATACATTCACTACCATAAGCAGGCTTTTCTCTCCAATGCCATTTTGGAGAACCATGAGAGATTTAGCTGTCAGGCTTATAAAACTCACATTTCTGAAAAGCACTATTAAGCTGCCATCACAATTAATCAATGAAGTGAAAATTTCCAAAAGCCTCTGTGTTTTGTAGTTCTTTTAACAAATCTAATTCCTTTAACAGTTTGGAGTTTACAAAGGTCGTAGCAACGTTAAAAATTAAAATCAGACAAACTAAATAACCTCTGAATCTTATTCAAAGAAACCACAAAAATTAACATTCCCTTTTTTCAAATTTCAATGTCTACTTTTTGTTGTTTTTTTCATTATTGTCATAAAGTTAGAATAAAATTTACCATTTAACCATCTTAAGTTTATAATTCAGCAGTAAGTTATATTGACACTGTCGTGAAACATTCATTCAGAACATTTTCATCTGGCAAATCTGAAAGTCTGTACCTCTTAAACGTCAGCTTACCTATAAACCATTCCCTGAGCCTACTCTTTTACTAGAAAACAATCACAGAGAAAAGGGTAAAAAGAATAACTATGTTTACACTCGGTTCTTTTTCCATTACTGCTAGTGACAAACCACATGTTTTACTAAAGCTGAGAACTTGGAACATGAAACAAAAGGTATCCAAACCTCATAGAAAATCATTACAAATGAGGGAAAATCTTTAACAATCTCTCCAGCACTAAAACTAATTTGTATGTATTTCTTTCTGATTATAATAAGTATAAAAACTAAATCTTTTTCTGCAATTTGCCTCTGATTGCTTTAAACCTGCTTAAAGCACCTTTAAACATCAAATTTTATTCAAAGTTCTATCACTAAGATGCAAATGTAGAGTGCATCCTACAAGTAAAAACTAACGTTTAAAGAAATGTACTTAGCTATTATATACAAAATTACAAAATATGAGTACAGATATAGAAAAATAGCATTCTTGTTCAAACTGAACAAGTTCACAAATTACTCTCACTTATGTCCCTCAAACCTTGAATTACCTTCATGAATGAGTTATATTTCAAAACTGTATTTTCTTGAATTAGTTGACTAAAGAATATCATACAATGCAGATTTCACATTTACTGAAAAAAAATTCAGTTTTACTTTTTCCTCCAACTTTTGTTCATTTTTGAGATCATTCTAAGTGAATAAAACATTACATAAACAATTAAATTAAGGCAATGAAAAAGAGCCAGAAGAAGGAATACATAAAAATAAGGAGCAATAGAAAATTAATACTGAAATGAAAATTTTTACCTCAAAATCTTGAGAGGAATATTTTTCTCCTTCAGGAAGAATCCCTCAAGTAACGGAATTAGTAAGTTGAAGTCGGAAAACCAAGATTCAACTAAACACTAAGCTTAAACTAGATTTAGTTAGCTAACAGTAAATATACTAAATAAACTAAACACAATGCAGCCGATCATTAGCATACAAATAGGAAGCTGCTGACCCATTATCAAGAGCAAATGTTGCTTTTATTTTGTCTCATTTTGTGATAGCCAAACACATCCTTCCTGGTCCTACTTAGGACCAAGAAGGTGGATTTTTGGCACAGCTAGCCAAAGCAATGAGAAATGTCATCGTAATTGTCCACCAGATTGAAACAGAAAACATAAAACTCATACATTAAAATGTGTCTTTTGTTAAATCATTCCTGCTTCAACCCCTCGCTGCATGCCAGGCCTGCTTTCTTCTTCTTTTTTAAAAAAAAAATTTTTTTTTTAAATGTTTATCTTTTGAGAGAGAGACAGAGCACGAGCAGGGGATGGGCCGAGAGAGAGGGAAACACAGAATTTGAAGCAGGCTCCAGGCTCTGACCTGTCAGCGCTCACAAACTGCAAGATCATGACCTGAGCCAAAGTGGACGCTTAACTGCTAACTGACTGAGCCACCCAGATGCCCCTGGGCCTGCTTTATTCTGAGGTGCTTCTTTAAATACTGTTTGCATTTAGAACAGACAGGATAAGAAAGGAGATCAGCAGAGCATATAAACCTTGAACAGTCCCTAGTGGTTTTCTCTGCTGCCTATAGTCTCCTTGTTTCTAAAAATACACAGGTCCAAAGGAAAGATTAAATTTATATTGGAACAAATTCTCTTGAGGCAATATAATGACCCTGATTATCTCCAGAGCTTCGAGCTCCATGACTCCTGTGATTCTGCTCCTTTCATCTTTGCTGAAAGCTTGAGAACTGGTCATTTATAAAGAAGAGGTATTTCAGAGAAGAGGTGCCAAACTCAGGCCCACAGACTTCATCAGCCGCTCTAAGGAATGAGGCTCCAGAAAGCCAGTTTTAAAGCACATCCTTTCCAGTGGCTCCATGTGGATTATTACCTCACCTACCCACATCTTCATGGTGGCATTAACAATCCCCAAGAGGCTTACAACAAGTAAAGTTCAGGGTGTCCTCAATCTTGCTTTCAGAGTAGAGTACACATTTGTGAGATAAATGGGAAATGTGAATAAGAAGTACATATTATGTCAAGGAATTATGCTTGATTTTATTAGGTATGACTGTGACATTTGTTACAGTAAAAAAAGTCCATAATCTTTTATAAGTTGTATACTCAGAAGTAGGAGTAAAATGACATGATGTCTGAAATTTGCAGAGTTGCTTAAAATACTTCAACAAAAAAAGAAGATAGATGAGACTATAAAATCTTAGTAACTGTTTATATATACATACATATAAATTTATAGTAGCATTGTTCTAGTCTTGTATATGTTTGAAATCTTACATTATAAAAGAAAGTTTAACTTCCCATTATCCATTTAAAGATTGTATTATTTCCAGAGGATGTGTGACTATTTTAAAACTAATTGTATATACAGTAATATATACATATGTATATACTTATGCACACACACGCGTGCACACACACACATACATATATATGTGTATATACATACACATATATATATATGTGTATATACATATGTGTATATACACATATATAGTAATTTTGCTTTTCACCATTTTGGCTTTTGGACAGGACTTTTTCCTGGTTTGGTTATCTAAAATAAACTCTCCAGGGATGCCTAGGTGGCCCAGCTGGGTTAGGTGTCCGACTCCAGCTCAGGTCATGATCTCACGGTTCGTGAGTTCAAGCCAAGTAGGGGTCTGAGCTGACAGTGCAGAGCCTGTTTCAGATCCTCTCTTCCTCTGCCCCTCCCCTGCACGTGTGTGCTCTCTCTTGCGCACTCTCTCTCTCTAAATAAATAAATAAAAATTTTAAAAATAATAATAAAGTAAAATGAAATAAACTCTCCAATTTATTACCAAGAGTTTTTCCAAGGGGAGAGGGGAATGGAATCTAGTCTTACATGGCAACACATACACTTAACGAAGAAGAAAGCAGCTTCAATTAAAAATAAATCAACATGAAAAATAACTCAGGCAAGAAGAAAGCCAACTCACAATTTAACCTCCAGGATTTGCCACCCCAGGGTCTGTTTATGGAAACTCCTGCTTTCCAGCTCTTTGACATTATCACCACTGTGACTTCTATATACTTTTGAAGACACACAGAAGGAAAAGACTCCACTTATATCTGGGAAGTTATAAAACAGAAAAACTGGAAACTTAAAACTCTAGCCTCCCTTTGTACACACAGAGGCCTGAGGGCACAGAGCAAGCTCAAGCTGTCAGATCTTCATGAATGTGATGGTTTTTGGAGTACCCTTGATTTGGTTTTTGGAGTACCCTTGATTAGCAGAAGCTTTGGAAAAGCCAGGGTACTCAAAACTACTACTAACAAATGATCAGATGCAAAGGATCAAACTGATCAAATCTTTTCGTCTTTTTGTTCCTATACTAGTTAATGGTAATTTGACCATGTAAAAATGAAATTAAATGTTACAAATTCCTCTCTATACAAAATAGTCCTCTAATCTGAAAAAAAATGAAACAGGTGGCAAGTATACATTGACATCAGGAATTATTCAGAAGAGTAGTCACTTTTAGTATGCATTATAGGTTTAAAAAAGAGTTCAACCTGATTTCCTAATACTTATATAGTATTGCATAATAATGAATACCTCATAAATGAACAGCTTCAGGCATCACAAGAATATAAATCTGTAATCATGTTTAGAAAAATTTGACTACTAAGAACTGTGTCCTAATTCTTCAAAAAATCATGATCCATGCATGGCACAGAGAATAACTCTTAGTTAACCAAAATAATCAATGATTCGACACAAGGGTTATCTTAATCTCTCAACATGCTTAATGTGTGTAAGATAAAAACCATAGTTTATTTTTTGATCCAATCTTTAAGACACATAGAAAATAAAATACTAGAGCAAGTTCATGTACTTGCTATTCAGATTTAATAAATACCAACATTTGATTAGTTGAGACAGTTAAAAAAGCAAGCATTATAAATGTAAGCCACAGGCTTTTCCTAGGTCTGATTCAGCCTTCTCACATGTGTCTCTCTCTTTCCATTTTCCTCAAAACACTCAACTTTCCCATACCCCTGTTCTAACTTTCTCATACCCCTGTTCTCATTCCTTTGTCTCACAGATCCATCTTTCTCTATAATTACACAGAAAAATTTTGTGAAGAATCTATACTCCCAATTTCTACCTCCTCTACCTCTTATTCATTTTCTAATCTACTAAAATCTAGTTTCTGTTCGCTGGACTCTTATTTAATTCTAAGACCTCATAAATTCAAGGTTATTTTTTAGACTTCATATTACTTGAACTCTTTACCAACTTCTGAACTGACGCTCACAGAGCTGGGTGTCACCCAGGCTGAAGGTCCTCAGAATTGCAAATTATCAGTTTTAGACAATGGAGAGCTATTGTTTTGACTGTGCAGGCCCACAAGAGGGAGGCGGAGGCTCTGTGAGGGTAAGTGAGCCAGTACCTAAGAGGAGGGCGGTGGAGGCGAAAGGAAGATTTGCTTTCAAATACTGCTTCAGCAAAGAAGGGCAGAATTACAGATCAGGAATCATAGTGATAAAAGCTCTAGAGGATCACAAATTTATGAAAAAATATATGTGTACTGTATTCTATTTACACGGATCATAAGACTAAAAGATATATACCAAAATGTTAACAATGATTAAATTTCTGGATGTCAAGATTATGGACAGTTTTTATTTTCTTCTTTATAATAATACATATTTTGTTAATTCTCTACAATGAACATACATTTTGTTAATAAGAAAAAGGCTGCCCCCCCTTTTAAATAGCAAAAGGTCTGCATGCCTGTGTCAGGGTAACAAAGAGGGGGTGTTGCCAGGGAGATGCAGTTCCACAGAACACTTGTGAGAAAACCCCCAGGGGGTGAGTGGGTGTTAGAAGTTTGAAGGAGGAAGGAAAAGCAGGCTGGGTGCTTGGGGTCCTGTCCTGGGGATGAAGGACCTCACAAGAACCAGTCTGGCCTGAAACAACCCAGGAAGTACCTGGTGTTCCCCCTGGACCTCCAGTCAGCCATCTGGGTCCTTTCTATCCTCCCTTCAAGATCCTATGAAAATCTCACCACTCCACCATATCCCATAATACCATGATTCCACATAAATGGTGTCCTCTCTACCCGTTGGTTGACTTCCAATCCAACCTCCACATAGTCCACACAGCTACTAGTGTTCTAAACATAGTGAACATGGAAATATTTCAAGAATATTTAGAATCCAGGATACTCTACACTCTCAAATGTACATGACCTCTGCATACCTTCACCAACTCAGCATCCTAGCCCTGATGCTGGGCTCCAATTAGCTTCTACACCTGTAGTTCCCTGACACCATGTACTCTCTGGCTTTGTGCCTCTGCACACACTCTTTCCTGGCCTACCATATGCTTCCCTATCCTTGTCCGCATGGCAGACTCCTACATCAAACCCTTTACATCTAGCTCAAAAGTAAGAATCCTCCGCAAAGTACTCCCAGTTAGCAGCTGCTCCCTCTCCTCTGTCAGCCTTACATAAAGTTTTATGGCACTTCTTACACTATTGGAATTATCATTCAAACACCTGTCTTCCCCACTAAACCATGAGATATTTAAGGCCAGAAACTACACCTCCCCATGCATCTAGCAAAATACCTACACACTGTAGGTACTCAATAAATATTTGATGAGCTAAATAAACAAATGTGTTTGTTTTTACTACATATTTTTATACATATCTCAGAAATAAATTTTAGGAGCTGAAAACCAGGCACTAACTCATACTGGTAGTCTCTAAATGAGACCAATTCAAAGATCTAGCTAAAAAGAAAGTAAAGATCAAAGCAAATATATACCAGGCAAATGGGAAGATTTCTGCAGTATTTCTACCCGAGAATATAAGACTATACCAACTTGGAATTACCAACCTTCTCAAACAGTAACTTGAGGATTACATATCATGGACAGGTTTTTGTTTTTCCTTTTGCATAAGTGGTGGTGGTGGAGGGAGCACGGCAAAGTGTCTGTTACAAGGCAAAAGTAATTAAAATACATATCTTCTCTTTGAAATCAAATCAGCAAGAATGGCTGATAACCAGGGAACAGAGGAAACTTAAGGTCAACTTCAAGAAAATAGAATCTGCACATACTTCTTATTTCCATATAGTTTAACTTTCATCAGTGCCTGCCTACTGCCTACATTAAATTTACCTGAGCTAAGGTAGGGATTGAATTTTGACCAGTCTGGGTCTGCATATCAGCAGATTCTCTCTCTGCCACAGAATCTGTTACACTTCCATCCTGCTGAGATTCAATTGTTTCCATGGTCATTTGTCTGAAAAGACAATAAAAAGGAAGAAGTATTAAGGCCCTTTCTGAAAGATTTCTCTGCTTTTACCTGGCCTTCTGATATTCATTTCTGTCATCCAACTGTTCTGCCTTACTTTTTAAGAAATAGGTTCAGTGGCAGTCTTAACTCTCCAAACTAACTCTGCTCACCGGACACAAACATTACCAAGGGAGCCCTGCAAAATGTTTTATGGGAATTCATTTATTAAAAAAATTTTTTTAACCTTATAAGAATGTCTCCTTGATAATTATTTTAAGCCCTCTAGTATAAATGAGTGAAAAAAGTAGGTTTTCTATTTTACAGTGAGTATAAATATTCTAGGACTCTCAAGGCCTAATATACCTGCTTGATAATATATACTATCAAAGAATTTCCCCATTGTCTAAATTAAATGCATTATAATATAAAGATGTGTCTAGATTTGCCAGCACTAAGTTTCTGATAAGCCCCTCAAACTGAATCACACAGGGTTGACCACATGTTCTGCAACTCCCCAGTTCTTTAAAAAAGAGAATCCAGGGGCGCCTGGGTGGCGCAGTCGGTTAAGCGTCCGACTTCAGCCAGGTCACGATCTCGCGGTCCGTGAGTTCGAGCCCCGCGTCAGGCTCTGGGCTGATGGCTCGGAGCCTGGAGCCTGTTTCCGATTCTGTGTCTCCCTCTCTCTCTGCCCCTCCCCCGTTCATGCTTTGTCTCTCTCTGTCCCAAAAATAAATAAACGTTGAAAAAAAAAATTTAAAAAAGAGAATACAATTTTTTCAGGAAAAACTTTTGACATAATTTTGTCTGTGATTTCAATTTAAGTTAATGATTTCTGTATTTCTATATTTTATCCTGCTAGAAGAAATTACAAAATACAAACAGAATAAATTAAACAAAATCAAATTTTACAAACTTATAGGAACTATGTTGCCTACTCTTATGCATCTTTTCAACTGTCAATGATACAATGTGTTTTTCTCAGTTGATAGTCTAAATACATAGTCCATAAGTATGCAAGCCACTTAGAACCTTGAATTAAAACGTACAGACCTTTCTTCCAGAGGTAGTTACAGATCCTACAGATCTTTCATGTATGTCTTGCACTCAATTATCTTCTTTTGTATTTCAATAGTCACTACCTGAATCCAAGCCTTCCATCCTCAAACCTATGAGTTACTCCTCACTACTGAAAAGCATTTCAGTACTTACAACTGATCATGACAATTTAGAGCAATTATAAAAGATAAAAATCTACAGTCTACTATAAAAAAATGTCTTTCCCTCAACACTCCCCAATTCCCCTTATCTCTCATTATTTTCCAGAATAGTCTAGCTAAGGATAGATCATCACCCTGTATAAACTGACAATTCTTAAGGCTCTGCTTTTGCTTATGTGAACAGTTCCCAAAAAGAATACCTCGGAACATTAGTTCTGCAGGATATGAAAAGGTATTATCATTAAAAGAGGGTAAGGGATGGGGTGCCTGGGTGGTTCAGTCAGTTAAGCGTTCAACTCTTGATCTCGGCTCAGGTCATGATCTCGTGGTCATGAGAATGAGCCCAGCATGCCCTGTGTTGACAGCATGGAGCCAGCTTGGGACTTTCTCTCTGCCCTTCCCCATCTTGCTCTTGTGTGCACTCTCTCTCTCAAAATAAATAAACTTTTTTTTTTTTTTAAAAAGAGAGGGTAATGGAACACTTAATGAAAAAGCTGTAAGTATCCAGGGTTAAAAGGTTTTCTTTGCTGAACTTCTAAGAAGCCTGAATATGCTAGTGTGCTTTCAGAAGGTGAAGGGTGCAATAGGCAGCATTTTCCAAAAGTATCTGCCCACCAAAGACTTTTTCCACCTGGTAGGTCCCAGAAGTGGTGTTTTGAAAACAACTTGAGAAATGCTGTCTTGTGCTATTTCTTACACCTTTTAAAGCTCTCTTAAGGCTCCGCCAAGAACTTGAGTCTCAACTCAAACACTATATATGCTAGAAGGCCTTCTCCAATAAACTATTCATTTTAGAAACATTTAGTTAGCTCCATCTACATGACAGGTCCTGAAAATACAAAAGTGGGTAAATCACAGTCCGTGCCCTGAAGGAATTTATTCATTAGTGGGTCCCTGGACAACCCTTATCAGAAGTAACTCATGTACTTGTTTTGGGGTGGGGGGTGAGAAGCAGATTCCCAGGTTCAACCCCAAATCTACTGAATCAAACTTTCTGGGACATCCAATTTTTTTAAATCCAAGAGATTCTGATGTATATTAAAATTTAGGAAAAACTTAGCTTATTGGTCAATTCTATCAGGTAGACCCAGAAAAGGGGAACACAAGTAAAGTAACTTTTTTTTAATGTTTATTTTTATTTTATTTTCAAGACAGAGAGAGAGAGACAGAGTGAGAGTGGGGGAGGGGCAGAAACAGAGGGAAACACAGATTCTGAAGCAGGCCCCAGGCTCCGAGCTGTCAGCACAGAGCCTGATGTGGGGCTCAGCTCAAACACACAAACCACAAGATGATGACCTGAGCCAAAGTCAGACGCTTAACCAACTGAGCCACCCAGGAGCCCCAAAGTAACTTCTTAAATTGTGTCAAGGATGTTATGCATAAAATGCTTTGGGAAATATAGGAAGTAAGGATTATACCTGCCTGAGGATAGGGCCATATGAGTTGTGTATTAAACAATAAGAAGAATTTAACCAGGCAGAAGAGGAAAGGAGAACTATGAGAGGAAGTAAAGTATGGAGCATAGTTAGAAAACACAATAGCTGATGGTGGTAGAGAATCTGGCTGCTAAGGGAGCCTACCTAGATTCAGTGAGGAAGAGGCAATGCAGGACTGTAGAAGTAGGGCTAGAAAAGGTTGAACGGAACCAGAGAAAGAATAGCTTTTAATGATCTAGAGAGAAAAAAAATTTCCACCTCACTCATATGCCTCCTCTACTCTAGGTCCTTTAGTGTATTTTGTCCATCTATATAGTATAACGTTTCAACTATTTGATATCTACATAGAATTCAGTAAACAAGTCAACAATAAGCCAAAGTTTCTTGTTAACAGGCAAAACAAATGGCCTAAGATCCATACACTAAAACTTATAAAACAAAGAGAACTTCTCACGGGTTCATACTTTAAACTCATTGATTTTTATTTCAAAACAATTCTCAATCATCTAGTTTCTAAAAATACTAGATATAAGAAGTGACAGCTGACAATGGCAGGGATGGAGGGGGAATGATACAGAACATAATAAGCAGATCTAGAATTCCAAGTGTGTGGCAATTGGGTCCATACAGCATAAAGCTGCCAAGTTCTTTACATTCAAGAAATTGAAAAATGTAGGAGTTAAAATTCAATAATGATAAGTATCATAACTATCCTGAGTCATCAACTAAAGGTTAATATACTCAGTCTACTTTAAGGAAAGAGATACACATAATAGAATGCAGGAAGACTCTCATCATAAAAAGCTCTATTGGGGGCACCTGGGTTGCTCAGTCGGTTAATCATCTGTCTCTTGATTTTAGCTCAGGTCATGACTCACGGTTCCTAAGTTTGAGCCCCACATTGGGCTCTGTGCTGACTCCACAGAGCTTGCTTGGGATTCTCTCTCTCCATCTCTCTCTGCCCCTCCCCTGCTCGTGCTCACTCTCTCTCTCTCTCTCTCAAAAAAAATAAACATTTAAGAAAAAAAAACAAAACTTTAATGCTTAAAAGGTCACCTGAAACTAGGACTCATTTTTTGAGATATAATAAAAGACTCTGTAAGTTATTAAGCATTTTAATTGTTTTACACATGAGCGTGTTTTTATATACATTATCTCAATCACCTTACTTGGACCATTTTTCTCCTGGGTATTTCCCACAGTTCAATCCTTTGCCCTTTTCCTTTTTTCAATCTACATACTGTGGCTCCTTCAGTCCTGTATGCAGATGACTCCCAAGTCTGTATTTGTGCACACTCCCCTCCTATGATGCACCTCAATCTACAGTTTTCACATACCTGTCCCTTCCCTAATATTCCTTCTTTTAGTCAAGAGTATTCAAGCACCAAAGCTACAGGTTACAAACGTGTGTCTACATGTGAGTCAGTACCAGATCAGCTACAAAAACCCACAGAGCTAAATATCAGCCAAATCAGGATGCCATGATGAGCTGAGCCTCCCAGTAAAGAAAGGCAGAAATGGGAGGTCAGCAGCCACCCCTGTTCATCTTCCCCACCACATGTGGTGTCATCCATTATAACTTCCTTTCCCAACACTGGACCAAGCTGCTGAGTTGCTGCTCCTCACAACTGCTGCTGTCCATTCTGAAGATGACATATCACACTTGGCCTCCCTGTAAGCCATGACTAAACCATGATGCCCCTTCCTCCATGCCAGAATCATATCCATTAATACCTCACATTCCTATTTCCCCAGTCACCATCAAAGATGTAAGCTCCTCCCATACTCCACTGTCCCTCTCATAAATAGTGCTTCCTTTCCCTCCGTATTTCAGTTGCTTATTCCTACTCCTATTCTTCCAAGCCCTTGCAATGTGCTATCTGGAACTCCCAACACTCCCTTTGGTCCTCTCAAGAGGGACCAGCTTGTCTTCCCACACCTAATCAGGATTAGAATGTTGACCTGGTATCATCTTTGTTCCTCACTATTTCTCAGCTGTTCCTCCTCTGTGTCTTTATAGAAATCCCTGTTCTGCTGAGGCCCAAGGATATTAGGTGTACCATCTTATATTCATCCATATGATAATCATCTTCTCTACATCCAGGATATAAAGTGAAGACTTTTGCATTTGACTTAAGAGCTTTCCTCTCCACTATTCTATGTTCAACACTCAAAGGAAGGACCCCTGCCTCACCCTGATGCTTTAGTGCAAGATTTTCTCTACTCCACTTCAGCCATCTACTTAGCTGGTCTTACAATGGACCTAGACCATGTCCCAAACTATTCCACCTATGAAATGATTCTGACATCCCACCCTAACTACAACATTCTATTCTCCCAGGTGACACCCACCCTTGATTACTCCCATCACACCTGTTGTTCCACCACACTGAGATCTCCAGACCACTTTCTCCCTTTCCATCAGCCGCCCCCTTTCTTCGTATCTCATCCTACTCAGCTTAGAATCCATGGTTTCTCATTTCAATTACTGTCTCCCAATACTCTAAATTCTCTTGTCCCTTTTCTTTTTGTTGTATCTGCCTAGTAAATACCAATTTCAGATAAAACCAATTCAATCTCCTCTATGACTCTATGAACAATACTGAATAAAATTATAAAACAATATTATTAAGGCTATTGAATTCATGGTTTTTAACCTCAAATGGGAAGCAATCTTACTGTTTCCCTAGTGAACTTACTTTCCCATTCTGTACAACTCTTTCAAATGTTTCTCCCTCTTCTCAAATCCCTGAGCTCACCTACACTCAATGTAAGACCTTGCTTCCTGTTTCAGATGAGTACTCCCTCAATTTCCTGGTACCATATCAAAAACCACTTACCTGTATACCCACTATTTTACCTTGCCTCCTGCCTCCCCACTCTTAAACTCTTTTATCTATCCTCTGGATCTCTAGGCACTATAGTATCAACTATCCTCTCCCCTCTCCAATGGTTTCCTCCTATCAAGATTTAAACCTATTCAAATCTCTTCAATCTCAAACACACACACACACACACACACACACACACACACACACTGAACCAGAAGTTCTTTTCTAACTATTCCCTTGAATGTCTCTTCTTCCTCTCACTGCTAAACTAAAGAATTACCAACACTATGTCCATTTCTTTCTTTCTTTTTTTAAAGTTTATTTATTTTTTGAGAAAGACAGACACAGTGTGAACAGGGGAGGAATAGAAAGAAAGGGAGAGAGAGAATCCCAAGCAGGCTTCACATTGTCAGCACAGAGCCTAATGTGGAGCTTGAACCCACAGAACTGTGAGATCATGACCTGAGCCGAAACCAAGAGTCAGCTGTTTGAGCCACACAAGCGCCCCAACACTATCCCATTTCTTTACCTCTAACCTATTCCTACAAAACCCTAAACTGACTTCTGCTTCACTAAACTTCTCTAGTAAAGGTAACCAATCTGTCACTAAATCTAATGTTCATTTTAAATCCTATCTGGTTTGATCCCTCAACAGTATTCCAAACTGTTGATATCTTCCTTCTTAAACTCTATCTTGATGTCATTATACTGCATTTTCTGCTCTCACCAGATTCTCTGACAATTCCACAAGCTCCTTTGCTAATTAATTCCTCCCCTTACTCAATGTTAACCTTCACACTGCATGTCTTCAGGAATCTGTTTCGCCTTCTCACCTCACTCTCAAATCTCCCTCTGGGTATTGTCATCCATTTTTCTAGATTCAAACACCAAGCTTCAGGGTTATCACTCTCAAATCTAGATCTCTAGCCCAGAGGTCTCTCTTTAATTCCAAAATCATATATTCGAATGCCTAACATCTCCAAATAGGTGCCCTACAGGTACCTCAAACTCACTGGATCCAAAACTAACTTCCTCTTATTCCTCCACAAATATGTTCCTTTTCTGAGTTTCTTACCTCAGAAAATGGGGCCTCACCATCCATCCAATTGCTCAGTTGAAAAGCTGGGTGTCATCTGTGAGACTCTCTTTCATTCCCTACAGCGTTATTACCAAGTGTGATGACTGTACCTACTAATGAACAAGTTAATCCCCTTCTCCACCACCACTCAATCTCCCTACTCCAATCCCTGCTAACAGTTCCCTTTCTCAAGCATACATTTCTGCTTAAAAGTCTTTAGTAGCTCCCTATTGACTGTAGGATAAAATTCAAAGTTCTTATGATAATCACAACCACAACTATTAGTTGGTGCCTACCATGTGGTAAAATCATACTAGTTTTAATCCTTAACAACTTTATAAGACCTGTATAGTTAGTTCTTCTTTTAGAGATAAAAAGCAAATATAAGGAAGTTAAGAATCTGATCTTACCATCAAAGTTTTGGGTGGCATAGCCAGGTTCTAAACTAAGGTCTTTTTCCAAAGTCCATATTCTCAATTACCAAACCAAACCAAATTGCCATTCAATCTCTTTCACAATGTGACTCCATTTCACTTTTATGGCCTCATTTCCAGTCACTCTATTCTTTCCCACATTCTCTATTCCAGCCTCCTCATAAGCCATCTCTTTCAAGTAAACATCCTATTCCCCCAGTTCTAATCTTTGCTATCTGTTCTTCCCTTTTCCTGAAATACCCTTCATCCATTCTTTGTCCAATAGGCAAATTCTTACTAGTTTTTCAAGGCCTGGCTGAAGGACACCATCTTTCAAAAGCCTATTCTAACAGCCGTGGACAGAATTAGTTGTTCTTTTCTGAGTTCCCAAAGGATTTTATGCAGTACTTCCATTATAGCACTTGTCTAGCATAGAATACATTTGTTCACAAAGTACTAACACTAGTGTAAGAAGCTCAAGGACAGGGATTACATTTTATACTTCAATGTATTCCTAGTGCCTACTACAGAATCTACCATAATTGTTAAATAAACTAATCAACTTTTGGGAAGACTATGCAACTGTCAGATGTCACTAAAATGATAAAAGTACAGTTTAGAGAGATCAAGTGACTTTCTATAGGGTACATAATAGGTAGCATGACAGAGAGTGAACAAGAAGTCTTATGATTATGACTCTAGGGTTCCTTCCACAGCTAGTGTTCTGGGCATTCCAGTTTAGGCAACATTTTATAATAAAGATGTGCTTTTGAGTATGCTGCAACTGTTGTTATAATCTTCATCCAGACATGCTTTGTTTTTACACTGGGATATAGGGGATCTAATTTTATACCATTTGTATTCTTCAGGAATGCCTAGTATAATGCCCAGTACAGATCATTCAGTAAAAGTTTGATACTAAAATCAATTTATTTGAGGGGCACCTGGCTGGCTCAGTCAAAAAAGCATGCAACGCTTGGTCTCAGGGCCATGAGTTTGAGCCCCACACTGAGTGCAGAGATTACTTTAAAAATAAAAAATAAAAGCATATTAAAAAAATAAAATAAAATCTATTTATTTGAAGGTAAAAATCATTTACAGGAGAGTAAAGCCAGCACTATCAATTTAAAATACATACTTTATCATTTTCAAGCAATTTTATTCTACTGTCAATAGCCAACTGTTTTCTAGTACAACTCTTCTCCTAAACCCACTAAAAACCAACCCCAGGACTCAGGGAAGAAGAGTCAACTAAGAGTTAAATGTTGAATATGGGTCAAGCACTATACTAAGCATTTTCAAACAGTATCCCAGCAGGAGATACAGGACCCAGAACTCAGTATAAATGATGTACATAAAATCCTAACACCTGTAAATCAGCCTCACTAAGTCCAGACATAATTCATCTATAAAGTATAAGAGAGGGGTGCCTGGGTGGCTCAGTCAGTTAAGCGTCCGACTTCGGTTCAGCTCATGATCTCATGGTTCATGAGTTTGAGCCCCCGCGTCGGGCTTTGTGCTGACAGCTCAGAGCCTGGAACCTGCTTCACATTCTGTGTCTCCCTCTCTGCCTCTAACCCACTTGCTCTCTCTCTCTCTCTCTCTGTCAAAAAGAAAGATTAAAAAAAAATTTTTTTAAATAAAGTGTAAGAGAAAAATCCATTATAATCCTTCATTGTTCATTGTTCATTATGGTATCATAAGGTATTTTCCCTAAAATCTCATTTTCTATCAATATTAAACATAGTTGTACTATAGTTAATAATCTATAAATTAAGCAATATTTTAATCTGTAAATTTTTTTAATGTTTTTATTTATTTTTGAGACAGAGAGAGACAGATCATGAGCAGGGGAGGGGCAGAGAGAGAGGGAGGCACAGAATCCAAAGCAGGCTCCAGGCTCTGAGCTGTCAGCACAGAGCCCTACGCGTGGCTCGAACTCATGGACTGTGAGATCATGACCCGAGCTGAAGTCGGACGCCCAACCGACTGAGCCACCCAGGTGCCCCAAGCAATATTTTAATCTTAAATAATAATCCTTATTAGAGAGAAAGACCAATTAGTAATTATAAATTATACAATATTTAAAAATAAGACATAGAAGATAATAAAAAACTAAAAAAAACAAAGTCCATTAAGCACTATAAACTAATAGCAAGCAAAATGCTGGCAAGTAGTTGGTTCCACAATTCTAAAAAACAGATAAGGATTGTTAAAATGGGCATATTTGAATTTATAAATGATTAATAGTAGTAACAATATACTTTTTTTGTGAAGGTTGAATTTCTTCTGAAATGCAAACCATTTTCTTCTTTGATAGAAAAATAAATGTTACCCCAATATGCTCTGAATATATCAGGATTCAGTTTAATAAAATGTTAATATAGCTATGTCTTAAAATAATAAGATCCATCCATTAGCACAATTTTCAAAGACTTCTAGGCTGAACTACTTTCAGAGGGAGAGACCTGTATTTGTTTGCTTACTCTGTTATTTTCCAGAACTTTAATAGAACTACATCACACTGCAATAACTTCTGAAGTACAGCAGTAGAGTACTCTTTGTACAGTACAACACAATAGGTAGACAACCTATTATATACCTTCTAGAAATGAATACGAAGGCATATATTCATAAAATTATATTTATAATTATAGAAATACTGAGGCAATTAATGACCAGGGTTATTTAGGATCCCTTTGCATCAAGAACATATAAAACATTTAGTAGAAGGAAAAATCAGAAGAAAAAGGAAAAACATTTTAAAGGGATGCTATCGTGGTACTTATGAAAGTGTTTTTAAAAGAAAACAAAGAAGAGAAAAGGAAATATAGGTCAAATATACCTAAATGAAAAATAAGACAAAGGCAGTTGCCTAATTAAAGTGTTTGATTAACTAATAAACTTCTAAAAGCTTAGTTGTATTCCATTTGCAAAGACAAACTACACTGCAGAACAACTATATTTCCACTTGTAAAATTTTAAAAATAGAATCCAGCTGCAAAAGGAAAAAGTATTAGTTCTTTCTATTCTTTGTGAAGAGTTTTACATAAAATGTCATAGAAAATTTATTTTCTTTTTAAAGCTAGATCCAACAAATGAACCAGAAGGTCTCTGAAAGCAGCCAAAAGAAAACTTGAAAAACTCTATATGGATTTTGTAAAAATATGGTAGAGACTTTGTTTTGTTTTACGTTAGGTATAAGCATAGCTTAAAGGCAAGGAAAAAACTAAGACTCTGTCCACATCCTTATACATGGTCTCCTTTCTAAATGAAAAGGCCAGCATGCAAAAAAAAGCTGAATGTAAAAGGTTCGCTGCTCCCCCCATTGCCTAGCACAGTACAGGGTAGAAGATGAATGAATGTCTTAATTGAATGGCTGACCACTTTGGGTACACACTACCATTCTCTATTAGTATAATATACACATATACACATACATATACATTTATGGATGCATGTTAACATATATACATTATTCACTTATCCATTATTTTAACTTTTACCTAAGCAAAATTTTCAAAAGAACAGAAAAACATATATCCACCTACCTTAGATTTGTCTTAATATATTTTTTCCTGCCACATTTGCTCATTATTAAGACATTTGTAATCAATGCTTTGTTCCTTCCCCGTTTTCTTCTTTATTTATCCTGCAGAAAAATTATGATGTTGAATTGGGAGATCATAACATTTTATTTTTAAAAAAAGTCTCTCAAAACGGTAACAGAATACCCGAGAATATCCTAATTTCTATAAAACTGAAAAAAAAGAATAGAAAGCTGAAAACAAGTCTGTATTTTTTTTTTCAATCTCACTGCTATGCAATTTTGTTCTAGGAAAAAAATTTAAAACATAAATCATGAGCTATTTATCAGGTTATTTTCTACCAAAGAGAAAGTAGTGTTGTCTAAATCATTTAATACATGCTACATATAGTTCATGGAATCAGCTATATTTTAATAATCACTTAATAAATGGAGTGAATTTATCATTTACTTAAATTTCATTCCACTGCAACAAATTTGTCAACCATTTTTTATTTACCTTAAATTTAAAACTGGCTTTTTTTTTTAAAGTTTATTTATTTTGAGAGAGTGAGAGAGCACACACACGCGCTCATGAGCCGGATAGAGGGAGAAAGAGAGAATCCCAAGCAGGCTATACACTGTCAGCATAGAGCCCAATGAGGTCATGACCGGAGTGGAAATCAAGAGTCAGACACTTAACCAACTGAGCCACCCAGGTGCCCGTCAAAATTGGCTTTTGTCAAAGAATTTTAACTCTAAGTAAAATATTACCAGTTCCTTTAAAATCTCCTTCACTAGCCTTCAATCCATTTAAAAAGTTGTTTTAGACACTCTACCAATTAAAACCCATTTTTTGTTACTAATATCCTTTAAAAATATGAAGTAAAACTGGCAAAGAAAAAGACAAAGGAATTGGGAGCGCTTATTTTAGAAGTGGAAAAGACAAATGTCCACAGCCCTAAGTATCTTCTAGGCATCTTCAACAGCAATGGTTGTGCTTAGCTACAGACATACTGCTTTCAGGGTTCCCTCCTAAGTGGCCCCCTCTAAAATGGTGTCCTTTTAAAACTGAGTGGGCAGGTTGGCCTAAGGGCACTAGGGCAATGGTTATAGCTACCATCTGTCCCCCATCTCCCAGCATAGGGACAACAGGAGATGGTCATTTGAACCAGGCTACTTACAACATGAACAAAAAGCGAGGATGGCGCTGTCCTTTGGATTAAATCTTATTCTGCTATACTCTACTGTCGTTTTACATGGGGACATCTTAACCTTCCATAAAAATTGTGTAACCTAAAGGCAGGGACCATTTATTTATTAAACAGTGATTGGCACCCATGATATGCCAGGCCTTTCAAATGATAAAATGTCCCCACTCTCCAGGAGATTGCATTTTAATGAGGGAGACAGACATTTAAACAAAGAATACTAATAACATTATTTGAATAATAAAGAGAGAGAGAAGTAAACTACTAATTTCTATATTTCTCTTGGAAATACCATTTTCTTTGTTTAATTTCTGACTTAGTAATAAATTCTTATGGTTCAGAATTCAAAAAGTAGCAAAAGGTATTCACTGAAGTCCAGGAACAGCCACCCACTTGCTCTTCCCAGAGGCAATCAGCATTGAATAAAGTACGAGCTTCGGCCACCACAGATATCAAGAGAAAATGAGAAAATGACTAGTCTCGTACCCAAATAATGACCATCAGATAAAACTGATTCTGACTCAGGCTTATCAAAGAATGATTTCTTCACAACTACTGTCTGAGAAATCATCACAGATTGACTGCCTGCTTGCCAAATCTAAAAGGATGCTTTCTAGTCCCTATCTTTATATTCCTACAGTATTTCCTACTCCACAAATTTTGTCCTCCTTGAACTCTTTAGGACATCGTGTTCATGCTTTTCTTCCAAATTATCCAGCCCTTTGTCCTCGGTCTTCTTTGGCCACTCTGTAAAGGCTGGTATTCCCAGGCTTCCCATCATAAAATTCTCCCCCCCACACTCCCTAGGCTTACTTCATCCTTACTTGATAGATCTCAGATTTCATATCCAGTTTACACTTTTCTCTCCTGAGCTCCAATCCATATGTACCTGCCTTTAGATATATCTCTTAATGGTTTGCTCACAGATCCTCAAGCCCCAAATGTTCAAATCTTTCCTCTTGCTGTACTCTTATCTTAGTGACTGACATCAACACTGCCTCAGCCACCCCAGCCACCCAATCCGGGAGTCCTCCAACATGGCCTAGTAGCAACAATGTGTGGTATAAAAACACACTATTAACAGTCAACCTGAGTTCTATTGCTTATTAGCTATATGAGCTCAGACAATTAGAAACTTCTCCAAGCATTCCTTCCTGTCAAACGGAGATCTTGTTGTGAGGAGAAAATGTAAATAATAAACACAAAATGTCTAACTGTGCTTGGAATATAAGCAAGGACCATTACCTTAATGGGCCTCAATAAATATGTCTCCTGTATCTTTTTTTTTTTTTTTTTAATTTTTTTTTTTTTCAACGTTTATTTATTTTTGGGACAGAGAGAGACAGAGCATGAACGGGGGAGGGGCAGAGAGAGAGGGAGACACAGAATCAGAAACAGGCTCCAGGCTCCGAGCCATCAGCCCAGAGCCTGACGAGGGGCTCGAACTCACGGACCGCGAGATCGTGACCTGGCTGAAGTCGGACGCTTAACCGACTGCGCCACCCAGGCGCCCATGTCTCCTGTATCTTGACTCTGCTGTATTCTCTCTGTCCTCACTGCCACTCCTTTAGTTCTGAAACTTATTATTTGACATGATTAAAGCAATAACTGCCTCCCTATAAAGCAATTCATCTCTCCCTATAATAACTTCACTAAACCTCTCCCTCACCCCTCTTAATCCACTCCACTAGACCACAACACTCTACTCAAAATGCAAATCCAAACATGCTATTTATTTCCTTATTCAAAATCCTCCAATAGACCCCTTGCCTTAATAAATAGCCAAAGTTCAGGGCCCCTGGGTGGCTCAGTTGGTTAAGTGTCCAACTTCAGCTCAGGTCATGATCTCACAGCTCGTAAGTTCGAGCCCAACGTTGGGCTCTGTGCTGACAGCTCAGAGCCTAGAGCCTGTTTCAGATTCTATGTCTCCCTCTCTCTCTCTGCCCCTCCCCTGCTTACACTCTGTCTCTCTCTCTCAAAAATCAATGAACATTAAAAAAATTAAAATATATATATGTATATATATAGCCAAAGTTCTGACATTATAATTTGAGGTATTTGGTAGAGGCTTCATAAAGTTTGTTGCAAAAGCATTCAGATTTTAAAGTATACCAAACCTTTCCATTACATCAATTTTCCAAGTCCAAAATTACCTTGTGGGGATTTGTAAACCAGGTGATCCCATTTTACTAAAGCATAAACTATGCATACTTTGAAAAACTTAGCTGTATACTATTGATCTCATCCAAAATCTGGTTTTAATGTCCTAGAACATGCTATCCTTGGGTAGACAAGGATTGACTTAGCATCCCCTGCTCCCACATACCCAAACACCTGAATGGTTTTGAGCACAAATATCCTAATGTGTTCTCATACTGAGCTTAATATGATAAATATTCTACTTAGCCTAAAACATACCCCTTGAATTCATCATATTTCATGATATAATCTGTTATCATTTAAAAAAATTTTTTTTTCAACGTTTATTTATTTTTGGGACAGAGAGAGACAGAACATGAACGGGGGAGGGGCAGAGAGAGAGGGAGACACAGAATCCGAAACAGGCTCCAGGCTCTGAGCCATCAGCCCAGAGCCTGACGCGGGGCTCGAACTCACGGACCGCGAGATCGTGACCTGGCTGAAGTCGGACGCTTAACCGACTGCGCCACCCAGGCGCCCCTGAGGTTATCATTTTTAAGCTGATCTCCTTATGCCTAAAAATCACAAAGGGTACTGATGAAATGTCCTGTATACTACCAATTTTCTACGAAAATAATTTTAAGGTCCTATCTGCTAAAGAAATTTTCTCTTTTAGAGTAGAAAGCACATCACAGATTAGTTTTTTATAGACAAATAAGAGCTTATATTAAGGGAGAAAATGAGTTAAAAAATCTTTGCCTATATGTGAATTTCTGTGCTGTATCTGGAGAAAAACCACTTACACTGATAAAAATTTCCTATCATATATTAGGTTTGAATACCAAAATAACATTTGACATTCACCTTACTCTTCATCAGTGTGTTGTTCTATTCATTCTCCAGCGTACAGATTCAATTAATTTCATTGCTTCAAATACCCCTTAATATAGAGCTCTCCAGAACAGGGATTTAAGATATGCTGATTAGAGAAAAACAGCATTATATTTACACTTACAAAATCTGAGTATCTACCATGCTGTGGTTAATTACATTCTATCTTAATTTAACTTTTTGGAAAAATCAGGTTTATGTAAGAATCAAACTTCTTGAGCAACTTTACTAGAATATAAAAGCTTACCTAACCAACTTCCTCCTCCCCAACCAACTCTCTGTTATTAGCCAATGTTCTCCATTTCTTCTATAAAACCTAAAATGTTATAACGGCCACAAGTTATTCTCTAGTGCTCCCAAGCACTTCTCTTCCTAACAGCTGTGGAGTTAGTCATATTTATCACCAGACTTGATTATGCCAGCCATACTTACTATTGTAATTTTGATATTGTTAAATATCATGTTAGATTAAATTATTAAATAGATTTAAAAGATTTAAAAAGGAGAGCTGCTTCTATGAAAACTAAGTTGAATGCCTTGGAAAGACAATAAAGGCAAGTTCCTTTAAAAAAAAAAAAAGTCCTGCTTTTGGACTAGGGTCAAAATAAAAAGAAAAGAACATGGAATAAAAGGCAGTATACCCTCTTATGGAAGCAGAAAGAGAGACCACAGAAAAATACAATGTTTCTCTGGTTCTGGGCTGAAGCAAGGTGTTACTTCCTTGGGAAAGTAGGAGATCTCCATAGGTTAATCATGATTTAAATACGAACAGCAAGTAAGGTTTGAAAGATAAGGGAAGAAGAATAGAAGTGCATATAAAGCTGGTTCTTTTCAATCATGACGATTAAAAAGTTAGGCAAAGGCAAAGGTAGGGCTGGCTAGAAGCGAGAACTGATTCCAAAAAGCCAAATACCTTAAGTTGACACTGATGAACCTACGCTTGTTGTGCATTTTAGGTGAAGGAGAATCCAGGAAAAACAAAGTGGGATAGCAGTAACAGGACATTATACCACTTTTAAAGTTTTGTAATCATTGTGACACAAAGTTAAAATAACTTTCCAATAACATTCTTTACACTTTTGTGTAAAAACAGAAGTACCCAGGAACAGTACTTAGAAATAATTGAAACACTTGTAAATAATGTCTTTAATATTTTAAACATGAATCAAACAGAACATCAAGTGGTTTTTTAATACAGATTCAAGGCCACTCCAATTTAACTGCTTCAGAGAGCTACTGTCTAAGAAATCTTAACTCTATAAAATCACCAAAGGATTAACTATTTCAGTATCACTTTCTCAATTTACTCCCCCCCCCCCCCCCCCCCCGGGCACCTGCCTTTGGCTATTTGACAGTCAATGAACAGCAAAATTGGCTGCTGGGGAGGAAATGAAAAAATTCAAATAATCATCACCTACCTCCATCTCTCCAAATACCACCCTCTCCACTACCACCAGTTCAGGGAAGGAAATAAAATTTAAAAATCTTCTGTGGGAGCTATTTGCTTGACTAGAGTCATTGCAGGGCTTTCTTGTTCAGCATCATATTACTGCACTTTAAGTACATTTTAAATACTTATCTACATGAAATACAACTCCAGTGACTAGTAAATCTGGGAAAGAGTAGATAAGACACTTGAATTAGTTAAAACTTAGAGAAATGAATTTCAACGTTATTATACTTAACTAGATAGGTCTTATTTTGTGTATATGAACAAAACTGCTACCTTTCAAAGTGCTGAAACATATTTAAATGTGTTAAATTTATTTTCTCCATCAGTATAAAGAAGAGCAAACGCATCCCAACTGTCCACATACAGTATATTGGTCTTTATGCATGATACAGTTTTCCAACACTTGAGCTAGAAGCTTTTATCATATCAATGCTAGGACACAAATTCCAGTTTAAAACATTTCTAAGCAAAAAAAAAAAAAAAAATCATTTTGGGCTATCAATGAAAAAAATTGAGGCTATTTGAGATTATGAGCAAAACTGTATGACATTTGACTTTGAGTTTGGATAGTCTAAATTTAAGTCTGTTGTGTTTAAAAACAAAGCTTTAATAAGGTAACTGAAAAAACTGAGTTTATTTTATGAAATTCTCAAAGTAAAATATCAGAATCACACGAGCTCCATTGTTAGAATTTCATATGGTTTTGGGGCACCCGGGTGGCTCAGTCATTTAAGCATCTGACTCCAGCGCACGTCATGATCTAGCAGTTCATGAGTTCCAGCCCCTCGTCAGGCTCTGTGCTGACAGCTCAGAGCCTGGAGCCTGCTTCGGATTCTGTGTCTCCCTCTCTCTCTGCCTCTCCCCTGCTTGTGCTCTGTCTCTTTCTCAAAAAAAAATAAATAAATAAAAATTTTAAAAATGAAAAAAAAAAAGAACTTCACATGATTTTGACATTTAATTGGTCTGGTTATCAGTGTTCAGAAAATATGCATGAAGATGCTTCCCACTTTGGGAGAGCTGTAATACTTCAAAACAGCCTCACAAAAGAGCTCCTAGCGAGGTTTCTCGGAGGCAAGTATCCGCCCTAACCAGTGAGTTATTCCAATAGACTTTAAGCAAAATTCCCACATAACTTCCTAGATTATGCTTTTCCTCAAAACTGTTTTACATTCACCTTGCTGACAATTTCCTCTAACACTCCTGGCAAGGTCAATCAAAAGATGTGCAAGATCGATATTTTACTTTTTAAACTTTGCTATAACTGAATTATACCAATAAGACTCAAGTTGTCTTCATGAGTAATATTCCACTTAGTGGGATAAAATCACACTTAGTGTTATTCTTGGGTTTTTCTCTTCACTCTCCCTTATTCTCTCCTGGATATCCTAAAGCATCAGAAAAAGAAAACCCATGTGTGAAAGGATTTACTCTTAAGAACAGTGCACTCTTTATTGCACAGTTCTCAGGATAGAAAGTATTTTAAATATATTACAATATCTTGTATAGTCTCTAAAAGGAAGCTAACAAAATGATTTAAAATGTTTCTTTCTACCTATGTGTACTGGATGAGAAACTTTCCCTGAAATCTTTACTTGTATAATCTATCTGTATTGATAATATTGAAACTGCATTCAATGTACAATAACTCTTCTCAAAGTTGACTTTTTAATACATATATGGAATCCATTAGTTCAACAGAAAATACTTAACAGAATTCAAAGATCTTTCAGGCTTATTTCCTTAATGACCAATGTTGATTACATGTCAAAATATCAAAGGTTCAGCTGTTGAGTGTTAGGATTCTTCAGTTTTACTTAAAAAAATCTATCTATATGGAACAGGGCATTTGAGTGCTTTCCAACGGACTACCACTTCAACAATAAACCTGGCTCAATTTTCTGGCTCATTATTCACTTGGAGAGAATATCAAGTTGGAGAAAACAGATGAGAAATATATGTAATATACTAGTCAAGTTTCAGTCAGGATTCCTTATGTATGTTAATAACCTACTTTTCATGAAATGGCCAGAATTCTAAACAAGATTTCATATTTTGATCATGTAAAGACTTGCCTCACTAGGAAACTAAAGTGGTCCATGGAGTCTGGAGTTTGTTAAATTCATCAGTAGAAGCAAATTTTATTAACTTTCCAGGACAATGCAAAAACAAACACTGAAGAGCTCCTCTGTGTTTATACATTGGATAAAAATTTATTCATATACTCTTACAAGATATGTACACAAACATCGGTATAATTACAACTTCACACTCACCAAAACGATACCAGGTTGACCAGCAAAGTCACTGGGAAAGCATCTGCTTACACTGATCTATTTACAGATTCATACCAAAAATGTTTGTGTAATTATTTTAATATGACAATGCTTTAAGTGTTCACTCATTCAAGATCAAACCCATTTCCATTTAAATATCTTTTTTAAAGTTGTATCTGGATCAGTAAGCAGTTCTTTAAACACTATTGTTTTAATACCTAGCTTTTATTGGCCAAAACACACTATTTGCAATTTGCCGTCCTTGGGAGAAAAAAATTCAAAGATTTAAAAACTGTGAAGGGAAAGCAGCTTGTTAACCAAAAATAGGACCAAGACCAGGAGAAAAATGTGGTATCCGAAGCGGGGCGGGGGAGGGAAGGGGGAGGGGAACCAGAGAACATGAATTATTAATGAAATCTAATACGATTTTCATACAGGACCTCTATCGCTGCGCATCTAGGTTTGTATTTCTCTAAAGGGAAGCTGGCTGCACTCTCATCAGCCCGCCAAATTAAGCTTGAAAAGGAAGACATTTTAAGAAGTTACGTGGGTAAGAGGTACTGTTAAAAGGGGCTCTCTCAGTTTTAGTCACCTTCAGGCTGATCCAGTAAGTCAAAACTGCCGAAAATGTGATCGTAAGCTGACAGCTGCTCTGCTGAGCGCAGTTCAGGAAACGTCTCAGCGATTTCAAAGTTAGGGATCTAGCATACGTGTAATAGGCAGTAAGGTGAATAATGTGTCTATTCCCTCTTCCGCAAGTTCTGGGAATCTTACTAGGTGGTTCTAGAAAGGCAAACGTCGAAAGTACAGAACAAAACCTGAAATTTCTGTTCGCTGTCACGGATTTGTTCCTTCTCGGCTATCATAAAAGTCTTCGCACTATATCATCAGGTCTATCGTGTGTGAAGACCCAGTGACTCAACACTGCTGTCCCCGACTCTTGTTTCGGAGAAGAAAGGGGTTAACGCTGATTTATATCTAACCTGAGTACGTAAAATTGAGACAAAAGTGCTACTAATCGTCGGCTGTGAAAATAAAAACCAACGTCCTTACTTCTCGCTTCCTTTTCTTCTCAAAGAGGGAGGACCACACTCATCAGAGCAATAAGGCTTTTTCCGAAAGACTTGTCCAACTTGTACCAAGTTCAAAAGGAGTCAAGGATTGCTGAGAGAGCAGACCAGCCCCGCTGTCCTATCGGGAGAGCTCTGCTACTAACCCGAAGGCAGTCCGCGAGCGGAGCCGGAGACTGAGCGGCCGCCGCACCGCCGGGTGGCCCCGGAGCCGGCGCCCGTGGCCGGGCTGCTCCCGCCCTCCCCGCTCCCCCGCTGGCTCCGGCGGCCCCGCTGCCCCGCGCCCCCGACGCCCCCGACCCGGCTCCGCTCCGCCTCCTGCGTCCGCCTCCTGCGCCGCGTCGCCGGCTCCTAGGTCTGTGGGTCCCGGCCGACGCACCACTTACCCGCCGCGATGAGATTTACGTAGCGGACCTCGTCACTGATTACGGACGGGAGGAGGTGGAGACGGCGAGCCCGACCGCCGCTCAGGAGCGGCGCCGCCGCCCAGCAACCCGGCGCCGGCGCCGGCGCCGGCGGCGGCCCCACGTCGCCCCCACGTCAGCTCTGATGCGGCAGCCGCGGCCTCCCTGCCGAGCCGGGACCAAAAGTAGCGCAGCAGCCGACCGAACCGCGTCCTCGCGCCCCGCCCTCCCTTCCCCCACTCCACGACTGCTTCCCCGGGGACGCCCGGCGGAAAAATCCAAGTTCGAACTCTGCCCCCTGCTGGCCGCCAGCGGGAGTGCAGCGCTGACAATCCAACAATTAAATGGAACTGAGGGAGGGGGGAGGGGAATGAAGGGCCAGGGGGCGGGGCCTAAGTGGTAGTGCGGTAGGGAGGCGGGGCCTAAGGGTGGAGAGGAGGACTAGGTCGGGGGGGCGGGGCCGGAGGAGGAACTAGGCTGCCCCGGGAGGAAGACCCAGTCCAGGGCAGGGCCTGAGGGGTGGGCTGGAAGCCGGAAGCTGCCCCGCCGCGCGTGCGCCGGAAGCCTGGTTAATTACAAACTAAGCTAACGGCCGTGCTGGATTCTCAGCTTCGAGGTCTCTTGTTCTCTGGGCTGCGGCCTAGAGCGTCTCCCATCCCAACCCAAGCTGAGGTACGCGGGCGTTGTGGGTCTTTACCGGCCAGAGGCGCTTCCTGCGGATTCCCGGGGCTGCTGAGCGGACACCTGGAGCGTCCCCACTCACACGCTCCTGCAATGTCTGCCATTCTGAAAGACGCTTTTAGGTCCTGGACTTGAGCTTTCTGGGAAACCCAGCTGGCTTGTTCTCAGACTGCTGCCGCCTCAACAGTGACTTTGTGCGTCAGTGTCGTGGAGAAACAGCGACAGTCCCCACTTGGAGATGTGACAGAGGAAAGGAAGGCTTTTGGTGACAAGCAAAAATCCCTGCCTTTAAAAAGAGGAGAGTTTAGTTTTCATCCAGTGGAAACCGAGGGCTTTCCAGTAAGAGAAACGTTGCTGACCCGTTATAAACTAGGAACCCACTTACGCATACTCAGAACGTACTGAATTGTAAGGCTGAGTAAGCCCTCAGAAATGGAGGCTTTGTAGCCTATAGATAAGTCTCTTTACATTAAGGAAAAACGAATTCAAACAATGATTACCACCCAACTTTATAGGACTCAGGAATGTGTCATGCCCAAAGCCAGTGTCAAGGACACCACTTGAAAAGTTGCTGAGAAAAAAAAAAAAATCTGTCAACGTAGAGCAGGTAGAAAAGGGAAGCTTTGTGAAATATTAGAATCCCCGTAGAGTGGGAGAAAATTCTGAACTGTCTTCACTGCCAGTTTTTGGCCAACCTGAACTACTTTCAGCTGTAATGCATACTAACAGAAATAAGAGGAAAACCTGGTAAGTTCACTTCCTCCTATTGACATAAGCAGAATTCTGAAGTTCCTCCTTGCAGTATAGTAGATAAAGCCCATCACCGCCTGATAAATAGTAATTTCTTAAGGAACACTAGCGAGTTTACAAATTAAATTTACAAAACAACCAAGTCTGTAGTTAGACAAGGCTGGCACCGAATATTTATGCATCCATAATACAACTCATTTTAGCTCGGGGGAGGGTCATTAGAAGGGAAGAAAATAAAAAAGGATTACCAAATCCTCAAAATCATACCATTCATTGTGGTCAAGGTTGACCAGTGCAAGATGAATGGATTTTTAGCTACAAGTGATTGAGGGGAAATTGTGATCATTCTTTCCCAGAACATTGTTCTCCACCTACTTGTTTGTTCCTAAATTTCTTTAACAAAGTACACATTCTAAAGGGCTTAAAATGGGGGTGCCTGGGTGGCTCAATCCCTTAAGCCTCTGACTTCAGCTCAGGTCATGATCTCATAGGCTCTTGAGTTCAAGCCCCACATCTCCGCATCCAGCTCTGTGCTGATAGCTCAGTGCATGGAGCATGCTTTGGATTCTGTGTCTGACCCCCCCCCCCCCGTGATCCTCCCCCACTCACACTGTCTGTCTGTCTGTCTCTCAATAAAGTGAATAAAGGGCTTAAATGTAAGAATTAGTGGTAAAGCAACGTACACTAAGATGTAAATGTCAAATCCTTCTTGAGAGTACCTGCTTTTGAGAACAGGAGAGTACCTGGGATCTGAAAAGAGAGGGCATGACATAGCAGCGGGGAAGGTACATGCAATTTCCTAGTGCTGCTATTTGAAATTACCACAAACTTACTTAAAACAACACATTTATTATCTAACAGTCCTATAGTACTCAGGAATGTGTCATGCACAAAGCCAGTGTCAAGGACACCACTTGAAAAGTTGCTGAGAGGGGCGCCTGGGTGGCTCAGTCGGTTAAGCATCCAACTTCGGCTCAGGTCACGATCTCACGGTATGTGAGTTCGAGCCCCGCGTCGGGCTCTGTGCTGACTGCTCAGAGCCTGGAGCCTGTTTCCGATTCTGTGTCTCCCTCTCTCTCTGACCCTCTCCCGTTCATGCTCTGTCTCTCTCTGTCTCAAAAATAAATAAATTAAAAAAAATTTTTTTTTTAGAAAAGTTGCTGAGAAAAAAAAAATAAACATCTCAATGGGCTAAAATCAAGGGGTTGTGGGCCCCAGGGAAGAGTCCATGTCCTTGCATTTTTCATCTTCTAGAGACCACCCACATTCCCTGGGTCATGACTCCTTTTCTCCATCTTCAAAGCCAGCAACAACTGGTTCTTTCTCATGCTGCCATCTCTCTGATTCTCTTGCGTCCCAGTTCTCCTTGGTAGAACCACTGGGCCCACCCTGATGATCCAGGATAATCTTCCCGTATCAAAATCAGCTGATCAGCTGCTTAATTCTGTCTGTAATACAGCTTAGTTCTACCTGTAACTTTAATTTCCCTTTGCCATGTAATCTGACATGTTCATAGGTTAACAGTGATTACAATGTAGACATCTTTGGGGAGTGAGAGCATCATTCTGCCTACCCAAAGTGAAGGATTCTAAAAGAAGCTTGAGCTGAGACAAATCACCTGCCTCTCAGGGGTATCCCTTTCAAATAATTCAAACATTTCATTGGAAATGCCAATAGCTGATTTTTCAGGGTTTTTTTTTTGTTTTTGTTTTGTTTTTTACATAAGATAAAGATAGAAAAAATTTTAATGGGATATCAGGGATAAAAAAGAGCAGGTTATGAAGACATAAGTTTTAAAACAGGAAGAATAATAGTACCTACTTCTTTGCATTGTTACAAAGATTAAATAAAGTATCTACCATAAAGTGTGTGCTCAATAAAAAAAAAAACTAGCCATTTTTACTGGTCTAGTGTCTAGATTTTTGGGTTCCTCACCTAGGCAATATTTAATTCTCTGTTGAGGAGAAACAACTAGAGCACCTACTTTCCTTAGAAAGTACGGGCTGTCAGTCACACCCAAATACTCCCTCTTCCCCTGAAAATCTCTTAAATTATACCTCCCTTTGTGAGTCAGGAGGACACCTCCTTCCAAATACAGTTGTAAGATAGGTGTCATTTTTTTTGATGTTTACTGTTTTGTTTTTTATTTTTTTATTTTAGAGAGAGAGAGGCAGTGATGGGGCATAGGGAGAGAGAGAGAATCTTAAGCAGGCTCCAAGCTCAGCACAGAGCTTGATCCAACAACCATGGGATCATGACCTGAGCTGAAATCAAGAGTTGGGTGCTCAACTGACTGAGCCACCACACCACTCCAAAATAGGTGTCTTTTCTTTCCCATATTGTACCTTTATTCTCTCTCTTCCTCTTAGCTCCTTCTCCTCTCCCTGAAATGTGTTCATATCTAGCCTCTACTTGAAAACTGTTGACACTGCTTTTCCCAGAAGGAAGGCTACAGAGTTTCTAGCTCTAGGGTGCACGTTCACATAACATTTTTTTGCCCAGATGGTTGTTGTTCCAGCTCTTGCCAATCCTCTCGCTATCAGAATTCTCAAGAATAGAAAGCACTTGCTATTTTCACTTCCTTACCACCTACTCATTTCTTATTTCCTGGCTGTCTGAT
Organism: Lynx canadensis; assembly: GCF_007474595.2. NCBI lineage: Eukaryota > Metazoa > Chordata > Mammalia > Carnivora > Felidae > Lynx > Lynx canadensis. The sequence goes on along the minus strand of NC_044309.1, from coordinate 31,791,117 downwards.
TTTTGCCCTCTTTCCCCCTTCTTTCTGATTAGAGAATCTGAAACTTTTTTTTACATTTTTCATCCTCCTTGACCTCTTTTCCTAATTAATACTACCTTCTTAAGGTCTCCCCCCACCTCTGAATTTCCATGACATTTGACTCTCTTGGCTTCACTCACCTTTGTTTCTCTAAATGCAGATAGTTCTGAATTTTCTGCCCTTGATCATTTTCTTCTACATCGTCCTCCTTATTTCATCATTCCCATTTCTGTTGGAAAGGAAATTCTCAAAGTTATACCCCAAGCTCCCAGCTTCTCTTCCTAGCACCAAATCATATTTCCATCTATCTGATAGAAGTTTCACTTACATGGCCTATGATCATTTCTAACTCAATAGATTCAAAACTGTATCATCTTCCCTTTCCATTCTTGAACATTGTTTTTATTTCAACAATGTAGCAGCACTTTTCAGTTCCCGGTCATCCTGCCTTTAAATCATGGAGTCATTTTGGTCATTGTATACTCATATCATTGAGGATCCATTTAGTTTATAATTTAAAGAGCCTGCTATGTTCTAGGTCCTATGCTAACGCCAATCCTATTGCTTTCATGTGTAGAAATTTGCATCCATCCTTTCCTTCTCATTCCCACTATGACCAGTGTGACTGAGGTCATCCTTGCCTCCAATATAGTTCTTCTTAAATATTTCTATCTGGTTCATTTTCCCAATACATGGCTCTTGTGATTTCTTTTCTTAAAAATCCTGAATGATTAAGAGGGACTGGGACTTAAGGAGTCCAAGGTGGAAAGCAGATTGAGTTCCTTTTGTTGGCCTCTTGAATTTTCTCCTACATGCATGCATTACATATTCTAAAAATATAAAATTTTAATTAAAGCAAAAAAGTCAGTGAGATCTTACTGGCTGAGTCCAAATATCTTAGTTTGGCATAAAGCCCTTGATGATCTGAGTCCAACTTAGGTATACAGGCCTATTCCATGTTAGTCCTTTGTGTTTTATACCACACTGCTTCTTATCCCTTGCTGCACATCAGAGTCATGTGAAAAACTTGTTGAAAAGATGTTCCTAGGCCATAGGCCCTACCTGTTGACTTACTGAGTCAGAATCCCCAAAAAAAGAACCTATAAATCCACTTCTTTTAAGATTTCCAGATGAGTCTAGTGTGCTGCAAGATTAAATGTTGGCAGCATTTTAGCCAAACCTTACTACTTACTGTTCCGTATAATTACCTTATATTTTCCAATCTTTTTGGGCTTTATTCACTCCATTTTCTCCTCAATTCTCTATATCTGCCGGTTAAAATCTTCTGCATACTGTAAGACCTAGCTTACATACTATCTCCTTTACTGATCTTCTTAGAAATAAAATGTCTCCTCTTGCGATAAATGATTGTTGTCAGGAAACAGGGGCCAGAATTCTGAGTTAAAATTCCAATTTTGATACTTTACTAGCTGTGCAAATGTTGGGCAAGTTCCTAAACTACTCTGTGCTTCCATTTCCTTGCCTATGAAATGGAGATAGTATTAGTACCTGACTCATAGGTTGTTGTGAAGATTAAGTCATGTAAGTATATAGAATTTTGTGCTTGGCCCAAAGTAAGCACTGAATAAATGTGAGTTATAATTAATACCTTATTGTGCAAGTTCCTTCATTGACTTGTGTGGAATCTAAGCTCTAAATCCACCCCTTTGTTTTATAAATTAGAAAGTGGAGGGGCGCCTGGGTGGCTCAGTCGGTTAAGCATCCAGCTCTTGATTTCCGCTTCAGTCATGGTCTCGTGGTTTCATGAGTTCCAGACCTGTGTTGGGCTCTGTGCTGATGCTGACAGTGCAGAGGCTGCTTCAGATTGTCTGCTTCTCTCCGCCCCTCCCCTGCTCCCACTCGCTCTGTGTCTCTAAAACTAAATAAAAATAAATTTTAAATGTTTATTTATTTTTGAGGATTAGAAAGTAACAGAGTGTGAGCAGGGGAGGGGCAGAGAGAGAGGGAGACACAGAATCTAAAGCAGGCTCCATGCCCTGAGCTGACTGTCAGCACAGAGCCCCACGCGAGGCTTGAACTCACGAACCATGAGATCATGACCTAAGCTGGTCAGACGTTTAACCAACTGAGCCACCCAGGCACCCCGATAAATAAATAGAATTTAAGGATACTAAATTAGGAAGTGGAGGCTGAGTAGTTACAATACTTGCTTTGGCTAACCAATAGTAATATCGAGACTAGAATCCAGGATTTGTGACTTTTAACCCTGTGCTACTACTACGATACCACAAGATCTCAGAATTTTGCATTGTTTAAATCGCTACCCTCCTTTTTTGTTTATTAATTTACCGCAGGAGAGAATTAGAAAATGGATTCACTTGAAAGGTATTTACACAGGCCCTTTCTATTCAAGCTTTAGGATTTGAGACTCTAACAAATATAGTGTGTCCAGTTTAAAAATTTGAGAAAAGGAAAAGAAGTCAATGTAATATGTACTCGATTTATGATGTCTCCAATTTGCTGTTTGGGAAGAAATGTTTCCTGCTATAAGAAAGTTAACAGTCCTACTTCCAGCATAGGAAATATCCTTTTATATGTGGGGGTGTGTTCTTTTTTTTTTTTTTTTTTTTGAGGATTATAAACTTAAACATCAATATCTACTGGCTGTGAACTCAGCAGAATACTTAGAACCATGGTAAAAGGATGAGTATTATAATACAAACTCAGGCCACTGAATTCTTTAAAACTAGGAGATTATTTGCAGTCATTAAACTGTCACATATCATTTTTTAAATCATGAAAATCTACTTTCAAATGTTTTCTACATGTTTTTATTGACCACAAATTCAGTTGCCTGCCAAGATTTATTTTTTTCACATAGAATCACACTATAGCTAATGTCAGAGAGAACCATAAGGACTGGAAAACTAAGAAGCTTGTCTAAAACTGACCACTGTTCAACCTTGGAAACTGCAGAATTTGATAGAATTAGTTCTCCAAATCTTTTTGATATAAAAATGATAGTAATTAGTGTTTCTTTTTTCTATTTTTAAGTACGTAAATGAGATGCCAGAAAAACACCAGCATGGCAGAGACATGAATGATGACTCATAGAGCATATGAACTGCTGAGTACTTCATTAATTATTTTAATTATTGAAAAGAAATTTGAAACTGGTCTCAGAATTAAATCCAATGTAAAATCCTTTACAAGAATTGAGCCCCATGTTACGAGAGGATTAGAAAGTAACTGGATTGAAATAAAACAGCATCTCCCATGACCAAGAGGGCTCATTTCAACAACTGTTTCATCAGGACTAAATTCTGAAGACTAAATTCCATTACACTGAAATGGCAGCTATTGAAACTCAGATGTGTGCATGGTTGTCAGAAAAAGGAGAAATCAAGTAAGCCAAATTAAAAACAGATATCAAGAGCCAGCAAGAACTGAGTAAAAAAGCATCAGGATCAATTCAGATGGTGAAATGGGCTACTGATCAGATCAAAAGGAAGGGAAAAAAAGACTAGGCTAACAGGAATAGAAGGTGTCAGTGCTATGACTTGGGGTCACTGTTCTGGAAAATAAATCAGGTTATCAGCAAAAAGGTTTAGGGGTGGAAAGAAAGAATAAGAGAGGAAAAGTAACAGGGTAGAGACTGTTTATATATATACATATATATACACACACACATATATACATATATACATGTATATATACATACACATATGTACATATACATACATGTATATATACATATATATGTGCATACACACACAGACCTCTTCAAGCCTTTAAGAACTAGAGCATGGGAGAGGCCAGGCATTAAGAACAGAGAGATTGTTATTACCAATACATCTCATATTGGAAAAGGGCTCTGTGCCACAATTTTTGCCAAAATTATGTCAAAAATTTTAGCCCCACTCTCAAGCCTACTTTTCCTTAGCTGTAGAAGAGGAATCATGATACTGATCCCATAAGGCATTTGTGAAGAATCAATTAATAAATATAAAGGCTTTAGTATAGTACAAAGCTCAGTAACTATTCGCTATCATTATCTATATAGTCAGTTTATATCATATTCATAGTATGGTAGAAGACGTGGTAGAAACATTTTGAAATCATCTAGTAAAGTTTAATCCTTAAGACGTGTACAGTAGTTACATTTTGAACTTACAACATGTGAAAATGCTATCCAGAGGAATAACCAATTGTACACTGCACTTTAGCCTGACAAATAGTCTCTCCTTAACCAAACTTTACACAGGCTACTCTGAGCCCTTTTCTTGACTTCTAACCTCATCCTTGACTTCTAAAGACTTGAACAAAACACAAACATAGTTTCTAACAGCTCAAGGTGTCAGCCCTAGAATGACTCTAGCCCCATTTGAATTGCTTGTCCAAGAAAACTCAAAGCTGTCAAAAGAAATTATAGCTTGTTCTCTTGCCAACACCTAAAGAAAGGACCCCTGTCTCCCAATCTCTGTGGGAGGGTAAGAGATTCCATAAGTACCAGTTAACAAATCTAAATGGCTCAACTCTGCCTTGTCACTTTTTGTAACTGATCACTTCCCAGACTCTGTTGAGCTCCATTCTTCCCCCTCCCTATTCCCCCCTCCTCCCTTTAAAGCACCCAATCACCTCTCTACAAATCCAAGTTGAGTTCAGTTCATGCTGGACTCTTTTCTCTATTGCAATAGTAGAGACATGATTAAAAACCTGTCTTTACCACTTTCACTAGTGTCCAGCTTTATCTTTGACAAGTCACAGGATGCTATTAAATATCCCTGGCTGACCTCACTACCTGTGACAGAGGAAGGGGGGGTTCTGATCTACCTTCCTTCTATTACTTTCTTCATTGAAGAGATTTTTTTAACATCTGCCATACTCCCTTTCTTGGTGCCTTTAAGTGCTCATGTAACTCAGGTTCACTATAGGCTGCAAAACTCTCCTTTTGTCACTGGGATGCGGTGGCTTCCTCTTACACAGCCCACTCCCCCATGTTCACACACTCACCCTTTAGTTTCTCCTTTCCTCTTTTGAACTCCTGCTCAATTGCTAAAGGAGGGGAAAAACCCCTTTCTTCTTACTTTCTCTGATTCTATTTCATTTAGGAACTAGAACACATTTAATCATGCTGTTTGGGCAAAAAAAAGTAGAGCTAGTAATACAACTATACCAAGGAAAAGAAAGTTTCAAGTTTTAAAGTAAAATTAGGCTAAAAAGGAGTCAATGCCCTTAGTCTGTAAAGAACTCTTTAATGTGCATAGAAGTTCTGTTTAGAACTTCCAGAAGCCTCCATTGATCACCTAAAGGTTTTTCTAATTAAATTATTCTCTATCTTCAGCATACAATATACATTCTAAAATTACTTCTACTTTATCTTTCTTCTATTGTTAATTATTTATAATGCAGAACTATTGTTTATTTAAGGCATTGAGAAATATATATGGGGAACATACTTTATTCAAGGAGAACAGTCCATTGTAATTACAGTGTGGCTTAGATAGGCTTCATAGTACTATTATTTATACTATTTTTGCCATGGAAAAGTATGTTTCCTTCTAAACAGCTAATTTTCTATCAAACTTAAAATATAGTTCATCTGTAAATTGGATACAGTGTTCACATTTAGAGATCAATGAACTGATAATAAAACATTTGAACTAAATGCTGATTTGTATAGATCAATCAAAATGGGATGGCTTTTTGTTAATGTTCTCAGTTACTGATATATGCTGCCTCAGTCCTTTTGCACATGCGGTTCCCTGTGATTATAATGCTTTTCCCTTTCTTTTACCTCTTTAATTTTTTTAAAATATTTTTTTAATGTTTATTTTTGAGAGAGAGAGAGAGAGAGAGACAGAGTGTAAGCTGGGGAGGGGCAGAGAGAGAGGGAGACACAGAATCTGAAGCAGGCTCCAGGCTCTGAGCTGTCAGCACAGAGCCCGACGTGGGGCTCAAACTCACGAACCGCGAGTTCATGACCTGAGCCGAAGTCAGACCTTAACTGACTGAGGCACCCTGGTGCCCCTTATCTCTTTAATTTCTAATCATCCTTCAGAGCTTGCCTCATTCATGATTTCTTCTTCAGTGAAGCTTCCTTTTATTTGGCAGACTGGATTAAAACCCTTTAACCATTTATATGTTTTTATTTTACTTAGACATCTCCTTTGTAGCGTTTACTATAATTGTAATTAATAATGTCAACATGTAGTTAAAGCCTATCTCCCCTGCCAGAATATAACTTCATGATGGCTCTGTCCCTATTCCTAGATTAGCCTTTAAAATAACCTATGGGAAGACATGACATTATGGGAATGCATTAAGTAGCTTCCAAAACAGTTGAATGCTCACAACAGGCTTCTAAATACCTTTTCGTTTGGTTTCGTTTGACCTATCTAGTTCAGTGCCATATGCTAAAAATGTTTAATAACTGTTTTCTATAAGGTCAGAACTAAGATGCTGTTATTAAATGAGCCATGTGAAAAATGCACTGGAAATTAAGTATTAGCCAGTATGTCTCTATAAAATATAAAGGAAATGATATCCATATTATCTGTATATAAAATGCCTTATTTTTAAGCATGTTTCATCAATAGCAAGTACTCTAGAATATACCAAGTTCTTGGTCTTCATAAATTGACAACCTCTTATTTTGTAGGTTATAGTGCCATCATGTGGATATCATTTTCCTAAAATGAAATGTAACATTTTTTGTAATAGAAACTATTTTCATGGTTGGGAAACCCAGTCACCCACATCCAGGCATGACAACTGATAATTTAGCATTGATTTCTAAGACTGTGTATAGATTCACTTGAGATTTCTGAATCTGAGTTGTTAGTATGAAGAATTTGGAAACATTCACATAGAGATAAAAAGAAACTTTCTGAATATAATAGTTTGAAGATTCATGCGGTCTCTACAGATGGCCAGGTTTTTTTTTTTTTAATTTATGTTTATTACGAAGGATACAAATGAACAACCAGATGAAAAGATACATAGATCTGGAAGGATCCCAAGCACAGAAGCTTCTGTCCCTTGGAGTTGGGGTATGCCCCCGTCCTGGTACATGGATATGTTCACTAACCTGGAAGCTCTCAGAATATAGTTTAGCGATTTTTATGGAGGCTGCATCAGATAGGCAATCTCTAGCCCCCAGAGGAGGGGGGTGGTTCTAAAAGTTCCACGTTTCTAATCATGGCCTGGTCTTTCTGATAACCAGCCTCCATCCTGAAGCTATCCAGGAGGCCACCAAGAGTTGCAACATTAGAACAAAAGATGCTTCTATCACTCAGGAAATCCAAAAGAGGTAGGAGCCCTATGTCAGGAACCAAGACCAAAGACCAAATGTTAAAACAAAAGATGCTCCTAACATCCCTATCACTATGCAAATTACAAGAGTTTTAGGAGCTCTGTCAGGAACCCAGGGGCAGAAACCAAAAACATATTTCTAATTATGTTGCAATTAGCCATTCTATGGGTATGCAGAGATATCTTGCTGTTATTTTTATTTGCATTTCCCAAATGTCTAAAGATGTTGAGTTGAGCATTTTTATGTGCTTATTTTCCCTCTTTATATCTTCTTTGGTGAAGTATTTTTGCTCACTAACAATTTTTTTTACTTTATTATTGAATTTTGGGAATTATTTACGCATTCTGATAAATGTCCTTACGCTATATGCATTCTGCAAGTATTTTCTCCCTTTCTCAGCTTGTTTATTACCCTACTAAAGCCTTTTGAAGAGGTTTTTAACTGCTGAAATGCAGTCTATCAATTTGTTATCTTACGGATCAAGCCTTTGGTATCATACATAAGAAATCTTCTCCTAGAAAGCAAAGATTTTTTCATATGTTTTCTTCAAGAAGGATAATAATTTCAGCTTTTACTGGTCAGTTTTCTTTCTTTCTTTATTTTCTTTATATCTGGTTAACTAGGTTATGAATAAGAAATCAGAAGCCAAAGTCTTTTTTGTTATGTTCTGAAAAGTTAATAGTAAAAAACGGATGTTAATAAAAAGAATCAACAGAATCACTTCAGAATGGTTCAGAAGAGCAATTTAGTGTAAAGAAAAGCATTCCAGAAGAAAAACCCTCCTTGAAGATTTCTAGTAAATCTAGATGTGAATACGAAAATATTTGTGTAGAAGGCTAGCCACAGTGACTTTCACCGAGAGCTAAAAATTAGCAATGAATCCTCTCAATTGTAAGCTGACATCCATCAGAGACTAAACATGGCAAAAGTATATGGTTCAAGCAACTCTACAGTACAAATGTGGACCCACAGAAATATAGAGTTGGGAGGAACTTTAGAATTATTCTGCATTTATGGGGCGCCTGGGTGGCGCAGTCGGTTAAGCGTCCGACTTCAGCCAGGTCACGATCTCGCGGTCCGTGAGTTCGAGCCCCGCGTCGGTCTCTGGGCTGATGGCTCGGAGCCTGGAGCCTGTTTCCGATTCTGTGTCTCCCTCTCTCTCTGCCCCTCCCCCGTTCATGCTCTGTCTCTCTCTGTCCCAAAAATGAATAAACGTTGAAAAAAAAAATTTATAAAAAAGAATTATTCTGCATTTAAGTTTTGTTTAGCAGTTTAACTCCTTTTTAAGATAAATAACTGAACTATTAAAAACAAGTACTCTGAAGCTGAGAGTACTTAGCTCCTCCAAGAAGAAAGATGTGGTTGGAAAGGTCCTTTGGCTTTTTCAATTAGAAAATTGTTTAACAAACACTGAATGTTATTTTGTGCAGGCACAGTGTAAAGGCAATAAAAATGTAAACCTGCCCAGTGTTACAGAAAATAGGAATGTGCAAGGAGCTTTAGAAAATAGCAACTTTTAAGTGGTAGGTAGAAAAAACAAGAACTGCCAAAGACATTTGGAAGTGTGGCCTATGAGACAGGAGCAGAGCACAATGAGTATGGATTGGCTGGCCTGCACCTCTACTCTCCCACCAGTAGCAGTGACTGGTGAAGAGGGATTGTCAGATACCCTGGAGGGTAGGTGATTGATGCCCAAAGTGGAGAAAACAGTGAATGCTTGAGCCAGATCACTACCCTAGAGACACCATTTCCCCAGTCCTAACCTCTTCTGGAGGAGCATGAACCAATATTTAGGCTTTTCTGCCTTTCCTTTGGATAGGCATTACTAGCCAAGGCAGCTGATGATCCCAAAGAGTAAATATAAACAGAGGGGGAAAGCTTCTGAAACATATAAGGAGCAATATAACCAATTAAAGTAAAATGATTATAGAAACTACTTGTATCAGAGGAAGTCAAACTAATGGATCAAAGTGGAAAAGAATTTAAAATAAACTTCGGGGTGACTGGGTGGCTCAGTCAGTTAAGTGTCCAACTTTTGATTTTAGCTCTGGTCATGATCTCACAGTTTCATGAGTTTGAGCCCCCTGTCAGGCTCTGCACTAATAGCACCAAGCCAACTTGGGATTCTCTCTCTCCTCTCTCTCTCTCGCAAAAACAAATAAGTAAAAATTTAAAATAAGCTTCATAAAAAGCTTCAGAGAAAGAAGGAAGAATTTTGGAAACACAATGCACAAACATTTGTGAGTTCGATTGGGTTGAAGAGCAGAACAGTATACTTCCAGAGTTATTTCATGAACTGGATGGTCAGATCAAGGAAGGAATTATGAAGTGGAAAACAAAACAGGAAATATATGAAAGGTAGAAGTATCAATATTTTTCCTAATGAAAATCTCCCAATTGAAAAAAAAAAAAAGCTAAGGGAAGGTGGAGGAATTATTGTTGAGAATTTTCCAGAAATCCCAGAATAAATAAAATACATAAAATGAAATGCAGTTGTGGAATTCATGGTCACATATTTCTGTAAATTTTTTCTTTCACACCTATGGTCTACACAAAATTAATATAATCCTCTAGTAATATACCACTTCACATATAACGTAAGGTCCTTGCAACAGTATATTCCCATATCCTCCCTTCCATTCATTGTGCTATTGTTGTCATATATTTTGCTTTTACATATGCTCTAAATATACAAGACTTTGCAGCGTTTTTACTTTAACAGTTATCTTTTAGAGCAATTAAAATAAAAAATATTTTATCTGCATTTATCCATATCCATCATTCTTTATTTCTTTGTGTACATCTAAGTTTTTCAAAAAAATATTTTTAATGTTTACTTTTGAGAGACAAAGAAACAGTGTAAGTGGAGGAGGGGCAGAGAGAGAGGGAGACACAGGATCTGAAGCAGGCTTCAGGCTCTGAGCTGTCAGCACAGAGCCTGATGAGGGGCTCAAACTCACAAACCATGAGATCATGACCTGAGTTGAAGTTGGACGTTTAACCGACTGAGCCACCCAGGCGCCCCTGTGTACATCCAAGTTTTAATCCATTATCATAATTTATCCTCTTGAAGAACTTCCTTTAGCATTTCTTGTGGAATAGATCTGATGGCAATGGAATCTCTGTTTTTTTGTTTGTTTGTTTTCTTTGTCTAAAGAAGTCTTAAATTCTGCTTCATTTTTGAAAGATATTTTTGCTAGGCATAGATTTCTAGGTCGATAGGTCCCCCCCCCAACCCCCCCAGTATTTTAAAGATGCTACTCCATTGTCCTCTGGCTTGCCTGGTTACTAACAAGAAGTCTGCTGTAATTCATGTCTTCATGTCATTCCCTCCTCTCCCCTGTGGTTGCCTTCAAGATGTTATCTTTGTCTTTTGTTTTTAACAATTTGCATATGATATACCACTGGTAGTGGTGGTGGTGGTGTGTGTATGTGTGTTTTAATTCATCTTGATTAGTGTCCTCTCAGTTTCATGAATCTTTGGTTTGGTGTCTACCATTAATTTTGGAAAATTCTTAACTGTCCTTTGCTTGAATATTTCTTCTGCTGCCATATTCTCTTCTTTTTCTGGGGTTTGAATTATGCAGATGCTAGACTGCTTGATATCTCACAGCCCTTGGATTTTTCTTCCCTGTTATATTTTACTCTTATTTCTCTTGGTGTTTTAGTTTGGGTACTTTCTATTGATTATCTTCAGGTTCACTGATTCTTTTCTCAGCTATGTCAAGTCCACTAATGAGCATATTGAAACATTCTTCATGTCTGTTACTGTGCTTTTTGTTCTAACATTTTCCTTTTGATTCTTTCTTGCTAAAATTGCCCATATGATATTGCATGTTGTCCACCTTTTCCATCAGAACCTTTAAATGTTAATCATAGTTATTTAAATTCACTGTCAGATAGCTCCAATATATGTGTCATATCTAAATCTGGTTCTGATGATTGCTTTGTCTCTCAGGAATGTGTTTTCTTTGCCTTTTTGTATGACATGTAATATTTGGTTGAAGACCGGACTTCTTGTGTTGGGCAGTAGAATAATTTCTATGCCTGGAAATGGGTACCTTTCCTCCTCCTAGGCCTTTAGTTGGAGGGGAGGCAGGAGGTTAATCTAGATAGGGCTTGAGCTGAGTTTAATTTTAAAATTTCTGTAGCTAGATTTTGTGTTTAGGGCTGGGTTGGGTTCCCAGAGTAATGCCTGTTCAACCCTGAGCTTTAGGTCTTGCTTTGTTATATGTCTCAGAGATCTCTTTGCATACTCTTATACATCTGCAGTCATTCACCCAGCAGTATTTTGATGTTATTTTTTATTCCAAATTTGTTAACTTGGAGGGGAACAGTGATGGGAGGGGGAGAGAGAAGTGGTTTGATCATACTCTCTCTCTTTTTCTGATTAAGCCTTAGTTTTCAAGCAGAATCTATGGATCCCTAGATCTCTGAGGCTGTGTTCTTCTCAATTCTCCTGTCTCTCCACCAAGAGTGGGATTTTTCCCCCTGTTCCTTCCCTGCTGAAATTACTTTTCCTCAGCACCCTGGGTACAATAGTATGTGTTGCTCTTCATTTTAATGAAAGATTAAGACTTTCATTCCATAGTGAAGAATCACAGAATGAGCTGTCCTTTTCTAGATTGTACACCACTGGACACTTTATTAGGGCTCTTTCCAATCTTTCTTATAAGTGCTGGTAAGGTTTGTGGAGAAAGAGCCCATAAGAAGGTGTAGACACGGTCCATTTCTGCAGCCACTATGATTTTCATATTGTGCTGACAGCTCACATTCAGCCTTCATGAATTTCTCAATTATTTTAGCTGAACTTATCTTACCAGTGTCTGGTTGTGTCCATCCCAGTATGTTAGTGCTGATATATCTTCTCTTTCTGCAGACATTTGTATTTCCTTAGATTTTGGGCCAGTTGGTTGCTCTGTAACCTCAGCTGTCTGACAGCTTCAAATATAGTTGGGCATTTGAGGTTAGTTTACCTGATTTCCTTTTTTTTTTTAATTAAAAAAATTTTTTTAATGTTTATATATTTTTGAGAGAGAGAGAGACAGAGCACAAGCAGGGGAGGCGCAGAGAGAGAGGGAGACACAGATTCCAAAGCAGGCTCTAGGCTCTAAGCTGTCAGCACAGAGTCTGACCCAGGGTTTGAACTCATGAACCACGAGATCATGATCTGAGCTGAAGTCTGACACTTAACCAACTGAGCCACCCAGGCACCCCAGTTTGCCTCTTTTCTATTGCAGTGATGAGAGAAATGCTCCTTCCAGCTCTCTATATCCCCAAAACAAACTGAAAGTCAACTCTGGGTAACTTTAAAATATACAGATACCTGGCCTTGCTTAAGACTAATTGAGGTATAATATCTGTGCATGAATTCCAGAAACTAATATTTTCTTTTTAACTCCTCAGATGATTCTTATGTTCACTCAAGTTTGAGAAGCACTGGGAGAATGAATTGGAGGGATGTATTGGAGGTGGGAAACATTTAGAATTCTAGTAAGTATGGTGTCAGTTCATGGTGACTTGTCTTTCAATGGTGTCATTGGAAATGCAGATAAGTGGACTTACCAAAATCACTTTTATGACTGATGGACTGGAGAAATAAAGCTAGATGGAAATCTAAGGAAAATTTCTAGGTTTTTGATGGGTTTGAAGTCACATCAAGTAGGGGAAATTTATAGGAGCATCATGTTCGACAGTAAGTATAACTCATTTTTGGACATGTTGATTTAAAATGCTTATGAATAGGCAAATGTTTAAGTAGACAATTTGATATACCAGTATGGAGGTAAAAAGAAAAAGAGAGATTGGCTGAAGATACATATTTGTGAGTTGTTAGCATAGAGATGGCAATAGAAGACACACAGTGTATTATGTTAGCCAGCCTTTGAGTAATAAAGAAGACAATGTCATTATTCTACTCGAGCTAACAGTATTGAAAGAAATGCCAAATATTCATTTATTTGGCCAGTCATAACACTTAGACAAATAATAGCACTTAAATTTACTGAGTAGTGCACATACTAAACACTTGACATAGTGTTTTCAAATTCTTACAAGTCATATTCCTATATTATATAAAAAAAGAATAGTTTCAGATTGAAAGGGCTTGAAGAGTGCTAAACAAGAAGTAAGAGGAGAAGTCACACCCAGACACATTATTGTGAAATTAAAGACCATCAGAATAGAAACAGCGGGTAAACTGGTGGTTGCCAGGGGCTTGGGGGGTAGGGGAAATGGGTGGTATGATGGTCAAAGGGTACAAACTTCCAGGTATAAGATGAATACATTCTGGGGATTTAATGTACAATATGGGAATTACAGTTAACAATGTTTTATTGCATACTTGGAAGTTTCTAAAAGGGGATCTTAAAAGTTCTTAACACACACACACACACACACACACACACACACACACATAAAGGTAACTGAAGTGATAGATGTATTAACTAACCTTATTGTGGTATACCATTTTGTAATACATTCCTCTATCAAACAGTCACATTGTACACCTTAAACTTTACACAATGTTATGTGTCAATGATATTTCAATAAACCTGGAATAAATAAAGACTATAAAAAAAGTAGATATATGTATTTTCAGGATATCTGTTTCTTCTTGAGTAAATTTTGGTAGTTTGTACTTTGTAAAGAATTTCTCTTTCATCTAAGTTGTCAAATTTATTAGCACAAAATTGTTCACAGTATTCTCATATTATCCTTTAATGTCTGTAGGATTTGTAGAGATGTTCTCTCTTTCAAGCCTAATATTCGTAATTTTTGTATTTTCCTTTTCCCTTTTTTTTCTTTATCAATTTTATTGCCCTTTACAAAGAAATGGTATTTGGATTCATTGACGTCTCTCTGTTTTTGTTTTCTACTTCATTAATTTTTGCTCTTTTATTATTTTTTTCTTCTGCTTACTTTGGGTATAATTTGCCCTCTTTTTCTATTCCTTAAGGTGGAAACTTGAATCATTCATTGGTTTGAGACTTTTCTTGTTTTGTAGTGAAAGCATTAATGTCACAAATTTTCCTCTAACTACTGCTTCAGCAGCATCTTACAAAGTTTTACACATTACATTTTCATTTTCATTAAGTTCAAGGTATTTCCTAATTTCTTTTTTGTTTTCTCCTTTCCCTTATGGGTTTATATTTTTAAAAAGTCCTGTTTGTGTTAGTGACAAATTCTCTTAGCTTTTATTTTTCTGAAAAAGTCTTTATTATGACTTCAGTTTTGAAAGATGTTTTTGCTGGATAAGGAGTTCTATATTGAATTTTTTTTCAATGCTTTAAAGATACCTCTCCATATTTTTCTCACTTTCATTGTTTCTGATGAGAATTATGTTTTAATTCTGTTTTTTCTATATAATGTATTATTGATGTGCCTTATAATGTTTTTCTTTATTCTGTTTGTGGTTCTTTGAACTTCTTGGATCTGTTTAGTTTTCATCAAATTTGGAAAATATTTTAGCTATTATTTCTTCAAAACTTTTTTGCCACCTCCATGTTTCTAGACTCCAATTACACACATATAGACCATTTCATAGTATCCCACGGGTAACTGATGCTTTCTTCATTTTGTTTTCTCTTTGTGCTTCATTTTGGATAGTTTCTATTTGCTCTTTCTTCAAATTCACTGATCTTTTCTTCTGCAATATCTGGTCTGCTTTTAATCCTATACAATGTATTTTTATTATTTCAGGCCTATTTTCATTTGAAGAAGTTCTACCTGGGCTTTTAAAAAATATTTTTCTTTCTCTCTTCATCATGGTCATGTTTCCCTTTACCTTTGTGAATATGTATCTGTATATATATTCACATGTATCTGTAAAATCTGTTTTAAATAGTTTGCTAGATCCATTATATCTGTTATTTCTAGATTTGTTTCTATTGATTGATTTTTCTATTTTTCTCCTGATTATGGATATTTTCTTGTTTCTTTGCATGCTTCATAATTTTTTAAAATATTTTTTAAATTTTTTTTTATTTTTAAGAGGAAGAGAGATAGAGCACGAGTGGGGAGAGGCAGAGAGAGAGAAAGACACAATCTGAAGCAGGCTCCAGGCTCTGAGCTGTCAGCACAGAGCCCGACACAGGGGTTCGCGGGGCTCGAACCCACGAACTGTGAGGTCGTGACCTGAGCCGAAGTCAGACGCTTAACCGACTGAGCCACCCAGGCGTCCCTGCATGCTTCATAATTTTTAATCAAATGATAGACATTGTGAATTTTGCATGGTTTGTTACTGGGTTTTGTTGAATTTCTTTAAATAGTGTATAGGTAAGTACTTGAAACCAGATCCTTTTGAAATTAAGATTAGTCAGTTAGGTGAAGAGCAGCCTTTAGTCTTGGATGATTTAATCCCATAATTAAGGCAATAATCTGTTGAGAATTCTATCTGACTTCCCTGTATAATGCAAGATCCTTCCACTGTGTCTTATGGGATCACAAATAATTTATTCCCAGCCCTGTGTAGGGTCTAGGAATTAATTTTGTCTACTGTTTTACATAGGTCATTTCCTTGAACCCAGTTACATTCTTTTCCTGCATGCACAGCTCAAAATTCAGCCAGTCTCCTTAAGGTCTCAACCTGTCCCTACAGAGCTCTGTCCTCTGAACTACTCTGTCCTGCAAAATCTGGGGACTTTAGCCTCCCTGACCTCTCATATCTATCTCTTCAACTCAGCCAAAGATCCAGGCTTTGTCTGGGTTCTCCTCATCTGTGCTGCAGCCTGGAAACTGCCTCCAGGCAGTAAGTAAACTGGTTCAATGTAGGGCTCACCGTTTGTTCCCCCTTCCCTCAGGGATCACAGTCCTGCACTGCCTGTTATCCATTGTCTGAAAACTGCTGTTTTATGTGTTTTGTCTGAGTTTCTTGTTTTAGGCAGGAGGATAAATACAATTCTAGTCTCTCCATCTTGGCTAAAAGCAGAGATCTAGCAGATGAGATTTCTGCAAATTTTTGTAAGATTGAATATATGGAAGAATGATAGCTAATAGTAGATAGAAGCTACAGAAGGGGATACCACTGAGAAGCAATTTGATTCACTGTGAGGAACTTCAAAGAGGTTCATGACAAGTAGGTACCAGGTATGTCATAATATGGGGGCTGAAAGTAGGATTCAGTTGAGAATTTATAGAGGCATCAGGTACACTTTTGGATTCCTCTTCACACAGAGATCCTTGTGCATTTGAGTGAACCAGTCCTCTCTGACTGCAGTCTCAATTTCTAGACAAGAGACTGGAAGTTTGTACTCTGCAGAAATTGAATCAGGCAACAAGAAAAGTTTTGTTGAGTAGTATGATACCTGAAACACTGATGATTCCCAAATGAATTAATATATATCTGTCCCTGGTCTTCAGACACACATGTGTAACTTTCTATTTAACATCTCTATTTGAATGCCTAATAGGTATTTCAGATGTAACATGTTCAAAATAGAATTCTTGATTCTTGTTTTCTCTGCAGACTTGTCCCATCCTGGTCATCTCAGTCTCAGCAAATGGCAACCCAGTTGCTCAGGCCAAACACTTGATAATAATCCCTGAGTCCTTTCTTTCTCTCACTTAGAGGTAGCAAACTCATTCATGCTACTTCTAACATCCAACCATTCCTCACTATTTCCTATGCTAAAAACCCTAATCCAAACCACTAGCATCTTTAGCTACAACACTGCAGTAGCATCCCAACTGGTCTCTATGTTTCCATTCTTTCTTTTTTTTTAAGTGTATTCATTTATTTGGAGACAGGGGTGGGGTGGGGGGGGTAGGGTGGGGGAGAGTGGCAGAGAGAGAGGAAGAGAGCATTCCAAGCAGGCTCCACACTGTCAGCGCTGAGCCTGACACCACACTGTCAGCGCTGAGCCTGATACCAGGCTCAAATCATGAGATCATGGCCTGAGCTGAAACCAAGAGCTGGTCACCTAACCTGAGCCATCCATGTGCCCCTTTGTTTTCATTTTGCCCTCTATTATGGACTGAATTGTGTCCCCCTCAAATTCATATGTCGAAGTCCCAACCCTCAAATACGTAATCATATTTGGAGATAAGGTCTTTAAATTAAAATGAGGCTATTAAGGTGAGGCCTTAATCCAATTCGACTGGTGTTCTTACAAGAAGAGGAAGAGATAGGGTGTGTGAGAGAGAGGGTGTATGCACAGAGGAATGAACACATGAAGAAGCAGGAAGCTCTCTGCAAGCCAAGGAGAGAGACCTGGAACAGACCCTTCTCTTCTGGCCCTCAGAGGAAACCAACACTGCTGATACTGTGATCTTGAATTCTAATTTCCGGAACTGTGGGGAAATAAATTTCTGTTGTTTAAGCCAACCCAACCTGTTGTATTTTTGTGTGGCAGCCCTAGAAAACACCAGTGGATTTTTAAAATATGGTAAACCCGATCACTGGATTAGATTGCCCATGCTTAAAAACTCCCAGTGACGGCGCGTCTGGGTGGCTCAGTCAGTTGAGTGTCCCACTTCAGCTCAGGTCATGATCTCACAGTTCGTGGGTTCGAGCCCTGCATTGGGCTCTGTGCCGTTAGCTCAGAGCCTGAAGCCTTCTTTGGATTCTGTGTCTCCCTCTCTGTCCCGCCCCCTCTCGCTCTGTCTCTGTCTCTGAAAAATGAATAAATGTTAAAAAAAAAATTAAAAAAACAAAACAAAAAAACTCCCAATGACTTCCCATGTGGTTAAAATGACATCTAAAATGGGGCACCTGAGTGGCTCAGTTGGTTAAGCATCAGACTTTGGATCAGGTCATGATTTCACAGTTTGTGAGTTCAAGCCCCACATCAGGATCTGCACTGACATTTTGGAGCCTGGAGCCTGCTTCCCATTCTGTGTCTTCTCTCTCTCTCTCTCTCTCTCTCTCTCTCTCTCTCTCTCTCTCTTTCTCTCAAAAATAAATAAATATTAGAAGAAATTTAAAAAATGACACCTAAACTTCTTACCATAGTTTGTAAGCTCTTCTTCCTAGAAGATCTGGTATTTGTCTTCCTTTTCAGTTCATGCTGTAATGCTCTCTTATGTGTTCACTATGCTCTGATCATAGTGGCCATCTTTCTATTCCACAAACATACCAAACTCATCCATTCTTCAGGCTTTTTTCACTTGCTGTTCCCTCTGTCTGAAATCATGTTCTGCATATTATTTTGTGATTGGCCACTTCTTGCCAATTAAGCTCAGATGTCACCCCGTCAAAGAGGCCTTTCCTAATTGCCTTAGTTATCACCCCTATCACCTTATTCCACTACTATGTTTAATTTTCTTTAGAGTATTAATTACTAGATTAAATTATCTTTTTCATTTGTTTACCTAGTTTTTATTTGTCCCTTCTTGTTAGAATGTAAATTAATTGAGGCCAGGACTCTGTGAATGCTGTGCCCAACACCTAGAACATTGCATGGCACAGAATAGGCAATAATGATACAGTGAATCAATGAATGAAAGGATGGGTACATAAGTGTATAATTCTTGTTGAAATGTTTAGTTTCTGAGGTTTTTTTTGTGTTTGTTTAAGTAGGCTTCACGTCCAGTGCAAAGCCCAACACAGGGCTTGAACTCATGACCATGAGATCAAGATCTGAACTGAGATAAAGAGTTGGATGCTTAACCAGCTGAGCTACCCATGCACCCCTATTTTTTAACATTAGTTCAGTGAACACTGAATTCCTATGTGACAGCTAACATGTTATGAGGAGACTCAGGCAGTCCTTTGTAGAGGTCCATACAGACGACATGGAACTGAGGCCTCCTCCCAACAGTCACTGAGAAGGTGATGTTTTCCACCAGCAGCGATGCGAGTGAACTTGGATCCTCCAACTACAGTCAATCTTTCAGATGACTGCAGCCCAGGCCAATATCTTGACTGAAACCTCATGAGCAACCCTGAAATTCCCAACCTACAGAATCTGTGGAAAATAAATATTCTTTTAAGCTATTGTGTTTGGGGATAATTTGCTGCCCAGCAACAGATAACTCATATGTTCACAGATCTGGAAACTAGGATTCTTCCTCGATAACTTTCTTCTCCCTCAATTCCAATATCAAAGCCATCAAAATATCTCCCAAACCTTCCATTTTTCCCTGTCTTTCCCACCATGATCCCAATCTAATCTACTGTCAGTTCTCACTTAGGCAAATACAATAGTCTCTTTCCTGGTCAGCCTGCATCCATTTTGGCCTCCCTTTAATTAATCTGTTCTCCACTCTGAGGTTAGCATGTTCTTTTCCAAACACATAAATCTCATAAATTCCTCAATTCCTCTAAAGAAATTACAATGAACTATGACAAATTCTAAAGCAGAGGTAATCTCTGAGCAACAAACTTATTAAGAGTAGAAACAAGGTCTTGTACTTGTTTTATTAATAGATAATACATAACCTTGGTACAAAATTCAGTGACACTGAAGGGTTTGCAGTGAAGATACAACTCTTTCTCATCTTTGTGTCCCTAATTGTCTCCAGAGGTAACACTTATGCACTAGACTTTATGCGTATCTGTTTATTGGCAATTATGGGAAGTGCTTG
Source organism: Lynx canadensis (assembly GCF_007474595.2). NCBI lineage: Eukaryota > Metazoa > Chordata > Mammalia > Carnivora > Felidae > Lynx > Lynx canadensis. Next base: position 31,771,298 of record NC_044309.1, on the reverse strand, counting down.
AAGTAACCTACCTTGTCTCTAAAGTTTTGGCCTTCACCCTGCTTTCAAACATATTGCCTATAATCTCTTTTTAGATTAAAATCACTCTTCTTTCAAAACCAGGTAAGGGCAATGCAGACGTAATTTATCTTTTTTCTTTATTGCCCAGAGGAGTTATAATGGTAACAGTGATCTACACATTTTGATTTAGCCTGCATACCTCTAGCCCATTAATCCTTTATTTCAATATTCTTGAGGATATACTTTTCTCATCTTTCATAGCTATCTACATATAAAATACATTGGCCCATGCCAACATCTCATTTTTTTGTGTGTGAAGTTTTTTTTCTTATGGTGTTTGTAGTGTTTGTTGATGTTGTTTACATTTTCACAGATTTTTTTTTTTTTTTTTTTTTTAAGGAGACTACCTTTTTCAGGAGCCAGGTTTGTGGCTTTCTTTTAAAGCTTGTGATTAGGGCTCCTAGGTGGCTTATTTAGTCTGTTAAGTGTCCAGACTCTTGATTTTGGCTCAAGAGTTTGTGAAATCAAGCACAACCTCCACCTCCCATGTTGGATTCTCTTGGGTTTCTCCCTCTACCTCATGGAGGGTAAGATGCCCCCCTCCATGCAAGTGCACACGCTCTTGCTCTCTCTCTCTCAAAATAAACTTTTAAAAAAAGAGGAAAAAAATAAAGCTTGTGACTAACATTAATTGTACTCTCTTTATTGTGTGTAATTATTTAATTATTTTGAACCTAAATCCAGGGCATCACATTTAATCTTTCCTAAATGTCACACTATTTGTTTTAACCCATTTCTGGAGCCTGAATGTACCTTTAAGAATCTTGATTCTGTGTTGACCTATAAATTGAATTAATTTGACATTGATTTATTGAATGCCTAGTATTTGCACACTACTATGCTTTCCTAAAAATTCACCTATCTTTAACACAAAAACCAGAAAAGAGGGCCTGCAATCTCCCTTCCTCTGCCACACCAAGGTTCTAGGCAGCCAAAATAAACAGGAGTAGAAAACACTGAGGAAGTGAAGAGGGAGGAGAGAAAAGGGAAGGAGACCAGAAAATCAAGGGGTGAAACTCAATGGGAAAAGTAAAAAAATAGGGGTGCCTGGCTGGCTCAGTAAAGTATGTGACTCTTGATCTAGGGATCCTGAGTTTGAGCCCACGTTGGCAGTAGTTTACTTAAAAAAAAAAAAAAAAAAGTAAAGAAGCATCTGGCGCCATCTTCTGGATTTGTGCATCCTTGGGGGTATGTGTGTGTGTAAATGTGTATGTGTGTATCATAGTACCATTCTTTTCTTGCAACTAATGGGCTGTATTTAAACTCTTCTAAATGTTGGAGACTGAAGTGGTTTACCATAAATCTAGTGAAGCTTAAATTTCCTTTCAAGGTCCTTCTTGCGGCCCTAATATTTTTTAAAATTTACTTTTATTTTTAATGTTTATTTATTTTTGAGAGAGAGAGAGAGAGAGCCGGAGCAGGGGAAGGGCAGAGAGAGAGGGAGACACAGAATCTGAAGCAGGCTCCAGGCTCCGAGCTGTCAGCACAGAGCCCGATGGGGGGCTTGAACTCACAAACTGCAAGATCATGACCTGAGCCAAAGTCGGACGCTTAACTGACTGAGCCACCCAGGCACTCTGTGGCCCTAATATTTTTTATTTGTAACTTTATATTCTTTTTCTTAAAGAGAAGCCCTCAAGTCCTGGATTTGGTGAAGTTTTATCTCATTGTGAAACTTTAAATACAGCTGGGAAGGATGAGTAAGGGGCAGTATATGAGAACAATATTAGTCTAATCAGGCTGGAGAAAATCATACATTGAAATAAACATTATGCAGCAAGTAGATTTGGGGTGGAATATCCGGAAATCTCATTGGTTTCTGGCTTAGGTCATTTACAAAGACCCAACATATTAAGCAATGAAAAAATATTAGCTTTTCATACTGATTTTTTTCTTTCCCTTTCCATTATTTAGTTTAGTTTTTATGGAATTTCAACAGTTTGGGCTGGAACTAACATTGAAGATCACCTAATTCAAGTTTCTTATTACTGACTCACAGACATTTAAGTGACTTGTGTGATGTTAGAGCCACAATTGGATCTCCTGTTTCTCGTGGTCTGTTATTACTACTCCCTTTAATTAGAAACCATTCCCCTCTGGTGTGCCAGAATTAGAGCAATGAACTGAGCACAAGCTGTGCTACTACCAATATCAAAAGCAGCTGCTCTCATTCTGGGCTTATCTGGCACATCTTCCCATTATGTTTTTGTCACTGGAGTAGACTGAATTGTGCAAAAGATTGGTTTGGAGTTGGAGTATTATAGGAGAAGTAGGAGTTGATTCAGAGGAAACAGGAGTCTTTGTGTGAGTGGTGACCGGGCTGTAAGAAGATCCAGCATGCCATTACCTGAGAGGGGTTGAAATCTTGGTCTCAGAGGTTCTACACTTGGAAATTAATAGGCACGAATCTATTGTGTTGGCACTTTCATTACTCAGCTCTTCATTCTAACTTGCAGAATAGCAGGGATAATTATTTACCCTAAAAATCAAATCAGTGACATTGATTAAATTAATCTGATAAAACAGTTTTTCATGTATGGCTAGTTTATGCTACTAATGAGGTCAAAATTTGATCTTCATTTATACCAGTCAGTTCTGTGGTGAAAGCAACTGGTTCTGTAGCCACGGACTGTCTGTCCCACAATTGTATGCCACTGTTGCCAGAAGAGATGAGGTAAGTGAATGTCTGTTGATGGCTTAATACCTATCATCTTTACTAGAAAAAAAAAAAAAGTCAAATTACGTGCTCAATTAGTCATTCTAAAATGCTCTTCTTGATATTGAAATAGTGACCCTTGGGGCATCTAGGTGGCTCCATTGGTTAAGCCTCAGACTCTCGATATAGGCTCAGGTCGTGATCTCTCAGTCGTGAGATAGAGCCCTGCATCAGGCTCTGTGCTGGGCACATGGAGCCTACTTGGGATTCTCTCTCTCTCTTTCTCTCTGCTCCTCCCCCGCTTGCACTCTCTCTCTCAAATAAATAAATAAACATTAAGAAAGAAAGAAAGAAAGAAAGAAAGAAAGAAAGAAAGAAAGAAAGAGAAAGAAAGAAAGAAAGAAAGAAAGAAAGAAAGAAAGAAAGAAAGAAAAGAAAAGAAAAGAAATAGTGACCCAGCAATGGGCTTTGAGAATGGTGAAATAGAGATTTTTAAATTCTGGTTATTATTCTCACAGACAAAGTTCTCATCTCTGATGAAATTATGTCTTTTAGTCTTTCTAGACCTCAATTTTCTCTTCTGTAAAATGGGATAATAACACTTGTCCTGCCTATCTCAGAGATTGAAGGACAAAATTGGACAACATGAACTCTTACTTTATATATTAACTCATACTTCTTGTGTTCTTTGTAGCAGGGTGTGGAAATTTAACACTGAAAAAAAAATAGCATGGCTTCTTATTTTCCTTTCCTGCTTTGGGAGTTCTCCCGCCCATTTTTAGGGGGTAGGAATTGGAGTTAAGTTGGAAGGGAACATTTTCCTGAATGGAATGAAAAGGTACTAGTGATTTGGGTTTGATTTCCCAGAGGGTGATCAGGAATTTTAGCAGGAAAATGGGAAAAAAATTAGGAGAAAAGAGTTAAAGAGGGTAGGGCTGGAGTTAATAGTCACAGGAAGCTATAGAAGAATATTTAATATTTGTGATACCCTCCCTATCAGGAAAATGACCTAGGCAGGTCTCCCAAGCCCAGAAGATGTCTAAACCTGGAAGTAAAAGATTGCTGTTGAGATACTGCTCAAGTACCTAGAAACTGTGGGATCAGAGTGTTGGTGGCTAACTGACTGCTAAGGTTATGAGCAGTCTTTTCTCTGCCAACATCATGTTCTTCCATGCACATACAGCCCAGCAATACCTCCCCCCCACACACAAATCTGTTAACCCAAAGAATTCCCCTTTATTAGCTTGATGGTATATGAACCTCTACTTCATTTCCAAGAAATAGACTCTTAATTCCAGAGAACAAACTGATGGTTACTAGGGGGGAGGTGGATGGGAATATGGGTAAAATAGGTGATGTGGATTAAGGAGTGCACTTGCTTTGATGAGCACTGGGTGTTTGTGGAAGTGTTGAATTGGTATGTTGTACACCTGAAACTAATATTCCACTGTATGTTAACTAACTGGAATTTAAATCAAAACTTTAAAAACAGAGACTATCGGGACCACTGGGTGGCTTAGTTGGTTGAACCTCCAACTCTTTTTTTTTTTTTAATTTTTTTTTTAACGTTTATTTATTTTTGAGACAAAGAGAGATAGAGCATGAACGGGGGAGGGTCAGAGAGAGAGGGAGACACAGAATCTGAAACAGGCTCTGAGCTGTCAGCACAGAGCCCGACGTGGGGCTTGAACCCACGAACTGTGAGATCATGACCTGAGCTGAAGTCGGACGCTTAGCCGACTGAGCCACCCAGGTGCCCCTGAACCTCCAACTCTTGATTTACACTCAGGTCATGATCTCACCTTTTTTGTGAGATCAAGCCCCACACCAGGTTCCACACTGACAGCATGGAACCTGCTTAGGATTCTCTCCCTCTCTCTGCCCCTCCCACACTTGTTCTCTCTCTCAAAATAAATAAATAAATAAACCTCATATAAAAAAGATACTGTATTTTCCCTATTGTATATTACCTGTGCTATGCATGGTTGATTACCCACAGATGAGATCATGAAGTATGGGCTCCTCATATCCTCTAGCTCTGTGAATGGCACTGGGATCACCATCAACAACCTAGAAACTTAAGCGTAATTATTTTTCATTTATGGATAAACTAAATGGGTATGAGTAATTATAGTTTGGGTGAGAAATTACAATTCTGGTAGTTATGGTGAAAATAAGTTTAACAAATTTTTAAAATGAAAGTCATTTTGAGGAAATTATGATCAGAGAATATGACCTATAATTTTTTTAATTCTACTTTTAAAAACATTCTAAATGTTCCTCTGTCAAGTAACACCAGTTTTGGGGTACCTGAGTAGCTCAATCGGTTGGGTATCTGACTTTGGCTCAGGTCATGATCTCATGGTTTGTGGGTTTGAGCCCTGCATTGGGCTCTGTGCTGACAGCTCAGAGCCTGGAGCCTGCTTCAGATCCTGTGTCTCCCTCTCTCTCTGCCCTTCCCCTGTTCATGTGCTGTCTCTCTCTCAAAATTAAATAAACATTAAAAACATTTTTTTTTAAAAAGTAACATCAGTTCTTGTAAATAGTCTAGGGCATCCAATATATATAAAGTTCTGTGTTTAAATGCTAAATTTAGTTCAGTTATTTTGTATTCCTGTATTGAAATATGATTTAAAAAAAAGTAAAAATCATGCCTTTCATGTAGGAACACCACATGTCAAAGATTTTAAAATTGTTGCTATTTATCTTCCTTTTTTTTTTTTTAAGCCCCTTTATTGAGGCTGACATGTAAAAACCTGCACATGTTTAATGTACTCAACTCTACTTTGGGATTAATACACTCATGAAACTATCACCACCATCAAAGTTGTAAACATTTCCCTTACCTCCCCAAATTTCCTTACTTTCCCTTTATGATATGATGACATAGATAATGGTGATTATTTTAAGAACACTTCACATAAGATCTACCCTTTTAGCAAAATTTAAGTACACAATGCAGTATTGTTAGTTAAAGGAACTATGCAGACTAGCAGATCTCCAGAACTTATTTACCTAACAGAATAAAACTATGGGCCTTTTGACCTTCACCTCCTCATTTTCCCTACCCCCTGACCTTGAAAATCACCCTTCTTGCCTCTGCTTGACTATTTTATTATGAGTTTGGGTATTTTATTTTATTTTATTTTATTTTATTTTATTTTATTTACTTTTTTAAAAGTAGGTTTCATGCCTAGCATGAAGCCCAACACAGGGCTTGAACTCACAACCATGAGATCAAGACCTGAGCTGAGATCAAGAGTTGAATGCTCAACCAACTGAGCCACCCAGGCGCCCCGTATTTTATTTTATTTTAAGTTTTATTTATTTAAGTAAACTCTACACCCAACATGGGAGTTGAGCTCACGACCCTGAGATCAAGAGTCTCATACTGTTCCGACTGAGCCAGCTGGGCACCCCAAGTTTGACTATTTCAGATTCCACATACTATAAGTGTTTAGATTCCACATACTGTAAGTGAGATCTTATTGTTCTCTGACTTCTTTCACTTAGCATGTTGTCCTCCAAGTCCATCATGTTGTCACAAATGGCAGGATTTCTTTCTTTTTAAAGTCTGAATAATATTCCATTGTATGTATATAAAACACTTTCTTTACCCATTCATCCATCAATGGACATTTAGGTTGTTTCCATATCTTACCTGTTGTGAATAATGCTGTAGTGAACATGGGGGTACAAGTATCTCTTCAAAATCCTGATTTCAGTTCATTTGTATAAATATCCAGAAGTGGGATTTCTACATCATATGGTAGCTCTATTGTTTATTTTTTGAGGTCCATACTGTTTTCCTTAGTAGCTATTCCAATTTACATTCCCACCAACAGTATGCTAGGGTTTCCTTTCCTCCACATCTTCACCAATGCTTGGTATTTTCTGATTTTTTGGTAATGTGCATCCTAACGGGTGTGAAGTGATATCTCATCGTGGTTTTGATATGCATTTCCCTGATAACTAGTGATGTTGAGCACTTTTCATGTACTTTTTGGCCATTTGTATGTCTTCTTTGGAAAAATGGCTGTTCAAGTTCTTTGACCATTTTTAAGTTGGATTTTTTGGGGGGGCTATTGAGTTGTAAAAGTTCCTTATATATATTGATTATTACCCCTTATCATATATATGGTTTGAAAATATTGTCTCACATTTTATAGGTTGCTTTTTCATTTTGTCAATTGTTTCCTTTGATTTGCAGAAGCTTTTTAGTGTGATGCACTGTCACTCGTTTATTTTTGCTTTTGCTTCATGTGCTTTTGGTATTATATCCAAAAAAATCATTGCCAAGACCAATGTCAATGATTTTTTCCCCTAATGTTTTCTTCAAAAAGTTTTGTGGTTTAAATATTTAATCCATTTTGGATTGATTTTTATGTATGGTCTAAGATATGAGTCCAATTTCATTCTTTTGCATGTGGATATCCAGTTTTCCCAGCACCACTTATTTAAGAGACAATCCTTTCCCCATTTTGTATTCTTTGTGTCCTTGTTGAAGATTAGTTGACCATATGTGCATGAGCTCTATAGTCTTCCACTGATCTCTGTGTGTTTTAATGCCAGTACCATACTGTTTGATTACCACACCTTTGTAAAATAGTTAGAAATCAAGAAGTGTGATACCTCCAGCTTTTTTCTTTCTCAAGATTTCTTTGGCCATTTGGGACCTCATATGTTTCCATATGGATTTTAGAATTGTCTTTCCTATTTCTATGAAAACTTCCATTGGAATTCTGATAGGAATTTTATTGAATCTGTAGATTGCTTTTGGTAGTATGGACATTTAACAATAAATATTGATTCTTTCAATCCATGAACAGAGAATATCTTTCCTTTATTTGTGTCTTCTTCATTTCTTTATTTTTTATTTTGTTAATTTTTTAAAATTGAAGTATAGTTGGCATACAATATTACATTAGTTTCACATGTACAATATAGTGATTTGATATTTATTTATATGATGAAATGGGCACCATGATAACTCTACTTACCATTTGTCACCATACAAAGTTATTGCAATATTATTGATCATATTCCCTATGCTGTACTTTACAACCCTGTGACTTATTTATTTTATGACTATCAATTTTTAGCTTTTAATCCCCCTCACCTGTTTCACCCATCCCTCCACACACCTCCCCTCTGGAAACTACTGGTTTGTTCTTTGTTTATGGGTCTGTTTCTGTTTTGTTTGTTCCATTTTTTAGATTCCATATATAAATGAAATCATGATATTTGCCTTTCTCTGTGTTATTTCACTTAACATATAGGTGCATCCATGTTGTTGTAAATGGCAAGATTTCATTCTTTTTATGGCTGAGTAACATTCCATTCCATATATATGTACCACATTTTTTTTATTGATTCATCTATTGATGAACACTTATGTTGCTTCCATATCTTGCTTATTGTAAATAGTGTCACAATGAACATAGGGATGCATATAGCTTTTAGAATTAGTGTTTTTGTTTTCTTTGTATAAATTCTCAGAAGTGGAATTGCTGGATCATATGATATATTTATTTTCAAGTTTTTGAGGAATCTCCATACTGTGTTCCATAGTGGCTGCACCAATTTACAATCCCAGCCAACAGGGCATGAGGTTTCCCTTTCTCTTCATCCTTGCCAATTGTTATTTCTTGGCTTTTTGACACTAGCGATTCTGACTTGTGTGAGGTGATACGTCATTGTGCCTTTGGTATGCACTTCCCTGGTGATTAGTGATGTTGAGCATCTGTTCATGTGTCTGTTGGCCATCTGTATATCATCTTTGGCAAAATGTCAATTCAAGTCATCTGCCCAATTTTTTAAACTGGATTATTTGGCATTGTTTTTGGTATTGAGTTGTATGAATTCTTTATATATTTTGGATATTAACCTCTCATCAGATATATAATTTGCAAATATCTTCCTGCATTCAGTAATATCTTCATGGCTTTTCTTTCTGTTCTTGGTTTACTTTGCTGGGCAAAAGCTTTTTAGTTTGATATAGCCCCAAGTGTTTATTTTTGCTTTTGTTGCCCTTATCTAAGGAAACAGATCCAAAAAAATATTGCTAACACTGATGTTCAAAGAAGACTATGTTTTCTTTTTAGGAGTTTAATGGCTTAAAATCTCACATTTAAGTTCTTTTTAAAAAAATATTTTAACATTTTATTTTATTTTTTGAGAGACAGAGACAAAATGCAAGCAGCGGAGGGGCAGAGACTGGGAGATACAGAATCCAAAGCAGGCTCCAGGCTCTGAGCTGTCAGCACAGAGCCCGATGTGGGGCTTGAACCCAGGAATGCAAGATCATGACCTGAGCTGAAGTCAGATGCTTAACCAACTGAGCCACCCAAGCCCCTTAGGTCCTTAATCTATTTTGGTTTTGTTAATGGTGTATGAAAGTGATCCAGTTTTATTTTTTTGCTGATATCTGTAAAGTTTTCCCCAAGCCATTTATTTTTTCAATGTTTTATTTATTTTGAGAGAGAGAGCATGAATGGGGAGGGGCAGAGAAAAAATGGAGAGAGAGAATTCCAAGCAGTCTCCACACTGTTAGTACAGAGCCCGATGCAGGGCTAAATCCCACAAATCCCACGAGGGATCCACAAATCCTCAGATATCATGACCTGAGCCGAAATCAAAAGTCAGATGCTTAGCTGACTGAGCCACTCAGGCGCCCCTTCCCAAAACCATTTATTAAAGAGATTCTCTTTTTGCCTAGTGTATGTTCTTGCTTCCTATGTTGTAGATTAGTTGACCATGTGAGTGTGGGCTCATTTCTGGGCTCTTTATTCTGTTCTATTGATCTATGTGTCTATTTTTGTGCCAGAACCATGCTGTTTTGATTACTATAGCTTTGTAGTATAGTTTGAAATCTCGGATTGTGATATCTCCATCTTTGTTCTTTCTCAAGATTGCTTTGACTATTCAAGGTTTTTTTTGTTGTTGTTGTTCCATATAAGATTTAGGATTATTTCTCTATTTCTGTAAAAACTGCTATTGGTATTTTGATAGAGATTGCATTAAATCTGTAAATTTGTTTTGGGTAGTATGGAAATTTTAAGAATATTATTCTTCTGGGTCACCTGGCTGGCTCAGTCAGTAAAGCATGCAACTCCCGATCTCAGAGGTGTGAGTTGAAGCCCCATGTTGAGCATTGAGCTTACCTAAAAAAATAAAATTAAATACCTAAAAACATAATTATTAATTCATCCAATTTACGAGCATAGAATATCTTCAATTTCTTTCATCAATGTTTTATAGATTTCAGAGTATAGGTCTTTTACCCCCTCGGTTAAGTTTATTCTTAGGTATTTTATTGTTTTTGGTGTAATTTTAAATGGGATTGTTTTCTTAATTTCCCTTTCTGCTGTTTCATTATTAGTATATAGAAATGCCACAGGCTTCTGTATATTGATTTTGTATCCTGCAACTTTACTGAGTTTGTATTAGTTCTAGTAGTTTTTTGGTGGAATCTTCAGGGTTTTCTAAATATGGTATCATGTCATCTGCAAATAATGATAATTTAACTTCTTCCTTACCAACCTGGGTGCTTTTTATTTATTTTTCTTATCCAATTTCTTTGGACTTCCAGTACCATGTTGAATAAAAGTGGTGAGAGTGGACACCTTTGTTTTGTTCCTGACCTTAGAGGAAAAGCTCTCATTTTTTTACCATTGGGTGTGATGTTAGCTGTGGGTTTTTTATATATGACTTTTATTGCATTGAGGTAGGATTCTTCTAAACCTATTTTGTTGAAGGTTTTATCATTAATTGGTGTACTTTGTCAGATGCTTTTTCTGCATCTATTGAAATGATCATAGGATTTTTAAAGAAATTTTTTACGTTTTTCAAATTTATTTTAAGAGAAAGAAAGAGCATGAGTGGGGGAGGTGCAGAGAAAGAGAGAAAGAGAGAATCCCAAGCAGGCTCTATACTGTCAGTGCAGAGCCCAATGCGAGGCTCAATCTCACAAACCATGAGATCATGACCTAAGCCAAAATCAAGAGAGTTGTACGCTTAACGAACTGAGCCACCCAGGAGCTCCAAAATGATCATATGATTTTTATCCTTTCTTTTGTTGATGTGATGTATCACAATGATTGGTTTGTGACTATTGAGCCATCCTTGCATCCTGGGAATGAATCCCACTTGATTATGGTGACTGAATTTTTGAATATATTGTTGGATTCTGTTTGCTAATACTTGATGATTTGTGGATCTATGTTCATCAGAGATATTGGCCTGTAGCTATTTTTTTTCATAGTGTCTTTATCTCATTTGGTAGCAGAGTAATGCTGGCCTCATAGAATGAATTTGGAAGCTTTCCCTCTTCTATTTTTTGGAATAGTTTGAGAAGTATAGGTATTAACTCTTCTTTAAATGTTTGGTAGAATTCACCTGTGAAGCCAACTGGTCCTGGACTTTTGTTTATTGGGAGGTTTTGATTCTTAATTCTATTTCATTGCTATTAATTGGTCTGTTCAAATTTTCTATTTCTTCCTAATTTCTGTTTCTTCCTATTTCTTCCCTGTTTGGGGAGATTATATGTTTCTAGGAATTTATCCATTTCTTTTATGTTGTCCAATTTGTTGGCATATAATTTTTCATGATAATTCTCTTACACTCCTTTGTATTTCTCTGGTGTTGATTATTATTTCTCCTCTTTAATTTCTGATTTTATTTGAGTCCTCTCTTTTCTTCTTTCTTTCTTTCTTTCTTTCTTTCTTTCAGGTAAGTATGTCTAAAGGTTTACCAATTTTGTTGATCTTTTCAAAGAATCACCTCCTGGTTTCATTGATTTATTCTATTGTTTTTTAGTTTCTAATTCATTTATTTCTGCTCTAATCTTTATTTTCTTCCTTCTACTGGTTTTGGGCTTTTTTTTTTCTTTTTAGAGCTCCTTTAGGTGTAAGATTAGGTTGTTTATTTGAGATTTTTCTTGCTTCTTGAGGTAGGTCTGCATAGCTATAATCTTCCCTCTTAGAATGGCTTTTGCTACATCCTATAAATTTGGGACCATTGCATCTTCATTTTTATATTTCTACATGTATTTTTTATTTCCTCTTTGATTTCTTGGTTGATCCGTTTATTATTTAGTAACATGTTATTTAACCTCCATGTGTTTGTGGTCTTTCCAGATTTTTTTCTTGTGGTTGATAGCAGTGTGGTTGAAAAAGAAGCAGGATATGATTTCAAACTTTTTGTACTTGTTGAGACTTGTAAAATGGTTTTTTCTATTGATGTAAGGAAGAGAGGGAAGAGTGAAATCAATTGCATGTTTATGGTGCAAGAAGTATTTCAGTTGCTGTAAGTTATTTACAAATTGGAGAGTATAAAATATTCAAAGACAATGAAAAGCAGATTCCCCCAAAAAACAGATAAGCAAGAAAGATGTGCTATAAACAAGATGTGCCTGATTTTCCTTTGAAACAAAATTTTTCCCTATAATCTTCATCTTGTGATCAAAACAATCTTAAAAGAAAAAAATATTGTTTATCACAAAATGAGACCAATTTCATTAGGTTTGGTCTGATTGTTGGTATAGATATAGCTCAAGTGTTATTTTACCATATGGGCCTCCTTAAATTACTTAACTTTGTATCTACTTATTTTTATTCAGTATATATATCCAAATCTAAAAGCTGTATATATGTTGTATTTACATTTATCTTTCCTTACATATTGATTATTTGTGCTTTATGTGTAATATAAATATTATATATACAAAGTTGTACCTTTTATCATTGTATAAGTTTTTTTCTTGCTATTGTTTTACATACATATTATTTCATCCAGTAAGATGCACTATTTCACCCAAGAAGGATTGCCTTTTTACCCAAACAAAATGAGGTCCATAGAGTAAGTTCATTCTCTCATATCCTTTTCTTCCTTCTGCCCTCTGCTCCTCCTATTTTTCTTTTCATTCTATTTTTCAAGTCATATAACCCAGTCACCCACTGAAGGAAATCTGGGTTATTTCCAATTTGGAGCTATTACAAATAAATCTTCTTTGAACATTTATATACAGCTTCTTGTGTGAATTTAAGTCTTCATTTCCCTAATATAAATGCTGACAAGTGAAATTGCTAGGTTGCAGAGTAGTTGTATGTTCAGTTTTTTAAATGTTTATTTATTTATTTTTGAGAGAGAGGGAGAGAGAGAAAGAGGGACAGAGCATGAGTGGGGTAAGAACAGAGAGAGAGAGGGAGACAGAGAATCCCAAGCAGGGTCTGCACTGTCAGCACAGAGCCTGATGTGGGGCTCAAACTCACAAACTGTGAGATCATGACCTAAGCCAAAATCAAGAGTCTGACATTTAACCCACTGAGCCACATAGGTGTTCGTTTTTTAAAGAAACCTCCAAATTGTTTTCCAGAGTGACTGATTCCATTTTGTATTCCAATCAGTAATGTATGAATAATTGATCAAGTTTTTTTGCATTCTCACCAGCAGTTGGTATTATCACTATTTTTTATTTTAGTCATTCTAAAAGACATATAGTGATAGTGCATTGTGGTTTTAATTTGCATTTTCTTGAGAGCTAATGAGGTTGAACATTGTTTAGTGTGTTTATTTTTCATATGTATATCCTATTCAATGACATGTCCCTTCATATTTTGTCTATTTTCTATTTTAGAATTTTTGGTTTTCTATTGAGTTTTGAGAATTCTTTCTACATTCCAGGTGTGAGCACTGGTTTAGTACATTCGGGCTGCAATAACAAAGTACCACATACTGGGTATCTTATAAATAAGAGAAATTTATCTCTCACAGTTCTAGAGACTGGAAGTCTGAGCTCAGGGTGCCAGCATATTTAAATGAAGGCCCCCTGCTCTGTTGTAGACTTCTCATTGTATCCTTACACGGTGGAAGGGGTTAGGGACCGCCATGGAGCCTTTTTTATAAGGAACTAATCCCTATCATGATGATGGAAACTTCATGACTTAATTACCTCCCAATAATCCCACTTACTAATACCATCTTCTGAGGTTAGTTAGGATTTCGACATATGAATTTTGGGAGGATACAAACATTCAGACCGTAGTAAACCCCTTGTCAGGTATATGGCATACAAGATCCCACCCTGTAGCTTGTCTTTTCATCCTCTTCACAGAATCTTATTGCAGAATGTTTTTAACTTTGATAAAACCCATTTATCAATTGTTTCCTTTCATAGGACATGTTTTCATTGTCAAGTTTAAGAACTCTGTGACTAGCCCTACATCTTGAAGACTTTCTCCTTTGTTTCTTTCTAAAAGTTCAATAGTTTTAAGTCTGTTATTCAGTTTTGAGTTTTTAAAAAAAATTTTTTTTAACGTTCGTTCATTTTTTAGAGACACAGACAGGCAGAGCATGAGCAGGGGAAGGGCATAGAGAGAGGGAGACACAGGATCTGAAGCAGACTCCAGGCTCTGAGTTGTCAGCACAGAGCCTGATGCGGGGCTTGAACCCATTAATGCAAGATCATGACCTGAGCTAAAGTCAGATGCTTAACTGATTGAGCCACCCAGGGACCCCTGAGTTAATTTTTATATAAGGCATGAGACTTATATTGAAATTCTTCTTCTTCTTCTTCTTTTTTTTTTTTTTTTTTGCCTGTAGGTGTCCAGTCACTTCAGTACCACTTGTTGAACTGGTCTGCTGAACTTTTTAATTGAAAAATTATTTTTAAGTGTTGTACTTGAATCCCTTTAAGTACTTTTGTTTGTTCATTTTTTTTTTTTTTTATATTCAGATTTTTATCTGTCTTTTCCAGCACTTCAGTTTAATCATTATTAGAACTCCTTGTCCTGCCTGGCCTTTCTCCCTTTGGGAGCTATAGAATGACTATTCCTTTTCTTATTTTATCATTGAACTTCAGGTCTGCTTATCAAGGTATATTAACGAGCAGAAAGGCTATAGGAGGTGAAAGATGAATAAATGCTAGCCTGTTACAGTGTTCAGGCAGGCTAGCATTTTCTTGCTGGGAATTGTTCTCTTCCCCATTTCCCCTGTGTTCTTCTAGCCTCAGAGCCGGGGGGCAGGGAGATAAAAAATCTACTAAAAGAGTAGCCCTTTTTTAGCATACTAATATTGGTATTCACCATGGAGTTCTGATCTCCTCACATGAGTCATCACTCCCAATAAAGACCAACACCTCCCCCAGCTGCTTTTGATCCCAGGAACTATTTCGTGTGGGAGAAGGAAATAGGCTGGGGTTGGAAATGCAGGAGAAAGAAGGTCTATTTAGTTCCTGAGAATACGTGCTTCATGAAGAATCTTTGATCTTATTGTTTTTAACAGCCGCATAGTATTTCTCACATAAGAAATTCTGTGTTTCTAGTTTTGTTACTGAATTGCCTTTGCTGTGGTGTTACTCTGGGTCCAGTGTTTAACTAGAATAATCTAACATATATCCCTAATACTCAAAGTTTAGTCTTTAATACTAGTCACTACTATAGGGAACCGGTATTCCTTGTAAAGTTTCTTGATTTCTTATCTCCATACAGGGAATTTTTAAATGGGCACAGAGCATCTTGTTGCCAGAATCAAAATTCCGGAGTACCAGTGAACAGATATAGGAACAAATAAGATCTCCCTGGCCAAACTGTAATAATTTGAGCACTCAAAGAATTATAATTATACTTTATTGGAATAATTTTAATCTATAAAAAGCTATGAATGCAAAAAGATACTCTAAAGTAAAAGCATTAAAAGCAATGTTTCAGATCAACATGGTAGTGTAGGAGACCCTAGCCTCTGTCTCCCTATAAAGATAAAAAATTAAATAGCTATCCATGACCAAAAACAGCTCTGGGAGAGATGTGGAGTCCATTTAAAAACTCCAGAAACACTGTGGAACAAAAAACTGGAGAATTACTGCACAAAAGGGGAAGGAAAACATCTTCATTTTTCCTGCATCATTCCATTTTCCAAATGGGCATTACTCAGTGCCAAATAGGAACTCCCAAGCTAGAAATAGTTCCCTTCACTGGGAAAGGGAGAGCAGAGTGAGTAATCAGCTTTCCAGCCTTTCAAGCACTCCCCACCCCACCCCACCCCATAAAGGACCTGCTTTGGTTTTATCCCACTCAGAGACAGGCAAAGTTGAGACTTACAAAGATGGCTAGGAACACAGAATAAAAACAGGAACTACCAATGTCAGTCTCTCATTGGGATTGACCTTGGTTCCCAGTGACCAGTACTACAGAGTACTCTAGCAGGTTTCACCACTGAAGAAACCAGTGACCAGCACAGCTGTCACAGGCATCCTCCAGATTTTACCAGTTTTCACCCCATAGGTATTCCCATTCCCAGATGCCAGGTGCCTGAGTCTCTTCTGGCTTCATAAACATCCTCTCCTCCACCCATACTACCCCCTTCCCTGTGCCTGCTGAAGTCCAGGCCTTTACGGCCAACAAATGCAGGATGCCAACCTAGACCCTGACAGCTGTCCTCCACCAATGTGTGTACAGTCAAGGATAGCCCCTTTAGGTGTACACCCACATGCCAGTGGCCTGATGTCTGTCACTGGCCTCCACTGATGTGTGAAAGCACATGGCAAGATCTTGCAGCCAGGGAAGTACATGCTCACGGCCAGGACTCTCACAGCTGTTTGTGGGCCTAGATTCAGCCCCATCTCCTATTATTGGCTGGCACTACTAGGGTCACCTGCAGCTATCCCATCCCTGCTGTGTGCCTGTATGCTCCTGCTTCAACCCACGTCACAGGCCTCCACTGCCATGCACCTGTGGAGAGACCATGGCACCACAGGAGTGCATGCACATAGCCTAGGCTCCTGCAGCTTCATATGGGTACAGATCTGGCCCTGCCTGCTGCCACTGGCCTGTACAGTGAGGCTCACCTGCAGCTAGCTAGCCTGTCTAGTTATATACCTGCATGAGTCCAGACTAACTTCCAACTCCATTGCCTTGCACCTTTGGCAGGACCCATAAGCCATGGTAGTGCATGTTGACAGCCAGCACCCCTACAGCCACCAGTGTACCCCACAGTTGGCCCTGGTTCTTGTTGCTTGCCCTGGTTCCCACCAACTAAATTTGTATATTCAACTGGCTCTTGCCACTATACAGACACCTACAGCTACCAAGGCTGAATCATAAAAAAATAGAAAATCAGAGCAGACCAATATTGTTATTGATACTGATTTAGTAACCAATATCCTCCCAAAAAAGAAAACCCCAGGACCAGATGGCTTGATGGGTAAATAAATGATACCAAAGACTTTATGAAGAGTTAATACCAATTCTTCCTGGGGCACCTGGGTAGCTCAGATGGTTAAGTGTGCAACTCTTGATTGTGGCTCAGGTCATGATCTCACGGTTTGCAGGATGGAGCCTTACTTTGGGCTCCCTGCTGACAGCATGGAGCCTGCTTGGGATTCTTTCTCTCCCTCTATTGCTCTGCCCTTCCTCTGCTCATGCTCTCTCGTGCTCTCTCTCTCTCTCTCAAAATAAATAAATAAACTTCAAAAAATACCAATTCTTCTCAAGCTCTTCCAAAAAAATTGAAGAGAAGGGAATACTTTCAAACTCATTTTATGAGGCCAGAATTACTCTGATACTAAAGCCACACAAGGACACTGCAAGAAAAGAAAATTACAGGCCGACTTCCCAGATGAATGTATAGGCAAAAATCCTCAACAAAATACTAGCAAACCGAATTCAACAGTACACCATAATCCAATGGGATTTATTATGAGGAGGGAAAGATGGCTCCACATATGCAAATCAATACATGTGATATACCATATTAATAGAAAAATAAAAGCCATATGACCATCTCAATAAATGCAGAAAAAAGCATTGAACAGAATTTAACATGCATTGGTGATAAAAACACTCAACAAATTGGATATAGAGGAATGCACTTCAACTTAATAAAGGCCATATATCACAAAGCCACAGCTAACCATCATACTAAATCGTGAAAGGTTGAAAGCTTTCTCTTTAAGGATCAGAAACAAGACAGGGGTGTCCACTCTCACCAGTCTTTTTCAACATAGTAATAGAGGTCCTAACCAGAGCAATTAGGCAAGAAGAAGAAAAAAAGGCATCCAAATCAGAAAGGAAGCAGTACAGTTGTCCCTGTTAGCTGATGATATGATACATATATACAAAATCTTCAAGCAACTACACCAAAATACTGTTAGATTTAATAAATGAATTCAGCAAAGTTTCAGATACAAAACCAACATACAAAAATCAGTTGCATTTTTATACATTAGGAATGAATTACCTGAAAAAAAAAAAAAAGAAAAGAAAAAGAAACCCATCCCTTTAAAAATAGCATAAAAAATACCAAATAACTAGGGCGCCTGGGTGACTCAGTTGATTAAGCATCCAACTTCAGCTCAGGTTATGATCTCACAGTTCACTAGTTCAAGCCCCACGTCATGCTCTGTGCTGACAGTGGAGCCTGCTTCGGATTCTGTGTCTCCCCCTTTCTCTGCCCCTCCCCAACTCGCATTCTGTCTCTCTCTTAAAAATAAATAAACGTTAAAAAATTTTTTTTAAATACCAAATACTTAGGAATAATAAATCTAACCACAGAAGGAGAGATCTATACACTTTAAACTATAAGACATTTCTGAAAGACATTGAAGTCACATAAATGGAAAAGTGTTCCATGTTTATTGATCACAAGAGTTAATATTATTAAAATGTCCATACTTCTCAAAGCCATCTACAAATCTGATGAAATTCCTATCAAAATTCCAATGGCATTTTTTTCAAAAATAGAAAAAAAAATCCTAAAATCTATATGGAATCACAAAATACTATGAATAACCAAAGCATTCTTGAGAAAGAAAGCTAGGGGCATCAGACTTCTGGATTCCAAAATACATTACAAAGTGATAGTAATCAGAACAGCGTAGTACTGGCATAAAAGCAGACACAGAGACCAATGGAACAGAATCAAGATCCCAGAAATAAACCCATGCATATACTGCCAATTAATATTTGATAAGGGAACCAAGAATCCTCAGTAGGAAAAAAGAGAGTCTCTTTAATAAGTGGTGCTGGGAAAACTGGATATCCACACGCAAAAGAATGAAATTGGACTTCTGTCTTACACCACTCACAAAAATTAACTCAAAATGGATTAAGAACTTAATTTAAAAGTGGAAACTAAACTTCTGGAAGAAAACATAAATGATAAGCTCCTGATATCAGTCTTGGCAATAGTTTTTTTGGCTATGACACCAAAAGCATAAACAATAAAACAAAAATAAACAAGTGGGACTATATCAAACTGAATGGGTCTGCATAGCAAAAGAGACAATAAGCAAAATGAATAGGCAACCTGTGAAATGGGAGAAAATATTTGCAGATCATTTATTTGATAAAGGGTTAATATTCAAAATGTATAAAGAATTTCTAAAACTCAATAGCAAAAAAAAAAAAATACAAATACAAAATGGGCAGAGCACTTGAACAGACATTTTTTTCCAAAGACGACATTCAAAATAGCCAATAAATACATAAAAAGGTGCTTCACATCACAAATCATTAGGGAAATACAAGTCAAAACCACAGTGAAATATCACCTCACACCTTATTAGAATGACTATTATCAGAAAGAGATAGCAAATGCTGGCAAGGAGGTAAAGAAAAGGGAATCCTGGTGCACTGTTGGTGGGAACGTAAACTGGAAGAGCCACTATGGAAAAGAGTATGGAGGTTCTTCAAAAAATTAAAAGTAAGTTTAAAAAATTAAAACTGCCATATGATTCAGCAATCTCAGCTCTGATTATATATCTGAAGGAAATAAAATCACTATCTTAAACAGATATCTGTACCCCCGTGTTCATTGCAACATTATTCACAATACCCAAGACATGGAAACAACCTAAGTGTTGATGAGTGGATGAATAGATAAATAAAATATGGTACATATATGCAATAGGATATTATTAAGCCATGAGAAAGAAGTAAATCCTCCTATCGTGACAACATGGATGGACCTTGGGGGCATTATGCTAAGTGAAATAGCCTTAGTTAAAGACAAATATTGTATGATCTCAGTTATATGTGAAATCTAAAAACATTGGCCTCCTAGAAACATAGTGTAGAATGATTGGCTGTCAGTAGCTGAATGATGGGGGAAATGGGGAGACGTTGGTCAAAGAGAACGAACTTTGAGGTGTAAAATGAGTAAATTCTGGGGATTTATTATATGGCATGGTAACTATTGTTAACAAAACTGTATTGTATACTTGAAAGTTGCTATGAGAGTAGAGCTTTAATGTTCTCACCATAACAACAACAAAACCAAAATGATAATTATGTTAGATGAATGATGTGTTAACTAACCTTACTATGGGAAACATTTCACAATATACATATATATTAAATCATTACATTGTACACCTTACACTCGCACAATGTTGTATGTCAATTATATGTCAATAAAGCTAGAAAAATAAATTAAATGAATAAGCAAGTAAATACAATCCTTTCCCACAAAAACCCCTAAAACAAAAAACAATGCACCAAAATGGTAGTTGTAAAATTCCACACACAAAAAGTGGCTCTATTAGGGTATATTCACATTAAATCTTGTTATTCACCTTGTTTTTGCTGTTTAGTATTAGTATTAGTTTTGCTGCTTTGTGCTTATTATAAAAGAACAATACAAATTATTATGTTAAGTTTTACTTTAGAAGTCCAGCTTTAAAATTGAAGAGTAATAGTGTAGCTCATTAATAAGAGGGGGATTATCAACAAAATAGCTGTAAAATGATGGTTGATGAGATCTCTAGGGAACACACAAAGAAGCCACAGTGTCTCTTCAGTGTAAATCAGGCAATGCAGATACTGGTTGTAATTCAGATAAGAATGTTAATCTAATCTATCTCAATCAGGCCCCATGAAATCATATAGCAAACCAAAGTAAGAAAATGGGTAAGATTGAAACTTAAGGTATACCCAGAGGACACGTTAAAGTTATACAAAATTCAAACTTACTCTAAATCCTAATTGAAAGCCAGGGATTTGGGTGGGAACCCTTGTTACCAAAGCAGGTCAGTGATGACAGCAGGAAGGGCTAGTGTGTTACTGCAAAATAAAACAATCATGCTGGAAGTAGCATTCTGAACCCATGTCCTAGTCCAGAGTCCTGACTACAACTCAACCCTCCCCCTGTGCCCAGTTCTGAATCGCATATGGGGTGACTTCAGCAAGTCTGAGAATATTTCTGTTCTTCTATGTTGAGAACGTGACTTTGCAGGCCTGGGAAGAGGTAGAAATAAACAGACATGTAGAAAAGGTAAATTAAGCCCATGGTATTAATACTTCATTGCTTGGTTTAAGAATAAGCTTTATTGGGGTGCCTGGGCGGGTCAGTCAATTAAGCAACTGACTCTTGATTTCGGCTCAAGCCATGGTCTCCCAATTCACAGAATTGAGCCCAGCATCAGGCTCCATGCTGTCAACTTGGGATTCTCTCTCTCCCTCTCTCTTAGCACCTCCCCTGCTTGCTCTTTCTCTCTCTCAAAATACATAAATAAATAAACATTAAAAAAAAAAGAATAAGCTTTATGGTAATTGTGTACCTTGTCTATGTTATTTTTGTACTTTAAAAAGTTTGAGACTGATGGAATATAGTTTTAATTTGACATATTTAAAAGAACATGATGGTAAGGATCTGATTAGTAAGCTGGTATGTTTAGAATAGGTTTGTAAAAGTATTTATGTCCTAAGGAAGATTTGTCATTACTGCAGTAAAGTTGACATCGCTTTGTTTACTGTGTGAAATGCTTGAACAATTTTTATATGTTGACTTTGTGATGATGGTTTAAAAAGTTTAAGAGAAATTACTTAATAAAGCTTGTATATGTTTGGGAAAGAAGTTTAATCCATCAAAATTATAAAGTGAGCATTAATAACAAGAAGAAGTGAAGGCAGGTATTTTTAAAATTTTAATACAGAGTATACTTGATTTATAAACAAAGATTTGTTAGTGGAGCTTAAAGCCTTCTGACAAACTCAGCTATTGACTTCAAGTTTAATAATTGAATATGAATTTAAACACAAATAGCATATTGTTCTTCCTTTGCCTGGTTAATATCTAGTATTTAGCTTTTAGCTTTCAGGTTATATATCTTTCCAAAAGGAATGCATCTGTATTGTTTAGAAATGCATTTAGCTAGGAGTAAAATAAAATCATCAGTGGCTTAAAGATGTAATGGGTTTATTTGTCTCACAAAATAACAAATATAGGGATGGAACAGTGGCTTAAAGATATTTATAAGGACTGGGGATTCTTTTTTCTGCCTTGCCATCCTCAGGGTGTGTCCTTTGTCCTTAAAATCACTGGATGGGTTGCTGCATCTAAAGACATTGTGCCCAAGTTCAGGCAGGAAGAAAATAATGAGAGACAAAGGGCAACGAACAAAAGCCTCTTGTGAGACTTTTTTCTTTTTTTTACTCAGGAAAGATAATTTTTCCCCTGGGACTTTTGCCTACCTCCTCATTGGCCAGAAATGTGTCACATGGTTATCCCTAGCTGCAAGGAAGTGTTTGCTCTATGTAGAGGGAGGCAAAGGAGAAGAGAATTGAATGGGTGCTGAATGAGTCTGTATCTCTGATCTCTGAGACTGGATTAGATGCTCCTTTTTTATTTTCCTCATAGTACCCAGTAAATGAGACCAACTGGAATATCTTTGAATGCTATAATCAGTGCAGATTTGAAGTGTAGTAGTGGATATGAAAATGCAAAGAGTATATTCTATTATATTTTGCCAACTTAGATGGTGTCCATATATATTAAAAACAGTGACTAGATTGAAAACTCTTTGAGAGCAATATATTGTATATATGATGGTTGCCTAACACCTTTTCTCTTCACTTATTTTGGTTGCATTTTTTGAGGTATAATTGACATATAACATTTTATTAGTTTCAGGTGTACAACAATGATTTGATATTTGTATACTTTATGAAACGAACACCTCAGCAAGTGTATTATCCATCATCATACATGGTTACAAAAATGTTTTTTCTTTTTTCTTTTTTTTCTTGTGATGAGAACTTCTAAGATTCACTCTCTCAGTGACTTTCTCAGCACCTTTTCCTGAGCTTACTACTCAAAGTGTGGTCGTGGACCAGTAGCATCAACGTCAGTAAGGAGCTTGTCAGAAACAGAATATCAGGCCCTTCCCAGATCTATGAATCTGATCTGTATTTTAACAAGATCTCTAGGCATTTGTTTGGACATTTAAATTTGAAAAGTACTGCTTTAGGGCATCTACCTGTGCCAGCTAGCTCTCTGGACTTCCTAGTTAATGTGAACCAATACTGGGGCACCTGGGTGGCTCAGTCGGTTAAGTGTCCGACTTTGGCTCGTTATGATCTCGCGGTTTGTGGGTTTGAGCCCCGCATCGGGCTCTGTGCTGACAGCTCAGAGCCTGGAGCCTCCTTCTGGATTCTGTCTTCCTCTCTCTCTGCCCTTCCTCCGCTCACACTCTGTCTCTCTCTCCTTCAAAAATAAATTAACATTAAAAAAATTTTTAAAAAATGTGAACCAATACTTTTCTTTTGTGCTTGAACTTGTTTCTGCCATTTACGGTTGAAAGAGTCTTGACTGATCCAAACAGTAAACATATATTGTTAGGTGCTTCATTCTTTACAGTGATTCATACATTATTATTGCTTTGAACTTATAATGGAATCAATCAATTATATATACTTGGATCACAAAACAAATACATCAAGAAGAGCAATTGCATTTCAACTCTCATGCTGACCTTGGTCGATTGTTAATGGCTCCCTGGCCACAGTCATTGTGTTGAGAAGGACTCTAGATTAGCATCAGGTCTCAACAGGAAGGAGTACACTTAGTGATGACTGACAGTCACAAGTTATAAGCATGTGGTGACATTGATGCTACCCTTTTATCTCAGAGGCACATTCACATTTCATAGTGTAGAGAGGGGTGGTGGTGATAGGGAGGTCAGCGTCAATATTGCTCCTCATTCATTGATTCAACTTATATATTCTTTTCCTGCACATAAGTAAAGCCTGTAATAGAATTGTAAAATGTGGAATTGGGACTCTTCTAACCTAGTATTCTTCTGCAACCTGGACTTAAGTGTTCTATCACTAACGGTAAAAAAATAATTGTCTTAGTAAGAAGCATTAAGCTAGTAGACATAATCTTTAAATTTTCTGTTTATCTTCAAATTTTTACACAGTTTGTGATTTCTATTTTAGAAAATAGAATCTAGATAAGACAGCATCTGAATTAGAATAAAATTACATATTAACTGTTAAAATTGTAAAAGAATTTTTTCATCGTAATCCTGTAGAACATCTTGACTTCCAGGTGCTGGGCTGTGTCTCTTACATAAATTTAAGCACTCCCAACTCCTTACTTTCATAGGTGAGGAAGCAGAGACTTCCTTGGTAATGAGACTTATCCAGATGGAAGACTGGAAACTGTGTTCTGAATACATTTCCTGCTTTTCCACTACCCAGAGGGCTTCCTCTCCTATTTCCTCTTCCTCTTTCTTTTTACTACCAGATACCCATCCACAAATAACAGTCATTGTCTTTTCCCATATTCTTTGCTAGGATCAATTGGTCAGAAATCAGAGAAGATGAGAGAAAAACTTAAATGAGAAAGAACTTGGATGAGAACCCAGGATGACATGGAAAGAAAACAAAGCAATATCAAGGAATAGCATGAAATAGCTTGCTGAGGGTGACAGAACTCTTCTGAGTTCCAATTCTGTGGTGGCTACACAAATCTACATGGGTGTTAAAATTGATAGAACTGTACACCCCTCCCCCAGTCAGTTTTACTGTATGATAATTTAAGATAAAAATAAATAAATAAGATCGGAAAACAAACTGTCAAACAGGGCAAAGAGGCCACACTTCCAGTCTTTCCTGAACAGTCTTAGAGGAAATGTGATGAGGATCTAGGCTATACAGTGAATCCTTGTCACAAATAGTGTAGGTTAAAAGATCTACCAAATTTACACATACACTGATGTCCAAGACTATATATTGTAAGTGTTTCACTTTGTTTTATCTTTTTTTACCAGCAAAGTACATCTTTTTGGAAGGAAGTAGTTGGTAACTTTTTTTAGGTTGGTGTGATACATGAATTGTTTTCATAGCATGTTTTTATTAAATAGTAAGCTATTGTGCAATTCTTAGTATAATGGTAGTCTTATTTGTTTCCCACAGAAATCTAGCCAAGTAAACTGTAGGTAAATGATGGTGTGTGTGTTTGCTTACTTGACTCATGTATGGCTACTTATTGGAAAAGGCATTGATGCCCAGCTAAGGCTCTTAACCTTGCTTTGACTTAATACTCTATTTTAGAAATCTGGTTGCATATTCTTGTATAGTTCCTATACAACATTGATGTTAAGCATGCTTAAGCATTTAGGACCCACTCGGCACAAGTTAACACTGTTGACTGACCACCTTCCTTTGTCCAAAGAGTGTCTTTTAGCCCATTTACCCTTTCTGTAAATTAGTTTGCTTCCAGATTTACCACATTTGATTTGCTCTGCTTTGTCCCTTTCTCCTTAAAAAGAATGGCCTATATTACTTATTTTTATGTTACAAGTTCTCCCAACTTCCCCATTGCATTTATCTGGGTGGATCATGATTCTTGTTCTACGCTTAGTGACACATATATTTTCATACGATCTAACCATTGAGGAAAATGTCACCTCTCCTTCATTCACATATCACATCTTACTAATTGTAATCCATTACTCAGATTCACTCTCTCTTTCCAATTCCTAGAAATTACCTTCTAAATGTACTATCTTAAATCGTGAAAGTTATATTTCTTTAAAATGAGCTCTCTTTCAACACAGTTTTGGTCTTTGGTCTTGTTAAATTACCTATCTGAATGTGACTACAAAGAAATATAAAGGATTTACAGGCTTTTTTTTTAATAAAAAATTTTTTAATGTTTATATATTTTTGAGAGAGAGAGAGAGACAGAGTGTGAGAAGGGGAGAGGCAGAGAGAGAGGGAGACAAAGAATCCAAAGCAGGCTCCGAGCTTTGAGCCCAAAGTCCTAACTCACAAACCCACTGAGCCATCCAGGCACCCCTCCTTTTTTTTTTTTTTTGAAAGAGAATACCTTTTTTCCCCCTCTTTAAATAGCTTTCAACCAGAATTGTCTAGGAGAGGCAGAGATATAACCTGTTCATCTGGTTCTACTTTGCATACAGAAAAATCTCATAGACTCCTAGCTTTTCTGATTAGAAACCTTGTACTTTTTCTTTTTTTACGTGTACAGTTGTATGAGTTTTTTTCATTGATAGACTTTTAAAAAATTGTTTCATATTAAACAGAAATTGAGCAGATAATGGAGAAAGAATTCCTGTATACCCTCTTCTCCACAGCCCGTTTTCCCTGTTAACATCTTACATTATTAGTAGGTATGTTTGTTAAAATTAGTGGACCTATTCTGATACACAATAATTAACTAAAATCCATATGATTCTAGGTTCCTTAGATTTTCCCTTATGTATTTTTCTGTTCAAGGATCCTATCCAGAATGCACATTACATTCACTAGTCATGTCTACCCTTGGCTGACAATTTCTCAGACTTATCTTGTTTTTGATAACCTTAACAATTTTGAAGAGTACTTCTCAGGTATCTTACAGAATGCCCCTCTAATGAAATTTGTCTCATGTTTTTCTCATGATTAGATTGGAATTGTGCGTTTTGGGGAGGAAGATCACAGAGGTCAAGTGCCATTCTCATCACATCACTTCAAGGGAACATATTATCAACAATGAGTTATCTTGTTAATGTTGACTTTAATCATCTGGCTATGTGATATTTCTCCACTGTAAAGTTACTCTTTTTATTTTTTGGAAGCAAGTCACTTTTATGGTGCACACCCCCAAAATGGGGAGTCATGCTCCCCTTCCATTTTTTTTATGTTTATTAATTTTTTTTGAGAGAGAGAGAGAGAGAGAGAAAGAGAGAGAGACAGTGTGAGTGGGGGAGGGACAGAGAGAGAGGGAGACACAGAATCTGAAGCAGGCTCCAGGCTTTGAGCTGTCAGCACAGAGCCTGATGCAGGGCTTGAACTGATGAACTGCAAGATCATGGACACTTAACCCAGGAGCCCCGATGCTCCCCTTCCTTTAGGTGGAGTATCTACATAATTTATTTGGAATTCTCCTACAGGAGATAAGATTGTTTCTTCTCCCCCATTTATTACTTTATTCTATCATTTATTTATATTAGTATGAATCCATGGTTATTTATTTTATACTTTGGGCTATAATTCACTAATACTTTATTTTCTTTCCCAAATTGTTCTAGTTATGGCCATTGGAAATTCTTTCACTTGGCTCTTGTGCCCTCATACATACTCCAATCAATATGCATGTTTTTATTTTTGAGGACTTCCTTACCTTCTTACACTACAAGATGCTCCAGGCTCATCTTGTGTATTTTCTGCCCCTGTCCTACAGTCAGATATTTCCCCAAAGAGCAGCCTTGCACTTTTATAAGCACAAAGCAGCTTCTTAATCAGCTACTCCAAACATGAAAACTGTTCTTCAATATCTCTCTTTTTTAAAGTTTTATTTATTTTGAGAGAGAGAAAAAGAGAGCAAGTGGGGAAGGGGCAGAGAGAGAGAGAAAGGGAGAGAGAGAATCCCAAGCAGCCCCCATTGTCACTGCAGAGCCCAATATGGGGCTCCATCCCATGAACTGTGAGATCATGATCTGAGCGGAAATTCAGAGTTGGACACTGAACCAACTGAGCGACCCAGGCGCCCCCAATATCTCGTTTTTTTGTTTACTAGAAACAAAAGGTGGAAAAACATTTAAAAACTATATAACCAGGAAATGCAAATTCCCAGTGAAGATTCAAGGACAGATGAGTCAGATTTAGTATACAGAATGTAAAAATGAGACAAATTGTTTGAAATCACAAATGTCCAGGAAAAATAAGGGTTTTTTGGGTTTCATGTGTGTAAAGGAAGCTTATAAAGGCAGAAGATGATTCTGGTTGGGCTCCTCAGATAGTAGGTACAGGGAGATTAGGAAATGAACTTGGAAAATTTTTAAAGAGAAGATTATGTATATTCACAAGTGGGAAATGAAATAGACACACTTTTTTTTACTGATTTATATAATGACATATTAGGATATTCTACATAAAATATTTTTCATTAGTTTTCTTCTTTAAATACTAATTTATAAATTACTGTGCCTAAGAATTATTTAATGGTCTCAGACCAAAATCATAAAGATTTTGAAATGTAAATAACTGACTACTAAAGAGCATATCTATAACAGGATCTGATTTGCATAAATGTATTTAATTATATTCATGGAAAAAATTTTGAGAAATATTTATCAATTTAAACATGGTCATCTTTTTCTGCAATATAGGTAGAGTTTTTTTCTCTCTCTCTGCTTTTTTTTTTTTTTACAAAAACACATGTATACTTTAGAAATCAAGAAACAAATAAAAGAATTCAATAAATATTATGTAGGCCACAACACATTTTTAAATTTTTTAATATTTTTAATTTAAGTATTTATTTATTTATTTATTCAGAGAGAGGGTGAGCAGGGGAGAGAGAATCTTAAGCAAGCCCCACCCTTAGCTCCGTCCCACAACCCAGGGGTCATGACCTGAGCTGAAATCAAGAGTCAGATGCTCAAGTGACTGACCCGTACAGGTGCCCTGAAAACACATTTTTTAAGTAATATATGTAATTTCTTCTAAAAATTAAAACAAAGAAAGGATTCATAGATGAACTAAGGTTTGAGGTTAGGTTTGAGGGTAAAGACCAACATTGCTTGAAGTAGTGGGTTGAAGTGTTGGCCAGAAACAATATCTTTTTTTCTGGAATGAAGAACTAATCTCAATTTAATATTAAAAGGCTTGGATGCTATAATTTTTTTCAAAACGTAATTTCCCTATTATACAGGTAGGATAAGCTATGAAGGGATAAGAGGTTTCTGGAATTTAGAAATAGGGGGTGTTACAATGATAGTGATTCATGTCTGTCACCCTTCATGCTAATTCACTTCCACCTAGGGTTTAAAAGGAAAGTGGCAAGAGCAGGGGCAGTTCATAACTTAGGGCACTGGTTCTCAACTTTTTGGTCTCTGCACCTCTTAAAAATTATTGAGGATCACACTCTTAAAAATTATTGAGGATCTCAAAGAGCTTATGTTTATGTGGTTTATATCCAGCAATAGTTACTATGTTAGAATTAACAAGGGAAATTTAAAAACCCTAATTATTAAAAAGTAATAAATGCCTACACATTTCTACATACATCACATGTTTTTATGAATAATAACTATATTTTCCAAAATAAAAATTAGAAGAATGGCATGGTTTTACATTTTTGCATATCTCTTTATTTTTTTATTTTATTAAAAACAATTGTGGGGCGCCTGGGTGGCTCAGTCGGTTAAGCGTCCGACTTCGGCTCAGGTCATGATCTCGCGGTTCCTGAGTTCAAGCCCCGCGCCAGGCTCTGTGCTGACAGCTCAGAGCCTGGAGCCTGTTTCAAATTCTGTGTCTCCCTCTTTCTCTCTGACCCTCCCCCGTTCATGCTCTGTCTCTCTCTGTCCCAAAAATAAATAAAAACGTTAAAAAAAATAAAAAAGAAAACAATTGTAATGTTTATTTTTGGGAGAGAGAGAGAGAAGGGGGGGGAGGGGCAGAGAGAGAGGGAGACACAGAATCTGAAGCAGGCTCCAGGCTCTGAGCTGTCAGCACAGAGCCCGATGCGGGGCTCAAACCCATGAACCATGAAATCACGACCTGAGCTGAAGTTGGACGCTTAACTGACTGAGCCACCCAGGCGCCCCCGCATATCTCTTTAATATCTGGCTTAATAAAAGTGTTCTCTATGATTCAAGTATATGAAGAAAATAGAAGGCTCTAGGAGGAGAATTTAATAGTCTTTTCAGTTAAGTGTGAATATTCTTCTCTGAGACTATAGAAACGTTGACAAGTGGTAATTTCTTAGAGGTTATTTGCAATGAAGAATCTGAAATCATATCAAGGAATCTTTTGTACCTTGTTTTTATGTATGTGTACACACAAACACACACATACATATATTTAACTATCTCCATTGGTCTACTTGGAACTTTGAATGTATCCTTTACCTATGCATGATTTTGTTATGTCCTGCGTCGGACATTTGGAAAATATTGGTTCACTGTGTCATGTAGATCTTTCATATGTTGACATATCTCATCTCACAATATCAAAAAGTCACATTTATTAACAGCACCAAAGTCTCATCAGGAAAGTCTTCAAACTCTGTTTACCTCACAAATCAATCTGCCAATTATTTTAACAGCAAAAGATGGGTTTATGTGAGAATAGCAGAGAATTGATATCCTGGACAAGGAAGCAAACAGGATTTTTTAATGGGCCTTAAAGGATTGGCACAGATAGTTTTAAGAAAGAGCGTTGGAAGGGAAAAGGTTTCAGAATTTGGCTATAGACAAAACCTGCTAAAGGAGTATGTCAGAAGGGAAGGTAGTTTTGCTAATACATTTTTGATCATTTGAAAAGATCCCCCATTGTGGGGGTATCAGAATATTCACATAGGTCTGGAAAATACTTCTGTTGAAAATACCTGACTAGTAGTATTGTGACTAGTAGTGCCCAAACTTGGTGGGTCGAGTCTCTTGTGCTCAGCCAACTACGACTGCCTCATTCGCAGGGAGTACCGCAAGGAGTCACTTTGAATGCCCATTTCCGTGGCCTTTCGCAATTGCACTAAACCAGGCTCTCTGCGCTTGCCGTAACGCGGACTCTACCATTGCTTTCTGAGGGGGGAATTGGAGGTAGCGAAAGAAGGAGATCGAAGCGTGTGTGTCGGGGGGAAAAACCGGGCGATCAAGAGGACGGTTGTTTTACGGATCCCGTAACCAGCCCCTCCTACTCCCTTTTCCCCTCTCCCCGCCGCCCCTGTCCCGTCCTGGAGCGGCGGCGGCCTTGAGCTTTGCTGTGTTTGCGCGCCGTGGCAGGTGAGCGTCCGGCGCGCGGTCTCCCCGGGCTTCGCTCCCACCCCCTGTGTCTCCTGGGCCGGTGGCGGCGGCCGGCCGGGGAGGCGGCCTCGGCGCACAGTAATGGCAGCGCTGTGAGCAGGGGAACGCGAGCTGACAGCCGCCGCCGCCGCCGCCGCCCACCTTCCTCGCCGGGGGCTTCGTCCTTCACTCCTTCGGGCTGTCTCCCCCTCCCCTTGTCCCCTGTCCCTTGTCCCGCTTCTGCAGAAGGTAACCCCGCTGAGGGTCGGGGAGCCGGGCTGCAGGCGCCGGGAAACTTCGCTTCCCGGTTAATGGGTGGCGGGGATGGGGCGGAGGAAAGGAGTTGGGGGCGGGGAGGGGGGAGGGGAAAGGGATGAAAGGGGGGCGGCTAGGGAAGATGGTGTCCTATAAGGGACCCCGGCTCCCCGGAGCGCTGACCCCTAAGCCCGGCCACCCCCTGGACTGGATCCCGGGCCTCCCCTACCCGGCCTTGGCCGCCCCTCCCTCGGCCCCATTTTCTTCCGAAGGAGGGAAGGTGAGAGTGCGTGTACTCTTCTGCTTGTTTACGAGCTCACACGGATACACAACTCTGTGTTTGGGGGTGTGGGGGGGGGGGCATCAGTCTCTTATATCCTTACCACGAGTATTTTCACTTTTGTTTCCGCAGACAGCGAAGATTGATAGCTGTGGGGAGGAGTATCCTATGTGCACGCCAGACCTGTCTCTACAGTTAGGGTCTGGTGAAATAAGATTCTTAGACTCCTCAGAGCATTTACACACTAGGGAGCCTGGACCATTACCTACAACCCCAGAGATACGTTCATGTAAATAAAATATCTCTAAATTGCAGACTGTTATTATTGTTAAATCATCTCCTTTCCCTCGGATATTACTACTACCAGTTGATGGGCAATACCGTAGAAGTTGAAGTTTTGGAGATAAGATATAAACTATTAACATTCACTGTAGGTGTTTTGACTTGACAGTATAAAAATCTTTGAACTAGGTCTGTTCCAAATGTACAAAGTAAAATATGAGAAATAATCACTATGTTCTGATTGACTACTGACTACCTAATAGAAATTTAAAAACACTCAAAGGGCAATACCCTACCCTTTAGAATCTCACGTTCCTAAGACAGACAAATGAACAAATTGGTTATCCTTTGCCTCTTTTGCCCAAATACAGTGTTTGGAAGGCCCTTCCAAAAGAGTCCCAGATGAAATAACAGATGTACAGTGTTTTGAGTTATCCTTTTTTTCTTTTCAGATGCTGTTTATAACTTGGGGGAACATTTCTGCAGTGTGCATGCACATAGTGTGTGAAAAATACCTTTTCTATGTATTTGAATGTTCAGATGCATCTGAAATAATCTTACTTCAGGCTCCATCCTCTGGTGATTTTCAGTGTTTTATGACTATTAAGATGGTTTATCCATGTCTTTAATCCTCAACAGTCTAGTCATTAAATTAAATGTTGTGGACCTTCTTTAGAGCCGGTTTTGCCTTTTCACTTAAATATTAAGTATTTCGTTTGTATGTCAAGCATTATCACAGGCATTAGGGGATAGAGCAGTAAGCAAGAAGTGGAGTTTCTGCCCTCCTGGAGCTTCAATTCTGGTGTGGGAGAGAGAGACATAATACATAAGGAATAAAAATAATTTCAGAGAATCATTAAGTACTATGAAGGAAATAGGGAGTTGTGGTATTAAGACTGAGCTGCTGTGGTCAGGAAAAAAAACGGTCTTAGGGGACCTTTGACCTGACAACTGAAAAGTCAGAAGGATTTAGCCTTTGGAAGTCTGAGGGGAGAGTATTCCTATCTGAGGGAACAGCATGTGGAAATTCTCAGAGATGATATCAAGCTTGGGGTCAGCAAACTGAAAGAAGCTCAGTGAAGGTGGACCCTAGTGGGTGGGGAATAAGAGGTTAGGTCATAGCCAGGGGCCAGATCTTGTGAGGTCTTATTGTCCAAAGGAGTTTGGCCTTTATTCTTAAAGTACATTGAAAAGCTGTTGGAATTTTTGTCAAGATGGAAGTGATTTGCAATATGACTGGAGGAGGAGATTGAATAAAAGGAGAAGAGAAGCAGAGAGACCGAGAGAAGGCTGTGGTAGATTTGAATAGAATAGGGACTGGCGTGTTAGAGACAAGTTACAAAAGATTTTTGAGGTATATTTTGGAGCTAAATGTATTGATTGAACTTGTGGCTTGCATGAGAGTGTAGTTGCTTGGATCAGCAGTGACTCCTGGGTTTTGGGCTTCAGCTGGAGGCTGGTGATGCCATGTATTGAGATGAGAAGGTGGTGAGGGAAACATATGGATAAAGTTGGATTGGACATGTTAAGTAAGACCTGTTAGATGTTCAAGTGAAGGTGAGAACATCTGTATATCCAGATTTGGATATACAAATCTGGAATTTAGTGGAGAGGTTAAGAAGTCATTCATTCAACAAATGTTTTTCAGGCACCAGCTATGGTCCTGGCAGTGGGGATATAGTAGCGCAAAAATAGACAAAAATCTCTGTCTTCACAGGACTTCAATTCTAGTGGGGAGAGAAAGAGATGGGGAGTCATCAGCACTTACTGGTTGGTTTGTTTATGTTTTGAAAAGAAACTACATTCATATGATTCAGAAAATGTTTGGTGGGGTTTAGAGAAATTTTTCCCTATTTCTTGTCTCCCATCATCACCCAGTTTTTTTGGAGCCAAACAGAGTTCGTGTTTTCTTACATATCTTTCCAAAGATATATTTTATGAACATATAGGCAAATATTTATGTATCCCTCTCCTCACTTTGCCAAAATGGTAGCATACTTCACTTGCTTTGACACCTTGTATTTTTTAGAGTATTAAATAGTATTTAAAAGTTAACGAAACAGGATGAGACCACCTAAGGAAAAAATGTAGAAAGAATTTTAGAAGGCTCTGGAATACTGCAACATTTTGTAAGTTGGTCCCTGCTCTCTGAGTTTTGGACCTACAGATGTGAAGTTGTTTAAAGAGCTGTTACTTTTTGTGAGACTTTTTATAAAAGTTTGCTCTGTTTCTTTTGTGTTCACTTTATCTTCCTGTTCTCTTTATTGGCTGGAAAATATCTGTGATTGGGAGCAGTGTTTTCCTGTATATACTGTCAATTAAATTCAAGTAAATTAATGACAGGATCAGCCCTGGAATCTTAATATTGTGAAGACTTTTGACTGGCTATTGTTAAGTCTAGGAAAAAGAGGCAGAGATTTGGAATGTTAGGAGATTATAACAAGTTACTGATGTTTAAGATGTATGAGTGAATCCTCTCTCAGTAATCAGTTAATCACAATATCTGTTCAGAGCAATCTGGCTCTTTGCCTGGGTTTGAATCTTAGTAGTAATGTTTCTATTACATTGCAGATGTTAGTGTAAACCTTGTATTACTATCTTTAAGAATATGTAGAGTTGGGGCGCCTGGGTGGCTCAGTCGGTTAAGCATCCGACTTTGGCTCAGGTCATGATCTCACGGTCTGTGAGTTCGAGCCCCGCGTCGGGCTCTGTGCTGACAGCTCAGAGCCTGGAGCCTGCTTCAGATTCTGTGTGTGTGTGTCTCTCTCTCTCTCTCTGCCTCTTCCCCATTCATGCTCTGTCTCTCTCTGTCTCAAAAATAAATAAACGTTAAAAAAAATTAAAAAAGAATATGTAGAGTCATTCTGTTACTTTTTGTTTAGGAAGGCTTATTGGAGAACACTGCAGTTCTTTTGATTCTTAAAAGTTTTGAGACAGTGAGTAGTGTTAAGATCATGATATTGCATCTGCTACACCTTTTGTGGTATGATTGAACTCTGTTGATTGACTTATGTGGAGTTGGGGAGATGGAATATTTTTTATTGAATGTATAACACTTTATATATTGGTTGACATTTTGATTTCCTGTTAGCTGTCTTTAGCTACTTGCTATATAAATTTTAAATTTACCTGTTTTTTTTTTTTCTGAGATTTTTCTTGATTTAAAAACTTAGTTCAGTTCTATTTTTGTGGTTATTTTTGCTATTCTCTTGTATTCTTTTTGCTAGAGATTAAAGTAAGCCAACTTATTTCTGCGTTGGATAAATATAATCTTTGATGGAAAATATTTAATGGTCCTTTTTGAAGTATTAGACATTAATTACTAGGTATAAGACTACCATGTGAAATATATGTAGTGAATGTGTTTAGCTAACTTAAATTCTGTAAATGTGTAGGTGTTAATGTCCTATTTCAAGGTTTTAGTTATCTAAATGATTTTCATTTATATACTTTATGAATGATGTGACTAATTGTTATTTAATCATGGGATTATAACCTGATTGTGTCTGTGTCAGAGTTTTTTGATTATTGAGGTTGACAGTTATCATTGTTTCTCTTACCAGCTGTAAGTTTCTTGAAGGCAACATCTCTGGCATCTGTAAATACATAATAAGTATCTATTAATACCTTAAGTCTTGTTTCAATGTAGGTTGCTTTTCTAATAATGAAATGTTGGATTTATGCTGTGTAAATACTTCTTGAATTTCTCAACTTTGTTTTAATTCAGTTGAAGGAGAACATGCATAGAATACTTAAAATTTTTTTTTGTTAAATTTTGAAACATATACCCTTCGCCCAGGTGCCCTTTATCCAGCTTTCCCTAATGTTAATAACTTATGCAACTAGAGCACAGTGATTAAAGCCAGGAAATCAACATTGGTACAATACTACTAACTACAGACCCTATTTGAATTTCACTAGTTTTTCCAATAGTATCCTTTTTCTGTTTCATAATTCAATTCAGAATCATACATTGCATTTAGTTGTTGTGTTTCCCTAGTCTCATATGATATGATCTTTTCTCAACTTTCATGACTTTCACACTTGTGATGAGTGTGGCCATTTATCTTGTAGAA
The DNA here is from genome assembly GCF_007474595.2 of Lynx canadensis. Lineage (NCBI taxonomy): Eukaryota > Metazoa > Chordata > Mammalia > Carnivora > Felidae > Lynx > Lynx canadensis. The sequence continues at coordinate 31,735,683 of NC_044309.1, read as the reverse complement.
TTGTCTCTCAGTTTGCGTTTGTCTGATATTTCCTTGATTTATTGAAGTTATGCGTGTTTGGCGAAGATACTATAGAAGTAATGTTGAGTCCTGCACATCACAGAGTACAGGATGTCAGTATATCCTATTTGAGATGATGTTAATTCTTATATGGTTGAAGTCGTGTCTGTCATATTTCTCTCCTTGTAGAGTCACTATTTTTCCTTTTGTAATTATAAGATATCTTTGGGAGATTCTTTGAAAATGTGCAGATATCCCTGTTCTTCTCAAACTTTTGCTCAGTCATTTCAGTATTCTTGGTAGATCTTTCCTGAAGCAATTATCATAGTGGTGTTTGCCTGATGGTGATTTTATTTTTCTCATTTCCTTCTATATTTCTTTGTTTGCCTTCTGTATTTATTTTTAAATTTTTGTTTTCAAAAATTTAAAATTTATTTTAAAATTTTGTTTTCCCTTCTACATTTATTTTTAAATTTTTGTTTCCAGCTTGATCCCCCCTCCTTTTTTTTTTAATTTTAGAGAGTGGGAGAGAGTGCACAAGTAGGGAGAGGGGTAGAGGGACACAGAGAGAGAACCTTAAACAGGTTCCATGCTCAGCATGGAGCCCGACATGGGGCTCAATCCTATGACCCTGGGATCATGACCTGAACCGAAATCAAAAGAGTTAGATGCTCAACCAACTGAGCCACCTATGTGTCCCCCTTCTACATTTATTAATTGGAATTCTTCTGTAAAGAAGAACTGCCCCTTCTCTTTATTTAGTAATTTGTTTATATCTGTACTAAGTCATAGATACTTATTTTATTCTGTGGTTTATAATCTAATGCCGTCATTATTTTGTTGCTCAGATTGTTCCAGCTGTGGCCTTCAGGTTGGCTCTTTGTCTTTTCGACATACTTCCATTCTCTTTTTTTTAAGAAAGCACTACTTTTCTGGCACCAAAAATTTTCCAGGTTCATCTTATATTTCTCTGCTGCAGCCCTAGAATCAATCGCTTCTCCAAGGAGCTCTGGTTCCTTCTACTGGAGAATGATACTTAGAAACCAAGATCTGGATGCTATGTGTGCTTATTACTGCTGAGGTGTCATTGCTCCTAGGCCCTCCCAGCAGAGCTAGAAATATATTTATGTATACACATTAATCCATGTGTGCACAAACATCCATGTTTATTTCTGTACCTTTTTATTTGTATGTGTGTATGTATGTTGTATTAAAAACCATGAGTTCATACTGATAACTGATTCCAGTTAGACACTGTAGAGTTTATGTTAGCCATCCCCCTTTTTTATAACTATTTTCTGACATTGAGAAATAGAGCATACTTTTCTTACAGTCCTAATAATCACATAAGTAGTATGAAGTTACCAAAATAATGAATGTGACAAGAAAAAGATCCACAAATAGTCCTGAGCCTGAAGAAACATGTTAAACTATCTGTCAGAGTATTTCTTTTATTTGGTAGAAGTCTATATGAACCAAAAATAATGACACTTTGTCTTCTAAATATTAGAAGTATTCCAAGTATTAGAACTTCTAAATATTGTCTTGATTACATTTAAAATTTTTTGGAGATCACTTTGCACTGAGATTCAGATACTTTCTTTTGCATCAGAACTTTGTTGTCCATATGATCTGGAATTTAAGCATTTATAAGGACAGCATCTTTTTTAGGGGGGCACCTGGGTGGCTCAGTTGGTTAATGTCCAACTCTTGATTTTGGCTCAGGTCATGATCGTGGTTTGTGGGATCAAGCCCCACGTCGTGCTGTACACTGATAGCACAGGACCTGCTTGGGATTCTCTCTCTCCCTCTCTCCACCCATCCCTTGCTCACATGCATACTCTTTCCCTCTGGCTCTCAAAACAAATAAATGAAAAGGACAGTACCTGCTTTTGTATTTTTTTTATTGTGGTAAAACACACGTACCAAAATTTCCCATTTTAACCATTTTTAGTGTGTAGTTAGTTCGCTAACAGTAATTGTACTCACAATGTCTTCACAACCATCACCACTGTGTATTTCCAAAACTTTTTCATTATCCCAAATAGAAACTGCAACCATTGAGCAATAGCTCCCCATTCCCTCCCCTGCCAGCACCTGGTAACCTCTAGTCTACTTTTTGTCTTATGAATGTGCCTCTTTTGGTACCTTATGAGAGGAGGATCATACAGTATTTATTCTTTTGCATCTGGCTTATCTGACTTGACATACTGTTTGGGGGTTCATCCATGTTGTAACATGTATCAGAATTTACTCCTTTTTAATGAATGAATAATACTTCTTTCACGTGTATTACAATTACTTATCTATTCTTCTGTTAATGGGCACTTGAGTTCTGTCCACCATTTGGCTATTGCGAATAATGCTGCAGTAAATGTTACAACACGAGTATCTTTTCCATTGCCTACTATTCAGTTCCTTTGGATGTGTACCTGGAAGAGCAGTTGATGCTCTTGTATGGTAATTCTGTATTTAGGTTTTTGAGGACCTGTTGAAATGTTTTCCATGGTGGCTGCACCATTTTACATTCTTACCAGCATTGCACAAGGATTCCAATTTCTCCACATCCTTTCCAACATTAGTTATTTTTCATTTTTGGCTTGTTTGCTTGTTGTGATAATAGACATCATGTGAAGTGGTATCTTACTGTACTTTGGATTTACATTTCCCTAGTGACTTGTGATGTTGAACATCTTTTCATGTGCTTGTTGGGCATTTGTGTATGTTTGGAGAAACATCCAGGTTCTGTGCCCATTTAAAAATTTGTTGTTGTTAAGGTGTTCTTTTATATACTCTGGATGTTAATCTCTTATCAGACATATAAGATGTAGATATTTTTTCTCATTTTGTGGATTCTTTTCACCCTCTTGATAGCGTCCTCTGGTGCATAAAGTTAAATTTTGATGAAGACCAGTTTATGTTTTCTTTTGTTTGTGTTTTTGGCATCATATACAAGAAATCATTGCTAAATCCAGTGTCACAAAGCTTTTCCCCTGTGTGTTCTTCTATGAGTTTTTGTTTTTTTGTGTGTTTTTGTTTTTTGAGAGAGGTAGTGAGCAAGAGAGAGGCAGAAGGAGAGAGAATCTTAGGCAGGCTCCATGCTTGGTGCCTGACACAAGGCTTGTATGTGACCGTGAGGTCATGACCTGAGCCCACATCAGGAATCTGACGCTTAACTGACTGAGCCACCCAGGCACTCCTGAGTTTTTGTTTTCGTTAAGTATGGATTTTTTAAAAATAAAATTTTTAAATGTTTTTTTACTTTTGAGAGAGAGAGAGAGACAGAGCATGAGCGGGGTAGGGGCAGAGAGAGAGGGAGACACAGAATCCAAAGCAGGCTCTAGGCTCCAAGCTGTCAGCACAGAGCCCGATGTGGGGCTTGAACCCACGGACCATGAGATCATGACCTGAGCCACCCAGGCACCCCTACCCCTGAGTTTTTTGTTTTTATATTTTTATATTTTATTTTATATTTTAAATATTAAATATTAATTTATATTTATTATATTTATTATATATTATATCTATAATATTTTATATATTTTATATTGTTCATCTTTTAAGTATATGTCTTTCATCTTTAAAAAAATTTTTTTAATGCTTTTATTTATTTTTGAGGGAGAGAGAGAGAGAGCATGAATGGGGGAAAGGCAGAGAAAGAGGGAGACACAGAATCTGCAGCAGGTTCCAGGCTCTGAGCTGTCAGCACAGAGCCTGACACAGGGCTTGAACTCACGGACCGGGAGACCATGACCTCAGCTGAAGTCAGATGCTTAACTGACTGAGCCACCCAGGTGCCCCTGTTTTTCTTCCATCTTGAGTTAAGTTTTGCATATAATGTAAGTAAGGACAGGGTATTTTGTACGGATTTTCTGTAGATGGCTTTATGTTGGCACTTAGAGATCTCCAAACTTTGACTAGAGCTTGGAAGTTAAATTTTAGAGGGCTAAAAAAAGCAGTTATGAAGAAGATAATTGAGGATTATGGAAATTGGCATTATGATGAAAGGAATTGTATTTTTTCCTATCTGAAACCCGTAAACATTAAAATGAACTGCTTATGAGAAAAGTAGAATGAAAGAAAGTCTTTAATTGATAGTTTGGGAATAAAGTATGAGAAAGAGTAAAGGCATAAAGATCTCAGCAGTGATACAGTTTTGGTCTTCATTAGATTCAAAAGCATGGATGGAAAATTTAAATTACAGAAAAGAGTAGAAAATAATACTACCTGAACTTAGCATTGACCAGCAAACTTGAAATGTATTTATAAATATTGCCTTGTTATACTGTTTTTATGTTATTTAAAAAGTTTTTTAATGTTTGTTTATTTTTGAGAGAGAGAGAGAGAGAGAGAGAGAGAGAATATGAGTGGGGGAGAGGCAGACAGCCAGGGAGATGCAGAATCCGAAGCAGGCTTCAGGCTCTGAGCTGTCAGCACAGAGCCTGATGCAGGTCTCGGACTCATGAACCACAAGAGCATGACCTGAGCCAAAGTCAGATGCTTAATCGACTCAGCCACCCAAGTGCCCCTATACTGTTTTTATGTTGTGCGGATGGAAAAAATGAAATAATAACTAGTCTAGGATCACATTGCCATTGACAGAATAGTTTCTTGATTGACACCCTTTAATTTTTTTTTTTTTTAGATGTTTGTTTATTTTTCCGAGAGAGGGAGAGAAACAGTGACAAAGTCTCAAGCAGGCTCTGACATGGGACTCGATCTCACGAACCATGAGATCATGACCTGAGCCAAAATCAAAAATCGGCTGCTTAACTGACTGAGCCACCCAGGCACCCCCACACCCTTTCATTTTTGAGTCTAGTATTTTCCTTCCTTCTTTTCCTTCTTTCTTTCTCATGTTTTGTTTGTTTTTTAAAGTAAACTCTACTCTCAGTGTGGGGCTCAACCCACAAGAGTCAACCCTGAGATCAAGAGTCATATGCTCTACCAACTGAGCCACCCAGGAGCCCCTCTTTCTTATGTTTTGACATCTAGCAGAAACTTCCTCCACCACTGAGACATTTGACTTTTTAGGTGCTACTTGCCTTCTTGTAGAAGGCTTAACTATCATCCATCCACTTGCTCTGAGCCAACTGTAGTTTCTAATAATAGCCATTTTGGGTTATTCTGAGGAATTAGATAATGTATAAAATGTATACAGCATCGTTTCTGGAACATATGCAGTCAATAAAGGTTTGCTATTATTATTGTTATTAACAACCCTGTAGTTAGGTGTTACGATGGTGGTGAAGAATGGGCAAAGTACATCCTGCTTAGTGTCCCCCTATGGGAAAATTGGTGTCATTATGGTGTCATTTATTTTTACAACTTGCTATGTTGGATTGTCTTTATTCTTTTACCTTAAGGGACACTTAAGTGAAAGAATGGGATGGTAAGAGGTTGTGTTGTTCAAGCTGTGTTGGGGATTTTAAACAGGAGGTGGTGGTCAGCAAAGCTGATGTGTATCTGCCATAGCTGTATCACCTTTTCTTTCTTTAAGTTTATTTATTTTCGAGGGGGGAGGGGCAGAGAGAGAGGAGAGAGAGAGACTCCCAAGCAGACTCTGCGCTTATAGCCCATCTCATGAACTGTGAGATCATGACCTAAGCCTAAATTAAGAGGTGGATGCTCAACTGAGACACCCAAGCGCCCCTGTATCACTTTTTTCTTATTCTCCCATGTCTGTGTCTTCTATAGCTGTGCCAGAACTTAAGTGGGAATTAATATACAGGAGCTTGCAAGTACATTAATTTGTCTGGAAAAAAGGACCAGTTGAGAAATAGTGATAAATCAAGTTGGTAAGAATTGGAAGGTGAAGCAAGGACTCTGAATTTTAGTACAGCCAATAATAAACCAGTAGCAACTGTTCAGAATGTGATTCCCCTCCTCCATAAAAGTCATGTAACCCATAACAAACAAAAAACTCGGCTAAAGCAAATTACTATTAATCCTTGTATTTGTGAAAAAAATTGAAGTCCAATATTTTAAAATAGATATGATTTATCTTTCAAAAGAATAGGATAACAAATACTGCAAGTCTTTGGGTAGTGTAAAGACAGGGTGATTAGGGTAATCCTTTTCAATGTTTGGGTAGGAGATCAGGCCTAGGAAAAATTGTGCTCTGGATGTTGCAATTATTTGTGAAAAGGCTGGCTGGTAATGGCTTTGTCTAGTATGCATGCCAGTTTGAGCTTGCCTACCCATGAGGGAGTTAGATTCACATTCTGTAACTCATTTGAGATAGGTATATGAGAATGTTTTTGTTTTTTCTTTTAAGGCTGGTTGATGTCTTTTTTTTTTTTAATTTTTTTTTTTTTCAACGTTTATTTATTTTTGGGACAGAGAGAGACAGAGCATGAACGGGGGAGGGGCAGAGAGAGAGGGAGACACAGAATCGGAAACAGGCTCCAGGCTCCGAGCCATCAGCCCAGAGCCTGACGCGGGGCTCGAACTCACGGACTGCGAGATCGTGACCTGGCTGAAGTCGGACGCTTAACCGACTGCGCCACCCAGGCGCCCCAAGGCTGGTTGATGTCTTAAAGTCCTTGCCTAAATTATTAAGAAAAGAAAAAAGTGAGAAAGCAAGTAAAAAGGACATTAAACTTCATGCTGATAAGAGCGATGTGAAAACTTGAAAAAAAGTACAGTCTATACTGACTTGCGGGAGAATTTCAAGTTCATTGAGGAAAGAAGGGTCTTTAATTCTGGTCAGGTGGATTTACTTTGGAAGCACTTGCCTTCTATAACTTATTTATTATAGCATAAATATATCCCTTTCTCCCCACTGTCCTCCTCCTTTTTTTTTTATTTGAGACTTATGGGTTTTCTTCCTGCAATCTACATTTTGCCAACCAAGATTGATGAGAGACTACTGTATTTCTCTTTATTATTTTTCCCCCACTTCCTCCTCCTTTTTTTTTTTTTTTGAACATACAGAAATGACCGTTGTAGAGTACTTAGAGCTCTGTGGATCAAATCTTATTGCAACAAAAAGCATTGTACGGCATGTCTCCAAACAATAAAGATATCTCTTCGCTCTATCTAATGGCTCTCTCATTTGAATAGAGTAAGAAGAAATTGTTTAGATGAATCTTGGAGCTTATTTTTAAATGAAACAACAGTAGTGTTTTTAGTCAGTGTGTAGTAGAGGTAGCATTTCTTATGGAAATGGAAAATATTCCAAAGTTAATAATGCTCTGTATTAGGCTTTAAAGTATTTTCTTTCAATTTATATTAATTATAATTAGTTATATTCTAATTATATTAATTCAGATATAACCTGCTGTAAGCCCGCTAAATGTCATTTAAAAAACTAATTATGGAGACACGAGGGTGTCTCAGTCTGTTAAGCTTTTGACTTCAGCTCAGGTCATGATCTCACTGTTAGTGGGTTTGTGCCCCTCATTGGGCTCTGTGCTGAGAGTTCAGAGCCTGTAACCTGCTTTGGGTTCTGTGTCTCCATCTCTGTGCCCCTCCCCCATTCTTGCTCTGTCTCTCTCTGTCTCTCTCTCAAAAATAAACATTAAAAACTTAAAAACAAATTATGGGAACGTCTGGGTGCCTCAGTTGGTTAAGAATCTGACTCTTGATCTGAACTCATGTGTTGATACGTTGTGAGTTCAAGCCCCACATTGGGTTCTACACTGAGCATAAAGCTTACCGAAAAAAAATTATATGGTATATTGACTTACCTGAAATTAATTTAGGCCCCAGTATCATATCTTATTGGTAATTTTTGGAATAGTCAAATTTTTGCCTGTATTTCAATACTGAAATAAAAAGTCATCATTTGGTAGTTTTGTTTTTTACTAAAAAGAGAACCATAATATTAAGTGTTTAGCTATTTACATTATTGATGAATCCTACTTTTGGAAGTCAGCTGAAATGTGGCACACTAAAACATTTATCAATAGTTAAGCTACAGTCACCTTCATCAAGATGTTAAACATGGTTATACATTTTACTAAAATAGTTTATACTTCAAATAAAATATTTATCCAGTTATGTACCAACCTCAGTTCTATACTTAAAATTCAATGTTTTGAGATTCTGTTAACTGCTTTACCTGCTGAAATGTAATTATCCAAATTAGTTCTTTATATGAAAAATGTCTAAGTGAAGAACAATATTGATTCAAATTAAAATCCATCTGATCTTGGCAAAGTTATATCTTTTTTTAAATTTCTGTTATTACTAGTAAATTTGTTTTTAAAACATTTTTAGGGATAGGAATTTTGTCAGGCTATGTTACCACATCATAGTTTGGGCAGTAACATGTTCTTTTGGAGCTCTCTTTCAGCCTCAGAAACCTAAAACTTACTGGAAAGTTAAGATTCTCAGGAGAAAGGAAAGGCTAGTGACAGGTCACCTTTTAGTGTTCTGAGGAGTGAGGTATGTGTAGTAAGGAGAAAAACTTAAAATTTGAGATTTTAGAACAGTTCTGTCAGAAATCTAGATAGCCTATCTATGTGATTTTCCTGATTATTTCTTTATTCTCTTTATCTTAGGTTGCCTAGCTATTCTCTTAGAACTGGTAACTGATTAAAAAATTTTTGTTTTCAGAATATTAGTAAAATATTTACCAAATTTTCTGGGAAGGATGTCAGAGTATCAAATTAAGACAGCACAGAGTTTTATTTTTTGTTAAACAGTAAAATATTTGATACATACTAAAGATTTTAAGTTAGAGTCTTTGAAGAATTTTAAGCAGAGGGTATGAAATGATAAGATTTGCATTTTAGAAAGCTTACATTGGCCATGATATGTGGCATGTACCAAGGCGTCAAAAAAGGATATAGGCAGGTCACTTAGGAAACTATGGCAGCCAGGTAAGAGGTGGTGGTTTGGATTAAGGTGTTACCAGTGGGAATGGGAAGAAGCGGATGAATTCAAGAGTGGTTAGAAGATAGAGTTGGAATAACTTATTGATTGGATTGATTTGTAAAGAACAGTAAGAGAGAAATCAAGAATGACTAATAAAATTTCTGGCTTGATGAATTCAGTGAATGAGGATGTCATTTACTGAGATGTGGAATATTGCAGAAGAATGGACATTTTGAGTTTGAGGGGTCAAGTTTATGGAAGTGTAATTTACACCTAGAAAAATTTACCCTAAAAAATTCTTTGAATTTTGATAGTTTTATATGGTCATGTAACTACCATCATAGTTAATATCACCCCAAAAATTTCCTATTGCTCTTTTGTAGTCTTTACTGAGCCTTTGACATCAGTGATCTGATGTATGTCTATTTTTGCCTTTCCCAGAATGTCATGTAAAGTGAATCCTACAATAGGTAGTCTAATGAATCTCTTCTTTGGCTTAGCTAATGCTTTTGAGAATCAATCATCTGTTCTCATCCATATATCAGTAATTTGTTCCATTTTTTGCTGAATAGTATACCACAGTGTGGATGCACCACATTTTGTTTTTTCTTTCACCAGTTGATGGACATTTGGGTTGTTCCAGTTTGGGGCAGTTATGAATTAAAGTGCTCTAAAAATTTGTGTTTAGGCTTTTTTATAAATGTCTACCTTTATTTCTAATACTCAGGAATGGGATTACTAGGTCAAATGAAAAGATACATGTTTAAGAGAAGCTGCCTAGTGGTTATTTCATGTTAAATTTCCACTTGCACAAATGAGAGTTTCTGTTGCTCCACATCCTCATCAGCATTTGATTCTGTCAGGTTTTTTGACCCATTCCAATAGGTGTATAGTGGTATCTTGTTGAGGTTTTAATACGCAGTTTTCTAATGACTAATGATGTTGAATTTCTTTTATGTTCTCATTTGCCATCAGTATTTCTGAACTCTTTGGGTCTTTTCGCTATTTGTTAATTAGATTGTATGTGTTCTTATTAATTGAGTTTGAGAGTTCTTTACATAGACTTCTTTGAGAGTTCTGGATACTAGTCGTGCGTGTGTGTGTGTGTGTGTGTATGTGTGTGTGTATCTGTCCTATGCCAGGTATGTCTTAAAATATTTTCTCCCAGGCTGCAGCTTTTCGTTTTCTTTTCATTCATTTTTTTTTCTGTTGAGGTATAATTGCCGTATAACATATTAGTTTCAGGTTTACAGCATAATGATTCAATATTTGTATATATTGCCAGATGATCACCACAGTATGTCTAGTTAACATCAGTTATCATACATAGTTATAAAACATTTTTTTCTTGTGATGAAAACTTTTAAGATTTACTCTCTTAACAACTTTCAGATATGTAACATGGTATTATTAACTGTGGTCTTCATGTTGTACATCATATCCCCAGGACTGGTTTATTTTAATACTGGAAGTTTATACCTTTTGACCACCTTCACCCATTCTGCTCACCCTTCACTCCCCATGTTTGGCAGCCACCAGTCTGTTCTCTGTATATGTGAGTTTGTGTTATTGTTTTGTTCCATAATATCTTAGCATTGTTTTTTCTATTTCTGTGGGAAAAAAATGCCATTGGAATTTTGATAGGGATTGCATCGACTTGGTAGATTGCATTAGAATAGTATGGACATTTTAACATGGAGTGTCTTTAGCATGGAATATCTTTTCATTTGTTTTCTTTAGTTTTTCCTTCAGTGTCTTATGGTTTTTAGTGTACAGGTCTTCCACCTCTGATTAAATTTACTCCGAAGTATTTTTTTTTTTTTTTTTGGTGCAATTGTAAATGGGATTGTTTTCTTCATTTCTATTTCTGATAGTTATTAGTGTATAGAAATAACACTTTTTTTTTTTTTTTTTTTTTTTTTTTTTTTATTTTAAAGAGGGCACATGAGCTGGGGAGAGAGGGACAGAGGGAGAGAGAGAATCTTAATCAGGCTCCACGCTCAGTGCAGAGCCCAGTGCGGGGCTCAATCCCACGACCCTGGTATCAAGACTCAAGCTGAAATCAAGAGTTGACTGCTCAACTGACTGAGCCACCAGGTGCCCCAATGCAACAGATTTTTATACACTGATTTTGTGTCCTACAACACTACATCGTTGATATGATTCAGGCTTTTTGTGTCCTAACTAGGAAGTCTTTACTTAATCCTTTGTTTACGTTTTAATGTAATGCACCTAAATTGCCCCCAAATTCTCCACCAGAGCTGCCAGCTTCTTTCTGTGTCCAAACATAGCACCCAATGAGAGTGAGGGTGTGGAGGGAAGGGCCCAGACTAAATACGGCCCAGGAGCCAAATCTTTCCCTCTCCCTGTTTTTCATAAGTAAAGTTTTATTGGCGTACAAACATGCTCATTCATTTACTTGTTTTCTGTGGCTGCTTTTGTGCTGCAGTGGCAGAATTGAGTAGTTGTAACAGAGACTGAATGGTTCTCAAAGTCTACAATATTTACTTTCTACTTTTTTTACAAGAAAAGTTTGTTTGACACCTGAGATAGTCTATTAGTTCCTGCTTCTCCTTTTCTTGGGGATAACACTCCTGGAGCCCTTTATTCTTCTGTGTCTATCTGGACAGATTGTTTTTATTTTTTTATTAAAAAAATATTTTTTAATGTTCATTTGTTTTTGAGAGAGAGGGAAAGAGAGAGGGAGACACAGAATCTGAAGCAGGCTCCAGGCTCTGAGCTGTCAGCACAGAGCCTGACATGGGGCTCGAATTCGTGAACCATGACCTGAGCCAAAGTGGGAGGCTTAACCAACTGAGTCACCTAGGTGCCCCTGGGCAGATTGTTTTTAAAATCTGCATAGGTGCTATTCTGAAAAATTCCTGTTCCTTTCTCCTTTGTTAGATCCCTCTCTTTCTGGGATCCCAAGTCTTTTTTTTGTTTGTTTCATTTCCTCCTGATAGAATATATTTTTTATTTTCCTACAAAAAGAGACTGGATGGGAAGTAAATTGATATCACTCTTGATAGAGAATCCTAGGTGGTTAGTTTATTTTCCCTGAGAATTTTGAAAACATTGCTTTATATTACTTTCCAGCTTCCAGCGTTGCTATCAATAAATCTAAAGACTTTCCAACTTAGGGTTTGTTGTAACCTGTTCTTCTTTTCTGAAAACTTTTGGAATCTTTTCTTCATCCCCAGTCTTTTAATGTGTCAAAGAGAGGTGCCTCTTGTTTATTTTTAAAACTAAATATTCTGGGTATTGTGTTGATCTTTTTTAGATGGAAAACTCATGTTCTTCATTCTAGGATATTTTTTTCTCTGATGATTACCTCTCATTCTGATTTTCTTAGATACATACTGATTGCATGTTGGACCACTTAGATTAATATCTTTTTTCTTTTTTAAGTATTCTTATTTCTTTTATGTGCTCCCCTACCCCATGTTTATGAAACTATTAATGCTGTTGAGGAGGAGGATTTTTACCTTTTTCCTTTGGAAAATTGCAAATATATACCAAAAAAATAGTAAAATAAACCCTCAGGTACTTGTCACTCATTCTCAACAATTATTAATTCATAAGCAAGCTATTAATTTTGAAGCATATCTCAGAATTTCATTACATTCATACATATTTTGGAATATGACCCTAATAGATAAGGACTTTCATTAAAAAAATTATCATTATAAAGACTATAAAGATTAATTTTTTAAGGTCATCAGATATCCCCTCATTGTCTAAGTTTCCAGGGGTATCATAATTTAATGTAAAAGACCTCAAATCTGCACCCAAACAAAGTCATTCATACTGTGATTAATGTGCTTTTTAGTCTTAGTTAAATTCCCCCTCCATATATCTCTCCCTCTCTCTTTTTCTCTTCTCTCTTACCTGTGTGCATAGTTTATTGAAGAAATCTGATTATCCAGTAGTTTCCTACAGTCTGGATTTGCTGACTTGCAGGTTGAAGGTTAGTAATGCTTGAATATATAACATATATAGCATAGAAGGCATTCTGAAGACTGCCTTTATGACCAACTTCATTCTCTTAGTATAATGGTTTTGAGGTTAATCCATTTTGTAACATCTATCAATACTTCTTTTTCTTGTATTGAGGAAGAATGATCCATTTTATGTATATAATGTATTTTATCCATTTAAGTATTGATAGATACTTGAGTTATGAATAATTATGAATTTCTGCCTTTATGAATAATGTTGCTGTGAACATATGTGTGCAAGTTTTTGTGTGGCCATGTTTTCTTTTGGGTATATATGTAGGAGTGGAATTTCTGGATCATATAACTATAATTATGTAAATAATTTTTGTAATTATTTAATATACTATTTTTTTTTAATTTTTTTTAACGTTTATTTATTTTTGAGACAGAGAGAGACAGAGCATGAACTGGGGAGGGTCAGAGAGAGGGAGACACAGAATCTGAAACAGGCTCCAGGCTCTGAGCTGTCAGCACAGAGCCTGACGCGGGGCTCGAACTCACGGATCGTGAGATCATGACCTGAGCTGAAGTTGGCCACTTAACCAACTGAGCCACCCAGGCGCCCCAAATTTACTATTGATAATACATATTAAGAAGTGGTTCTCTGAGAAAATCTAGTCTATAAGTTGTTTTCAAATGCAATGAAAAGTTTACAGATACAATAATTAATACTGATGATGTTATTTGGAAATAAAATGACACATGAATTTTTTTTGTTTTTTTTTTTTTTTGTTTTTTTATTTGGAGCCTGTGATTTGTTTTCAGGGCTCATAATACTCCCGGGCCTTAGGCATGGTACCTATGTACTGCCTAAGTGTTGCAAATCCTAACATTGCATGAGTGGAACTCAGAAGAAAGCTGAAGTGGTAATGTGACACTTGAACTTTGTGGATACTCAGTGGGACATAATCTGAGTGGGGATGGAAATGGTCCTGGCAGGCTGTCAGGCATAGGACCTTGGTGTGGTCCCTAGTAGAGCACAGGGATGAAGAAGACTCTTACTTGTTTTTATGAGTTACCAGACAGCTTGGAAGATGTAGGAGAATAGTGCAGTGATTGTGGCCCTGTTTCTTTATTTGCTCTATAGTATTCTTACATAAATTCTTAATGAATAAATTATCATGTAAGCAATTCAGATAAAACAAAAGAACTTAGATTTTTTTTTAGTTATGTGAGCTTTCTATTGCACAAGCAGAGAATTTAGTAGACAGTTTTAGCATACTTTCAGCTATTGGTTCATGAATTTCTAGTATGTTTCACTAGGCTGGTGTTTTTTTCACCTTGACCTCTGTCTAAGTATGGATTATCACTGCACATGATCCCACTTTACCATAAATCTGTTGGCCTCAGAAGAGAAGTCAATGACACTATGATTCATTTGAATCAAAACTTGAATGAAGCTAAAAGGCAATCTATGCAACCATTAAAATAATTTACAAGCAGTGGATAGTATGTCCCATTTTTATAAGGGAAGAAAACTGTTATGAAGGGAACATTGACAACTTTTTGATAATACAGTTGGAAAATAGGCCCTACCCTCAGGAAATACTCAGATAATTACAGTTCAGGTTGGTTAATACTCTAATAGAAATAAGCATAGAATTCTCATGTAATATGTAAGATAGCACACCTAACCTGGTTTAAATGGGCCCAAGAAAGTTTTTTAAAGGCAGATATACTGTACCAAGGCTATATAGTATCAGTAGGAGTTAGGTGAATGGGTAGAAAGAGGGAGGAAGAAAAAGAATTTTAGGTATAGAAAACAAAATGTAAAGGCTGGTTATATGAATCAGCCTGTTGTGTTCAGTGACCTCTAAGCAGAGAGAAATTACTGGATTGTGATGTTAAGGAAGGGAGTCCCATGAGAAGAGGAACCTGGAGAGAGGCTTTAGTCTAAGGTCAAATCATAGAATCATGTTGTCAATGAGCTTACACTTAGTGCTATCTATAGTGGGAGACATCAAGCGGCTATAAGTACAAGAGTGACGTCAACTTTTTGGTTTAGGTAGGTAATTTGTCTTTGAGTGTCAGTTCTGAGATTCTGACCTTGAAGGTCATGAATTTAAATTTTTTTTATGTTTATTTTTGTGAGAGAGAGCACATGCGCATTTGCGTGCGCAAGTGGGGATGGGGCAGAGAGAGGGAGACACAGAATCTGAAGCAGGCTCCACATCTGAGCTGTCAGTACAGACCATGAAATCATGACCTGAGCCTAAGTCAGACGCCCAACTCAACTGAGCCACCCCGGTGCCCTGAAGGTCATGAATTTTATTTATTGACCACTGTATATACTCAGAGGCTAGAATGGTACCTGGCAAGTATTTAAGTATTCACCAAAGATGTGAGTTAGGCAGTATAGTTGCATATAGCAGTTAAGAGCATGGGATCCAACACAGGTCTGAATCCTCCTGATGCCACCACTAAGTAGTGCTGTGACCTTAAGTGGGTTTCTTAGCCTTAATCACCCTGACTCACTTTTCTTATCTGGAAAATGGAGGAAAGAGTTGGACCTACCTAATCAGATGATTCGGAGAATTGAATGAGTTTATGTTAAAGCACTTGGAGTAGTGCTTGGCTCATAGTAAGTACCATATAAATATTAAGTTATTATTTATTTGGTGAATGAAATTTTAATACAAACTAGAGTTGGTAAGGCTCTGATCCCAGAGCATTTATAGGGTTATACAGGAATGGATGGGTTTAAGAAATATTCAGGAACACAGTCGGATAGGATGTGGTAAATAAGAGTGGCAAGGAGTTAAGGTTAATTCCCTGATGTAAAGCTAGAGATTTAGGTTCTCCCCGCCCTCCCATTTCTCCCCTACCCCTTCCCAGCACACACGCACGAGCGCGTGCGTACACACACACACACACACACACACACTCACTCCCTCCCTCCCTCCCTCCCTCCCTCTCACTCTCACAGATTACTGCTTATCCATTCTGGTTAGTACCAGAAGTTTAAATAAAGCCCAGTGGTTAGTCTTTGGTATGTTGATTCAGTGTGACATATCCTCTTGAATTTTGTTTGGTTTCTTTCTGATTCCCTTTCTCTTCCTCGAAGTCTCTTGGACTCCTTGGATTCTTCTCAGAACAAGTGTAAGAAGGGCTTAGGGCCATCTCCGGTTGTGTACCTACTTTCCTCCCCTTGTCTTCTCTTCCTTTTCTTTATGCTTCTTCCCCTCCTCCCCATTGATTTGGACTCCTACAGTGGGAGATAAGAGAAAGGGTTTCCTCCTTAGTTGGCCCTTGCCTACAGACTAGCTTGGTGTTCACAGTTCCAGTCATAATGGAAAACTTCGGGGAGTGTGTTAAAACACGTGTCAGAAAAGTATTCCCTTCAGCAATTAAATTTAACTTTAAAAGAGGTCTCTTTTAATTCTGTTTTTCTGATGTGATATTGAGAAGCGTTTGGAATCTAGCACTTGAGCCAGCTAACCTTAGGATCCTTCTGTTATAGAAACCAGCTAACTTGTAGAGTATAGCTTGTCTGTTAGGCAAAAGGAATCTTTTAGCTTGCTGCCAGGCAGGTCAGGGTCACCTGAACCAGAGGTTCTGTGCTAGAGCTGTGCTTTCATTAGGAGAATGGGACTGGATACTCCGAGAGTCTAAGATGGAGCCTCAGCTCTCTGCTGCGGCCCTGCTAGTCTTTGAAATCCATACATTTTTAAAAAAATCTTTAAGTTCATGTAAATTTTGCGTTCTACTCTACAATTCATTTGTTTTGATAGAAATGTAAATTTCCTCCCCTAATCTTTTGCCTAAACTAGTGCTCTGGGAAAATAAACCCTTTTACTTTCTTGTGTCTTCTCATATTCCCCCACATACTACCTCGTTCCCCAGTTTAAGAAACACATACGAGGATTTGGAGCCAAAACCTTTTTATTAAGTGTCTCTTGCATATTTCTCATGATGAGTTTCTCATGAGGAGTTGGCGTTTTGGCTAATACAGTCCAGCCTTTTTTTCCTCAACACATTAAGTGAGGCTTCTAAATCTTTGGAACAACATTCTTGGTCATAAACAGTTTGTAGTAAAAGCTTTCCATTTCCCAGAGTTTGTAATGAATGTAAATATTCTATGTAATTCCTCATCTGGGTAGTGATGAAAAGATAGTAGCCAGTGTTTATTGTCTTTTTACTATGTGCTAGGTTCTCATCCCTTTTGTCTATCATGCTCTTGAATTATGCGATGCTTTGAAAACAATTAACTTGTCTGTAGAATTCATGCTAACATTACTATTGTTTTTAATTAACAGATTTCAACACTAAACTTGCACAATGTCTTTGAAACCAAGAGTAGTAGATTTTGATGAGACATGGAACAAACTTTTAACGACAATCAAAGCTGTTGTCATGTTGGAATACGTTGAAAGAGCAACATGGAACGATCGCTTCTCGTATCCTTTAGTGGCATTGATAAATGTTCTTGTATTGATAGTGATATTGTATCAATAACTGTATCAGTGAACGTTGATAAATGTTCTAAAATTGACAAACTTGTTGAAAAGTGAGAACAGGTTTATGCTTTTGTGACTCCTTTCAAATGTATTGTTTACATTTCTTAGTTCATCACCTGTATGTGGCAGTCAGCAATCTGATAACATTTCATTTAAAAAATACTTATTGAGCACTTATGTATATGGCAGGTATCCTTGAGACTTTGGGAACACAGTTGTAAAATACAAACCACTTTCCCTTCACTCTACTAAGGGAAACAGACAATAAACAGGTATTAAAATAATCTAATGCCAGTGCTTCTACTAACAGGTAGTAATAAGTATTGTGGAGAAAAATCAAGCAGGGTAAGGCCATGGAGAATGATTAGAGTATGGCAGCTCTTTTAGATGGGATAGTCTTGGAAGGCCTCTCTGAGGATAGTGATATTTGAACTAGACTAAAGTGAGGGAGCAAGTCATACAGATACCTGGGAGAAGAGTGTTCTAGGTAGTGAATGGCAAGTTTAATGACTTGACAGTTAGAAATATGTTTCTTAATTGGTTTGTTTACATTTATGAATTAGCAGTTTTATGTGAAAATACAAATTTGTGGTTTCCCTAGAATAATCTGAACCCTGATGTCCTGCATTACTACATGACAGCTATCTTTTTTCTTTTTTAAAATATATACATAATATATATTACTTACAAATATATATAAAATTACTATTCTACCCCAGCACTTGGGGTATAAACTCTGGCACCAAGAAAAAACTCTAAAATATTAAAATACTGCAGCTTCTTGGTATTTGGAAGGTTAAAGGGGTCTCTAGGAACCCTTGGCCACAGGTATCTGGGGCAAAGCTGTGGATGGCAGTCTCACCAACTGTACACAGTGTCTTCCAGGGCCCAAGGCTGGGTGAGCATGGGGGCAACATACGTACTTTGGAACATATTTACTGTCAGACTCCTGAACTGCTTCAGTCTTTTACCATAGGAAACCCCACACATGTCATGTCTCAGGGTAAAGAAAAGGGATCGGGTTGAGATCTGGTTGTCTCTGGGTTCAAATGGCATGGCAGTAACCCAGGGCCCTGAAGGAGGCCTTGACGACTGGGTGGATACTGTAAAAACCAGATTCTTTCCCCAGAAAGGGAAATTGAAATGTGAAGGTATTAACCAGAATGTGTGTGGAGGTTCAGAGTTCTCAAACTCTATGCTGCCCTCTCTAGCCGTCTTCTGGGTCTAAGGGGTGGCTACCCTCTCTATGTAGGCATACATTCTTTAGAAAAGCTTGGATTTTATAACAGTGATTCAACTTGTTCTCAGTGCCTAACTCAGTTTTTATATTAAGCTGAATATTGATACAAGAACAGTGAAGTTCTTTTAGACCAGTAGCAAACCATTTCTTTCATTACAGTTGTAGTCGTTAGTAAGAAACATTTGTTAGGCTACCTATGTTCTAGGCACTAAGATAAATAAAATGATGGTAATGTTCCTGGGAGCTTTCATAGTTTGCAAAGATGTTTTTATATTACTTGGTACCTCAAACAAGACTGTCAGATTGTGGGGCGGATATAATTATTGTCTTTATGTAACAGATGAGGAAATTGATATTCAGAGATTAAAGGACTTGCCCAGACTCATGCAGGTAGTAATTGAATGAGCACAGACTTGAATATGAGATTTTCAGCATCTAATTCCTATGCTTGCCAGTGTATCTAGAGGATAATTAATATAGATTCTGCCTTTGAAGAACTTATTATTAAATTAATTTTTTCGTAGAACATCATGGATTGGTTTTGGGTAGGAATCTTTTTTTTTTCTTTTTTGCATAGGATCTTAATAAAATGGAACAAGTGTTAAAGGCCACTTGGGTGTTAATGAGATTTCATTAGATGAGTACATAGGTAGTTTCAGGGCTATTTCAACTAAAATAATGAACAGAGAAAGGAGTTGGTCTTAGAAATACCCAACTTCTCTGGAAAGTGCCCGTCCAGTCATTATTATTTCTAAGATGTTTATTGTGTGATTCATCCAGTTATTCTTGACCTGTGTGTGAATTTTCTTCTCCTCCCTTTACAGAAAGCTGCAGAAATGGTAAAGTTAAGAATGGAATTTCTTACTTTAAATTTTATTTTGGAAAATAAAGGACTGTGTTACTAATTGTTTTGAAGTAAAATTCTCACCTTTTCCCTATTATTTTTGCTTAAGAATATAAGGTGACTTCTGACCCTCAGATTTCTTAGGTATAAATTTTAGAGGCTGTAAAACTTTAATCTTTTGAAAATGGAAAGCCTCCCCCAAATTGTGTTATCACTATGTGTGATAGTACGTGATTTAAAAAAAAATTTTTTTTAATGTTTATTTTTTTGAGAGAGAGAGAGAGAGAGAGAGAGAGAATGAGTGGGGGAGGGGCAGAGACAGGGAGACACAGAATCTGAAGCAGTTAACCCTTGAAGAGCACAAGTTTGGACTCTGTGTATCCACTTATAAATTTCTTTTTTTAAATAAATACAGTATAGTATTGTAAATGTATTTTCTCTTCTTGGCAATTTTAATAAGATTGTCTTTTCTTTAGCTTACTTTATGTAAGAATACAGTATCTAATACATATAAAATACAGTATATGTGTTAACCAACTGTTCATGTTTCACTTGAGGCAAAGTCAACAGTAGGGTATTAGCTTAGTTTTGGGGAAATGAAAATTTATACGTGTTTTTTTTTTCTGAGTAGCTTGGTGGGCCTCACTCGCATGTTGTTCAAGGGTTAACTGGTACATATGTTAAAAAATTCCTAAGATGTACGTGTGGGATTGAACAGATAATTATAAAGCAAACACCCGCATAATAACTGCACAGGTTAAGAACTAGAACACTGCCAGAATCCAATTCTCCCCCCTACTTACAGGTCTGTCTCAGTTCACGATTCCACTCCTTTACCTTGGAAGTAACTACTATTCTGAGTTTTGCAACTGTTGTTTCATTGTTGTTGTTGTTTGTTAATAGTATAACTGCTTATATATACAGCCCTAACAATTATTGGTTATTTCTGTGTTTGGAACTTTATATATATAAATGGAATCATACTGTGGTACATTTTTTTTGTGTGTCGTAATTTTTTCTTTCAACATGTATATGTATGGAATTAATTTGTTACCAGTGACATTGTGAAATATGCATTACTAGCCCCATTTTACAGTTGAGAATGTTGTGGCTTACTGATGTGGTAAGATGCTTTACTGATACTGTAGGATAGAATGCGGAGGTAAAATGCTCAAGTCCCCTTATACTCTTTTTTAAAAAAATTTTTTAATATTCATTTTTGAGAGAGCGCACAACCAGGGAAGGCAGAGAGAGAGGGAGACACAGAACTTGGAGCAGGCTCTAGGCTCTGAGCTGTCATCACAGAGCCTGATGTGGGGCTCAAACTCACGAACCATGAGATCATGACCTGAGCCGAAGTCGGATGCTTAACTGACTGAGCCAATCAAGCGCCCCCTCTAATATATATTCTGTCAGGCATGTTTTCCAACACAGACCAGGTTTGACTACATTGAAAAGTATTGAAGTAGGTCGTCTCCATCCTTGACAATCCTGACAAAAATTTTAGGAGAACTTCTTACTAACCTTGGCACTTAGTAGCCCATCATTCTTAGATTGTACAGATTGGAAAAGGTTTTATCTGTAGTTGTCTCTGCTTGAAGCATCAGTAACATTTTCACTCTATTCCAAATTAAATCAGACTAATTCAGTTATTGTCATTCTGTACTTACACTTAAAATTTTTCCATTTAACCAATAATTTTATATCCATGCTTGCTAGTAGATGATTTCATAGATACTGCATCTTTTACATGTTGTGTGTTTTTTCTTCCTCTTCAGAAATGTCAATAAAGAAGATCTTTATCTTTTATTGCCGCTACTGTTTTGGTCATTGTACCATTTTCAATTTTCAGATCATCTTTACCTTTTTTAAAAAAAAAAAAACTAAACCAGCACTGTTTAAAGTTTGTTTCCTATTATATGTAGTATAAATAACTTAAAAGCACATCTGTACAAATCTGCAAGCTATATCTTCATAATGAGAACCCATTGTACTTCTCTTCCTTGGGCTTGGTTTTCTTTTTTTCTTTTCTTTTTTTTAAAATATAATTTATTGTCAAGTTGGCTTACAGAGTGTATACAGTGTGCTTTTGGTTTTGGGGGTAGATTCCCATGATTCATCGCTTACATGCAACACCCAGTGCTCATCCCAGCAAGTGTCCTCCTCAGTGCCCATCACCTGTTTTCTCCTCTCCCTCACTCCCTGCCCCCCCATCAACCCTCAGTTTGTTCTCTGTATTTAAGAGTCACTTATGGTTTGCCTCCCTCCCTCTCTGTAACTATTTTTTTCACCAGGGTTTGGTTTTCTGTCTTCACTTTTTTCCCTTTTTCTTCTTTCTTTTTATTTATTTTTTTTTATGTTTGTTTATTTTGAGACAGAGACAGAGTGAACAGGGGTTGGGCAGAGAGAGTGGGAGAGAAAATTCCCAAGCAGGCTCCATGCTAGTAGCTGGGCTCAAACCCATGAACTGTGAGATCATGACCTGAACCGAAACCAAGAATAAGATGCATAACCAACTAAGCCACCCAGGTGTTCTGTCATTTCATTTTTTTTTTAAAGATTTTATTTTTAAGTAATCTCTGTACCCAACATAGGGCTTGAACTCACAACCCCAAGATCAAGAGTTGCATGGTCCACCGAATGAGCTAGCCAGGTGCCCCTCTTTTTCTTGTCTCTCATGAGAGTCACCTGCAGTGGCCCTCAGCAGGACCAGGACACACAGGATGAGGGCCGTGGGGCGGGGGAAGCAGAGGCAAGAGCCCAGACAGGAAAAGACAAGACAGGGATAGTGATAGTTGAGGGGAAGGAGAGGCAGAGGAAAGGAAGGTGGATTTTGCAGCTCAGTGTCAAGACCCCAAAAGTAATAATACAGTGTTCCTTCTTTCTTAGAAAATGGTTGATGGTGTGTGTCTTGCTGCTTTGGATGATCTTTACTTTCATTCCCATTGTAGAACTCATTGTTTTTGACCCACGGCACAACAGAGTTAATAGTGTTAAAATTCAAAATTAAACCCAAGCATAGGAAGCACCTTTTAATAGAGAAAATGAACTAAAATAGTTTTGCTGCTAGTCAGCACTGTCTTTTGGTTGTAGCAGGGTTCAGAACTTTTCCTCTGGAACAGTTGTGTGCTTTTTTTAAAAAAAAAATTTAATGTTTATTTATTTGAGAGAGAGTATGCGCACGCATATGCACACATTTGAACTGGGGAGGGGCTGAGAGAGAGGGAGAGAGAATCCCAGGCAGGCTGCATGGTCAGTGCAGAGACCTTCCCAGGGCTTGATCTCACCTGTGAAATCACGACCTGAGGCTGTATCAAGAGTCAGAAGCCGACTGACTCTTGATTTTGGCTCAGGTTGGAATCTTGCAGTTGGTGGGTTCAAGCCCCAAGTCCGGCTCTGCACTGACAGCATGGAGCCTGCTTGGGATTCTCTGTCTCCCTGTCTATCTCTGCCCTTCCCCACTCTTGTTCTCTCTCTCTCTCTCTCAATCTTTCTCTCTCTCTCAAAGATTAAAAAAAAAAAAAAAAAAAAAGGAGTCAGATACTTAACTGACCGAGTCACCCAGGCACCCCTACAGTTTTGTTTTTTGTGTGAATTTATAACTGGAAAGTTCATAATAGA
Organism: Lynx canadensis; assembly: GCF_007474595.2. Classification (NCBI taxonomy): domain Eukaryota; kingdom Metazoa; phylum Chordata; class Mammalia; order Carnivora; family Felidae; genus Lynx; species Lynx canadensis. The sequence goes on along the minus strand of NC_044309.1, from coordinate 31,712,700 downwards.
GGGATTTTTATATCCTGGGTTACTAAAGAGTAACTTGAGGAAAAGAACTTTGGAAATGACAATGTTTAAATCTGACCTCCAGTTATTTCCCATTTTTTTGTCTTTTAAAAGTGCCTTGTCTATAACGAAATCACAATTGAATGGTAGAGAGTTGGGTGCTCTTCCTAAGGCCTAAACATTTTCAGGGTGGTTAGATATTTCAGTAGGTTAGAGAAAAATAACATTTTGGAATATATTTTAGACAGTTAAGTGACATGATACAGTGGTTAACTGAGACCCCAAACTATGATGAGATAACCAATTAAAAGATTTATCAAGGTGGACGCCATTAAAAAGAAATACAAGAGTAGGGATTACCTGGGTGGCTCAGTCAGTTAAGCATCCAACTTCAGCTCAGGTCATGATCTCGTGGTTTGTGGGTTTGAGCCCCACATTGGGCTCTGTGGTGACAGCTTGGAGCCTGGAGCCTGCTTCAGATTCTGTGTCTCCCTCTCTCTGCCCCTCCATCACTCAAGCTCTGTCTTTCTCTCTTAAAAATAAATAAACATTTAAAACTTAAAAAAAAGTACAAACCCAAAAAGCACAGAGATACCATTAAAAAAAAAAAAAAAGAAAAATGCAAAAGTACATTCTCACTGAAGATGTCAAACAGTATATAAGTCCTGTATATGGGTTGAAATAGTTTCCATGTATTTCCTGCCCTGCACAGATCCTTTTACCCTAAGTGGAAAGTCCTTTTAATCAATTTTGTTTACATGTACATGTGGTGGATAAATTGAGATACTAATTTTGGTGATAGAAACAATTTGGGCACATAATTAGCATATCATGCTGAAATTAAGGTATTGAATCATGTTAATTTTTCAGTATCAAGTAAGTTGTGTATTTTAGAATTAAGTGTATATATGGCTTCAGGAAGAAGAGAGCAAATATGGATGAAATTTCTTGAAGTAGGTATTCAGAACTTAAAAGATCTTAAATATACCATATCTCTGCTAAAAGAATTGTTGATCTGGATCCTGGCTAAATTTAGTCTTTTTTAAAAAATTAAATTTAAATTTAAGTGTAGTATACACTGACTCATTAATGTACAGGTGAATTTTCATAACATAAACATACCCATGGACCCAATAAATAGAACACTCCTAGCATCCCAGAGCACCCTTTCTTACCCCCTCAGTCACTAGAGGTAACCACTCTCCTCACTTCTTTTTTTTTTTTTTTAATTTTTTTTTTTACATTTATTTATTTTTGAGAGACATAGAGAGAGACAGAGCACAAGTGGGGGAGGGGCAGAGAGAGGGAGGCACAGAACCCAAAGCAGGCTCCAGGCTCCAGGCTCCAGGCTCCAAGCTGTCAGCACAGAGCCCCATGTGGGGCTCAAACCCACAAACCATGAGATCATGACCTGAGCTGAAGTCGGACACTTAACTGACTGAGCCGCCCAGGCGCCCTTCTCCTCACTTCTAATACGTTTAATTCTGACAACACTTTTATATCTGATTTTACTAGGGTAAGATTGAGATAACTAATTGAGATTGAATATAAATCTCTATGGTAAAAAACCACAAAACTATCAGAGATTTAAATTATGTAGTGAACTAGGACTTCTTTTTTTCCCCACGGAATTTATAACAAACCTAGAGGGCTCCAAGCTGGATCCAGGAGCTCATCTAATACATTATTTTAGGACAGCTTTCTTCTGTATTTATACCTTTCTTCTTCTCTCTCCACACTATTATCAGTTTTCTGTAAAATTTCTAAATTTTTACAAATTTAGATATAAATTTCTATATTTATATAGAAATAAATTTCTATAGAAATAAATTTCTAAATTCTTAGGCGATGCATGTTAAAATTTCTACTTTTTTTGTGATATAGGTTAATATATTTATGTTGCTGTTGGTAAGTAGTTCTTTTATGCTATTATATTTAATCTTCTATTTTTTAAATTTTCATTGTATCTAAGTTGATTTAAAATAATCGTAAGGGGTGCCTGGGTGGCTGAGTTGGTTAAGTGTTGACTTTAGCTCAGGTCATGATCTCATGGTTCATGAGTTCAAGCCCCACGTGGGGCTCTGTGCTGCCTGCTCACACTCTGTCCCTTCTCTCTCAAAAATAAATAAACATTAAAACAAAAATAAAAAATAAAATTGTAATAGTTTGTTTCATACTGTACTTTTTTCTACAAAAAAATCTGGCGCAGCAGTATTGCACTATATGGATATTTTTGCTTCTCTTTTTTGCTGTAAACATTTTTTGTTTATGTTTAGTATAATAGTATACCGAAGAAATATGTACATATATACATGAAAATATTTTATCAATTACTAATTGTAATTAAAAATAAAAGGATTTAGAAGGAACCTGGGAAAGTCTGACCAAAGTCTACCTGTCAGTGACCTCATGTGGAGAGGGCTGCTTATTCTTTCTGGAGTAAGGCTACTAGGTAAATAGGCAGAGCATGTGATACTGATTCCCTATCTTCCTTCCATCACCAAGTGTTTAATAAATGCCTATAATGTGCCAGGAATTGTGCCTTGAGGCTGGGAATACAGAGATAATTAAGAACAGGCTAGTGTGGATGGAAAAGGTATAAATAATTTCTATTATATAAAAATGAATTCTGTAGAAGAAGAATATGTAAAATGTTATGGGGCTATAGAAGAGGAAGAACCTGCATCCTACCTCTGTATTTTTTAATAATGGAAATTTTTTTTAAGCCCCACACAATGTGGGGCTTGAACTCACAACCCTGAGATCAAGAGTCACAGCCAGGTGCCCCTCTACCTCTATATTTTTAAGTACAAATTTTTATTTTGCCATATTTCCTGATCCTTATTTTAAGTATATTAATTGTACTTATAAGAAAAGCATATTAAATAATTGACTCCATCCCAAATAATTAACCTTATTTTCAGTTTTTATCTGCATCTCCAGTTAGGCTGTTCCCAGATTGCTTCATGTGTTCTTTATCTTAAACATCTGGTCAGTAATGCAGTTTATGAAGCATGTTAACATTGAGAGTTTATTGGTTTTTTTACAAAGATTCTGTAAGAGCTATCAAGAGACGGTTTGTTACCCTTACCTTAGAGATGAGGAAATGACAATTGAGAAAGGTTAAGAGACTTGGTCAAGATCACTGGCTAGTAGAGCTAAAGCCTCATTCAGATCCCATTTCCTCTGTCTCAGATTAAAAAACTCTGCTACAGTATATATCTACCATTTGTGATACCTAGCAGGGTACTTAGTTGGTATTCAAAAACTTAATTGATTAATTGATATTACTATTCATATTACAATTCTTCTAATGGAATAAATGCTGAAGGATAGTGTATCGGTTGCGGTGTATTTTGATGAGTACCATGATGTAGGAAAATGTGTCACGTTAGTAATTTTTGTAACTTTTGTTTCTCAGAATTGCTTATACATATCTACTTCTTATGATATTCTATAGCCTTTTGTTGATATTATGCTTATGTCCATTCTTACATAAACTTTATTTTGTAGGTTTCTGGGTAACTTGATTTCCCAGAACCCACTCTGAATTTAACCTCTTAGAGAAGAACCATTTTCCTTACAATGCTGTCTATCATTCTCAAGAAATATTTGTCGAATGAGTAAATGAATAACTCTTTCAGTGCTTTTTAAAGTAAGCATGGCTATGTATTTTATTCTTTCTATATCTGTAGAATCCTAAATTGCATGAAATATTTCACTTTTTAATGGCAAACTTGAGTTAAATCTTTTGTTTTAAAATAATATCTCTAATGAATATGCAAACCTTAACAACTTAACTAGAGATATCTATGCTTTATGTGTGGCCTATCCTGAACCCCTTGGAGAAAGACTTTATACAGAAACTAAGATTTTTTTGGAAAATCACGTACGGCATTTGCACAAGGTAAGGAGTGATACATACATGATATAAATATGTTTGTAGCTGGGTAGTCACTTGACTAGTTTACTGTTTTCCAGTGCAGAATTTATATCAGATTAAGGTTATTTGCTTTGTTTCCTAAATAACATTTTTCTAATTATATATATTTAAGATCTATGAGTTAAGCATTACGTTGTTAGATTCTCCAAAGGATATCAGGTTTAGTTATTCAAGATTGTATAATTCGTAACTGAAAGAGTGGGGTTTCAAATCAAGGTTTGCTCAACTTTAAAATTTGCTTCTATGTCCTCTGGATGGTGTTTACTAGAACCAAATTTTCTCTTATTCTTCCCACCTCTTGGTAAATCTCTATTATTTTCAACCTTTTAGCTGCCTCTTCATATCCTACATAAAGTCTTACAAAAGCCTAAAACTAAAAAGGGAAATGATAAATTAAAAAGCATGATAGAGACTGTCCTTGTGACCAGTTACTTTAGTTAGTAATGTCATATGTACAAGGGCAACATCACAGATTTGATCTTTGTATGAACAAAAGAATTTCCATGTTGGGGCTATAAACTGGACTTTACCTTTTACTAGCCATGTGACCATGGGCAACTCACTTAATCTACCTTGTGGATTGAAATGTCTTTGTTTTTTTTCTCTTTAAAGTTTATTTTGAGAGAAAGAGGGAGAGAGAGCATGTGAGCAGGGGGAGGGGCAGAGATAGAGAATCCTAAGCAGCTCCAAGCTGTCAGCGTAGACCCCAACTCAGAGCTCAATCTCACAAACCATGAGATCATGACCTGAGCCAATATCAAGAGTTTGATGCTTAACTAACTGAACCACCTAGGTGCCCCATTTCTTTATCTTTAAAATGGAGATAAAACAACACTATATAATAAGGTGTCTGACCTTGGGCGTGGCTAGGTGCAGTTATGTTTTAAAGTGGTGATAACCCCAGAGCATAATTGATTGTTTGATGTTTCCCTTAAAACCTTTAAAGGTAATGCTCTACTTTTTATTATATATGGCAGATACATTTTAGTGTTCTAATATGTACATTTGTTAGTTGATAAAAGCAATTTTAATAACATACTTTAAATTATTCTTAAAATGTGTAGTATGTGAAGTTTTGAAGTTCTGCTATGATAATCTAGTGAACTTTGGTTATACCATGATTGTTACCTGTGTGAGCCATTTATCAATTTTGTACTTTATATATTAGCATAATTTTGCATTTCTTTAAATGTTTTATTTTGAAATACTTTTCAGACTTACAGAAAAGTTGCAAAAATAATACAGAATTCATGTATCCTTTTTACCAGTTTTCTTAAGGTTAACGTCTTGCATAGCAGTGGCACAATTATTAAAGCTAGGAGGGGCACCTGGGTGGCTCAGTTGTTTAAGCATCTGACTCTTGGTTTCGGCCCAGGTCATGATCTCACTGTTCATGGGATCGAGCCCTGAATGGGGCTGTCAGCACAGAGCTTCCTTGGGATTCTCTCTCCCTCTCTCTCTGCCCCTCCCCTGCTTTCTCTCTCAAAATAAATAAATAAACATTAAAAAAAACTTCGAAATTAATAGTGGTATAATTGCATTTAAAAATGATACTGTGAAATAGTTTTAGGAAAGTTTAGATTACTCATATAATTATGCACCATATGTTTTCTCAGATTCTGTGACAAAAAAGAAGTTGGCTAATTTATTGATGACAAAGTAAATTATTAACATAACCAACAGATTAGAAGCAGTTTTACCTGTGAGAAGAAAATTTGATTTGTTGGGGGAGGGAACTTTCTAAATTACTAAAGCATTACATTGCCGTTTTAGATAATTTAGAACATTCTGGTAAGCAAAAACAGGAAAATCATCACCCAAACATCACTCCTGCCTTCAGAATTAACTACATCTATTTTGGCATACATTAATATATATACATATATATAACTTGATATTTGTCTTTTGCATACTTTTGCTTTATTTTTTTATTAGAAAACGGAATCATATACAGGTTTTTTCCTAATAATTTATTTAGTTTTTAATTTACATCCAAGTTAGTTAACATATGATTTCAGGAGTAGATTCACAACAGTGATTTCAGGAGTAGATTCCTTAGTGCCCCTTACCCATTTAGCCCATGTCCCCTCCCACAACACCTCCAGCAACCCTGTTTGTTCTCTATATTTAAGAGTCTCATATGTTTTGTCCCCCTGTCTGTTTTTATATTATTTTTGCTTTTCTTGTCTTATGTTCATCTGTTTTGTATCTTAAAGTCCTCATACAAGTGAAGTCATATGTATTTGTCTTTCTCTGACTAATTTTGCTTAGCTATAATCTGCTTTTCGATTTTAATAATAATGTAAGTCTCTTTCTTGTCATTAAATGAACTTTTATAATCCTGGCAATGATGTAAAAGTTTTCATTGTGTGGAGGTACTGTGATTTGTTTAAATATTCTCATACTGCTGGGCATATGGATTATTTCCAATTTGTGTAATTTGTTTTTATAAACAGTGCTTCTGTGAATATCCTTGTAGCTAAATTATTTTTGTGCAGCTGAGTTTTTTATAGGATGAATTCCTAGACATAGAATTATTGAGTCATAGGTCATGAACATTTTTTATTGTTTGACCTACAGTAACAAATTGTTCTTATATTTATCCAGCCAGCAGTATCAGTTCCTATGGGTGCTCTTTTCTCTAGCATTATTACTAGCAGTTGCTATTTTTTTTTTTTTAATTTTTTTTTTCAACGTTTATTTATTTTGGGACAGAGAGAGACAGAGCATGAACGGGGGAGGGGCAGAGAGAGAGGGAGACACAGAATCGGAAACAGGCTCCAGGCTCTGAGCCATCAGCCCAGAGCCTGACGCGGGACTCGAACTCACGGACCGCGAGATCGTGACCTGTTTGAAGTCGGACGCTTAACCGACTGCGCCACCCAGGCGCCCCAGCAGTTGCTATTTTTAATTAATTTATTAATATGATAGGCAAAAAATACTATTTATAGGTTATTTCTGTCTCTTGAGCCTTAATTATTAAAATCCCAAGTTTGAAAGCATAGCATTTTATCAGAGAATTAATTAGATGGAAATTGAGGTCGACTTACTTAAAGTCATAGGGACAGTTAATAAAAGAACTGAGATAAAAGGACCTAAGATCTTTTGAACATCATTTCAGTGTAGTTTTACTGTTAGAATAGATTTATTTTAAAAATTAGACCTCACACTAAATGTTTCATTTTCATTTTTCAAAAACTAATAGATTTCTACTAAGTAAATATAAAACAGCTTATTTGGGGAATATAGAAAAGGTGTTAATTTTCATAAATAGTCTCATTTACATAAGTGAATAATTCAGAGTGATAATATACTTATGTAACTAGCAGGATGATCAAAAGTGAGGGATTTGAGGAAGTACACAGATACATGGCAGTAGAATTACATCCTACTTTAAACTGATTTTAGGGGCGCCTGGGTGGCTCAGTCTGTTGAGCGTCTGACTTTGGCTCAAGTCATGATCTCGCAGTCTGTGAGTTTGAGCCCCGTGTCGGGCTCTGTGCTGACAGCTCAGAGCCTGGAGCCTGCTTCTGATTCTGTGTCTCCCTCTCTCTCTGCCCCTTATGCATGCTCTGTCTCCCCCTCTCTCTCTGCCCCTCATGCTCTCTCTCTCTGTCAAAAATAAATAAACATAAAAAAAATTTTTTTAAATAAAAAATAAAAATAAATAAACTGATCTTAATAAAATATTCTAGCCCGAAGACAACTTCACACCATTACATTTTGTCCTTTTAGAGAGTGAAACAGTTTACTCTTTAGTATGGATGCTTTATTTTCATATCTAAGGCATATTTTTTTTCTGGTCATTTCAGTGTTCTTAAAAGTAGTTAAATTAGAATGTAATTTGTAAATGTAATTTACAATAGAATTATGTCATTTTAGAACATTAATTTTTGATAAATTTCATACCTTACAAATGAAAATAATTAGTGCTTTCCAAGTAAAAGTATATTCTTCTTTATATAGAGAGTTCTGGAGTCTGAAGAGCAAGTACTTGTATGTATCATAGGTATTGGGAGGAGTATAGCAAAGGTGCAGACTATATGGACTGCTTGTATAGGTAAGTATGCCTTGAAAACTCTTGACAATCTATAAATAGTATTGCCTGCATTCAGTAATTGAAGGAGTTTTGGTTTTTGGTTTTGAATCACCTCTTACCCATAGAAATAAACAGAGCTAAAGTGTTCCCTGCTATATGGACTGTGTCTGCTATGGGGAAAATGTAGTCTGGGTCATGGAGGATATGGGAGCCAGGCAGTGTGTGGAAAGTTATTCTCTGAAAACTAAAACTGTATTTAATTCTGTAGTTCTGTGTGCTAAATCTTGACAAGAGTTCCAAAGTGGAACTTCAGCTTGGATGGAAGCTTAGCAGAGTAAATCCAAGCCTGTGTTCCCTGCCAGTATGCTCTTTTTGGACTCTAGGATTCAGTATTTCATGTTTGTGGAAACACTTCTTTTCAAAGCACTCAGCAGTTTTTCTCTTGAAGTTCTACCCACCCCTATCCTATAGGCATATTGAATTACCTACAGTGTGTTAATGCCCTATGGTCTCTCACATTTTTGTCTTTCTTGATGCTGTCATATCTATCTAGATGGCTTTTCTAGAAGCCAGTCTTTTCTAGAACTAATTCTTTTTTTTTTTTTTTATGTTTGTTTATTTTTGAGAGAGAGAGTGCGAGCACTGAAGGGGCAGAGAGAGAGAAGGAGACAGAATCATATGCAGGCTCTAGGCTCCAAGCTGTCAGCACAGAACCTGACACAGGGCTGGAACTCAGAACTGAGATCATGACCTGAACGAATTCAGCACACTTAACCGACTGAACCACCTAGGCGCCCCTCTGAATGAGTAATCCTGATGTATTTTTCCACATTCTCCTCTCTGAACTTCCCTCGTCCTTGCTCTACCTAGTTTCCTGCGTAGATCTTTTGTGTTAACTGTCATTCCTGCATGTTCCTATGGTAGTCCACACTGATCCTCTCTAACCTATTCACATAGACGATGGAAATAAATTTCTGGGTACATGAAGCAGAGACCTATTTATTGAAGAATGTTGGATAAATAAGGAATAGTGGCGTTAAGTAACCTAGGCCTTTCACCCTTGGAATTAGGGTGTCTGCTCTTGAAATTGTTGTGGTCTCTGATGAGGCAGTGATAATTTGGCATCTGCATTGTGGCATGGGCTGAGATGGACCCCTGCCTTAGTTTTTCATTGGGGAGAAGCCGAGGAGTGAAGCTGATTCTCAAAACATCATCCGTACAGTTACACTCTGCATTGCTCGAGTGGCACACTGAGGCCAGGGCTTGGTTCTCTTGCTTGGCGTGTTTGTCCTTTGTCACTGGTTCATATTCCTGTAGGTTTTTATAACAACACTGGAGTTTACTCACTGTAAGTTGCTTCTGTTAGAAACTGGAACTTATTTCAACAGCCATTAGCTTTTATATCTTCTTAGAAGAGCTAAGTGTAATAAAATCAGAAGCCAGCAATTGCTGACAGGCACAAGATTTACTGTGGCTTTGGCTTTTATAAACAGTGTTTGCCATACATTAAACATCTTGACATTTCATGTTTTTTTTTTTTCCTCATCCACCAAAGTGAGATAGGCATAAATAGAACTTTAAGAATTCCCTAGCTAAATTAGGAGAATTACAGGAATTTTGAGGATGAAAGTGAGAGCACATGCATGCTTTGCTGTTGCTGAGAAGCTTGAGCCACTGGTATACAGATAACATGAGAGAGTATTTAAGACTATATGCCAGTGCAGTATGCTGTGTGCAGTGGGATACCTCTTGAGCTGAGACATTGTGGTAAAGATTTAAGTTGTTTTTCTATTTTTCTTAGATTTCTAGGTTCTCCTATATCTGCATCTCTGTTTACCAAAATTATTAATTTGGTAATTTAATTAATGGTAATATTAATAAAAAATTGGTATATTAGTGAACTTTTATTAAATATATATTGTATATACACAAATGTGTGTGTATATAAACCATGTGAGATAGTTGATATTGCCAAATTTGCAGCTGAAGAGACTAGACTCAGAGAGGTTAAATGACTTTGCTCAAGGTCATTCAGTGGAAAAAAAATTTGTGCTAATACCAACCCAGATTGGGTCACATTAAACCATTCAACTTCTTCATTCTACCTTCGTCTCATCCTAGATTCACTCTTTTAGTCATTTAGGTAGATTTTTTTTCTCATCTTTATCTATACTTTGCATTCTTTCTAGGATGATCTCAATTACTTCTGGTTTTAGCTACAACTTACATACTACTAACCACCAAAATATTTGTATATCCCAGGTGGTCTTAGGTTTCAGAGGAGTATTTTTACCTAACCCGCCTATACCTCCAGGTTATTCTGTGGGGTACATTGTACTATTGCAGATTTCAAAACTGAGCATGTAATCTTTTATATACTGTCCCCAGTATACTGTCCCCAGTATTACTATTTTTAATTGTAGTATACTGTACACCCAGGCATAAATGCCGAAAGTCTCAGTTACCCTTCCTTCACTTAGGGTTGTCCTTTCTCCCTGATCTCTATTGGGTCACATCCTCCAAATGTCTCTTAAATTCATTATTTCCTTTGTATTGCTATTATAGTTCAAGCTTTTTATCAGTTCTCACCTGGACTATTAATGATAAAGTCCCTATAACCAGTCTTCCAACCTTTGATTGCTAATTTATCCTATTTACTAAACTCATATTTTTTTAACATGCAAATTTGATCACTCTCTAAAATCATGTAGTAACTTTCCACTATCTATAGCAAAGACTTAGAACTAATGGCTAATGGGATTCACATACAGAGAATTGTATTTGACCTCTGTGATGCTGGCATCATGTGGCTGACCATCATTTATTTAATTGGTAGAATAGGTGGTAAGATCCTTTTTATAGAGGATATAGTTGGCAGTAATTACATGAAAAACTGCTTAATGATAGTTTTTAATTGTAGGGTAGTGAGGTTATCCAGGCTAGCTATCATTTTTAATCATAGTCTGTAAGGATATATTTGTAGAGAAATATAAAGGAAGAATTCAATTTTGTTTCAAAAGTGTTTTAAATATTTTTATGAAGTAATTTCTACCCTCCTTGTTTATCCTGATTGATTTCTAAGATGGATATGCATTAATATAGGTAATTTAAGGATTCTGACTATAAGGACAATGCTGATACTCCTGCCTGCCTTTCCCAGTACTACATAGCTCTTTAGACCCTGCTTGGCCCTTGGAGTATTAACGACTTTTGAAATCCAGTAGGTATTAGCATGAGAACAATTTTTGTAATGCAATTTCCTATGATAGATTGAAATGCTTGGTTTCTCTGAGGCTTCAAAGTTACTTTAGGCTGTTCATTATTGGCAAGTACTATTTTAATTGTATCAGTGCTAATACTCCAGAAAAGTGAAGGAATACTTATTTAAGCACTTTGTAGGTAAAGTAAATTATAAAAACATAAAAGTTATAAAAACTATTGCATCATACATGAGAAGAACAATCAGGTATTGCCTTTAAGAAATTATGGGACCTATTTTTCTTTTATAATTTCTTAGAACATATGTCTTTAAAAACAAATGTGTCATTGATAAAATTGACTGTAAAATATTAAGTTAAGAATTGTATCCATGTCGGGGTGCCTGGGTGGCTCAGTCTTTTAAGCTAAAAGTCCAGGTCTTGATTTCAGCCCAGGTCATGATCTCATGATTCATGGGTTCAGTTCATGGGTTTGGGCCATGGCTGGCAGTGTGGAGCCTGTTTGGGATTCTCTCTCTTCCTGTCTTTCTCTGCCCCTCCCCTGCTTGTGTATGCTTGTTCGCTCTCTCTCTCTCTCAAAATAAATAAACTTAAAAAAAAAGTATCCATATCAAAATGAAAACTTACACTATTTACATTTTAAGTTACATCTTAAATTATTTAAATTTTTTTTTCAACGTTTTTATTTATTTTTGGGACAGAGAGAGACAGAGCATGAATGGGGGAGGGGCAGAGAGAGAGGGAGACACAGAATCGGAAACAGGCTCCAGGCTCTGAGCCATCAGCCCAGAGCCCGACGCGGGGCTCGAACTCACGGACTGCGAGATCGTGACCTGGCTGAAGTCGGACGCTTAACCGACTGCGCCACCCAGGCGCCCCCATCGTTGAATTATTTAAAAGCTTGTCTTGTCAAGCTTAAATTTAACATTAAGAGTAGAAATCTGGAATGAGAAAGCTACAATTAATGGAAGTTAAAGTTTTATTCCATGAGTAAAGAGAACAGTGACTTGTCCTGTCAGAATGGAAACATAAAGCTCCACTAAACCAGTATACTGGCTCAAGAATATACATACAGATCGTTGAAACAGATTAGTGATTCCAGACTTCTGCAGGTCTAGCAGCTAGTTCTTCAGAGTTAACAAACCACTATGCTAAGAAGTTTACTCTATAGGTATAAGGGAGCTACTTAGGATTCTGAATGGGTTAGTGACATCCTGAAAGTGGAATTTTAGATGAATTGGAGATGGCAAAACAGAAAAAAGAGACCAGTCATGAGAGTGTTGCACATGATTCAAGCAGAGAATTAACAAGAGACTTGGAAGAGAGAAGGAAAGTAATGGGAGAGAATAATGAATAGTTTAGGAGGAGATGAGGACTGGCTGATTAAAAGAGTAGAATGGAAGGATAGAGAGAAGTGTTTCTAATCTTTTACTGGGATCGCTGTGGTGGTACACAGACCAAAAAAGAAACTGGTTGGGAGCAAAGGATTCGTATAGGAAGGCACATAGAAATGGTAAAGATATGGTAATTAGTCGCTCCACTCAGGGAGCATGTGTCACAGTTGAAATATTGTATTTGTTCATATTTGTATATTCTCCCAGATGTGTAAACTCTGTGTGGAAAGACCACATTTTTGTTTTTCATCTTTCTGTCCCTAGGCCTGGCATTGTACCTGACATAGAATTCACACTCAGGTCAATATTTGTTGAATGAGAAAGGGAGACTCAAGAGTTTCTGTGCCAGCTCTTCCACTTACTAGCACATTGACTGTTGGCAAGTTCCTTAAGCTCTCTAAGCTGCAATTTTCTTACCTATAAAAGGAGGATCATAATAGTACCACATGTATGTACCTGATAGTATTCAGCTGTATAAAATGCTTAGGGGTAGCCTGACATGTAACATAAGCTCTATAGAATGTTAGTAATTACTTGTATTTCCTGGCATTCATGGCTTTTATGATCCGGCTCCAGGCTGCTTTTCCAAGTTTGTGTTCTAATATTAGCTTTTGTTATTCCTGTTGTCTGGAATGTTATCCTTATTTATTCAGTAATTCATCACGGAAATATTTTTTGAGGACTTCGTATTTACCTGCCACTGGTTCTGGATGCTGTGTGTGTGAGCCAGGTCCTTGCTTTGTGGTTGTTATAATCTAGAGAGGTGACAGATGTACAAAGCAGTAAACAAATAACAGAATTGGATTATTTCACACAGTAGTGAGTAACCAGGAAGAATATAAAACAGTTGTGTATAGTCCACTTCATGGGAGTGAAGTGGCGAATTAAAGTTCATTTGTGTTTGGGGATCAGGTCAGGCCCTGAGAGAAATGTGTTTGAGCTGACACCTGAATGACAGAGGCCAGAGGTTAAATATCTCTCCATTTAATATATCTTCATTTCAGGCCAGATATCCCAAATCTGCTATTTCAGGTAATAAAAAAAAAAAAAAAAAAAAAAAGCCATTCTTTCTCTATCGCTTACTTCTGTCTCTGCCAGTCCTATTTCCCTTTCTTCAATTGGAAGGCATGTTTGAAAACCCAGCATAAAATTATGAGGATCGTAGTGAGAATAGAAGGAAGGATGAAATGACATTTTGCAGGAAAAATATATTAGGACATTGTACATATGGGTAGAGGAGTCTAAAATATCAAACAGAGTACCAGGTTTAAGCCTTGGAGTCTAGAGGCTTGAATTAGTGTGGGAGTGCAACTTGTGTACATGGTTGTGTCTATACAGCTTTGAGTTGTACTTTCAAGAATTGTATTTTGCATCATCTCCTAGAGTTGGTGGTAAAATACACAGTTGAAATTTTTGTTGCCATTGTTTCAGTTTAGTTGTCTGCACATGTAAAGTGGACTTTTCATTTGATGCAACGAACATTAGAAAGTGTGCGTTTTAATATAAAGATTTTGTGGTTATTGCCTAAGTATTATATGTCTTTAACTATATACACATGACAGAACCTTTCAGGTGGTAAGTAAGCATTAAAGGCATTGTAGTGAGGGGCGCTTGGGTGGCTCAGTTGGTTGAGTCCAACTTTGGCTCAAGTCTTTATCTCGCGATTTGTGAGTTTGGGCCCTACCTCGGGCTCTGTGCTGACAGCTCAGAGCCTGGAGCCTGTTTCAGATTCTGTGTCTCCCTGTCTCTCTGTCCCTTCCCTGCTTGTGCTGTATCTATCTCTCAAAAATAAATAAATGTTGGGGCGCCTGGGTGGCGCAGTCGGTTAAGCGTCCGACTTCAGCCAGGTCACGATCTCGCGGTCCGTGAGTTCGAGCCCCGCGTCGGGCTCTGGGCTGATGGCTCAGAGCCTGGAGCCTGTTTCCGATTCTGTGTCTCCCTCTCTCTCTCTGCCCCTCCCCTGTTCATGCTCTGTCTCTCTCTGTCCCAAAAAATAAATAAACGTGAAAAAAAAAATAAATAAATGTTAAAAATATATGTATCAAAGGCATTATAGTGAAATCTAGGATTGTGAAAAGTGAGTACTAGAATGTTTCTTTTTAAAATTTTTTTAATATTTATTTATTTTTGAGAGAGACAGAGGCAGAATGCGAGTGGGTTAGGGCAGAGAGAGGGAGACACAGAATCCGAAGCAGGCTCCAGGCTCCGAGCTGTCAGCACAGAGACCGACGCAGGGCTCGAACTCACGAGCTGTGAGATCATGACCTGAGCCTAAGCGGATGCTCAACCGACTGAACCACCCAGGTACCCCAGTACTAGAATGTTTTGAGCCCTTTCTACATATTTTATTTACTTTAAAGAACTCTATTCATTTCAGTAATTCTTAGTTACTTGTCTTAGAATATGTTGAAACATTATAAAGCGATTGTCCTGTGGTAGACAAAGTGATTTTACCTTTGTCAGTTTTGCCCATACTTTCTAACTGTCTGTAACAGTCTATTTCATTTTCTGTCTACTGATCATGATCTCTTTTGTTGTTGTTTATTACATCTTTCCTGGTGATGAAATATAAGTTGAATGACTACCTGGATTTTTATTTTTTAAGCATTTTTTTTGTTTAAGTTCTTTACAAAGTGAACTTACCAAGAGAATCTGGGAATGAGTTAATTAGATGGTAGAAGGATTATAGAAGCCCCTTGGGAGGAGTTATTGGGCTATAGGAGTACTGAAAAGTTTTAGACCAAATCCTTGAGTTAAAAAAAAATTTTTTTAACGTTTATTTTTGAGAGAGAGAGAGAGAGAGACTGCGCACGTGAGCAGGGGAGGGGCAGAGAGAAAGAGGGAGTCACAGAATTTGAAGCAGGCTCCAGGGCTCGATGTGGGGCTCGATGTGGGGCTCGATGTGGGGCTCGAGCTCACGAACTGCGAGATCATGGCATGAGCCAAAGTCAGACGCTTAACTGACTGAGCCACCAGGCGCCCCTACCCTTGAGTTTTTTAAAGTGAAACTGGGGTGATAGGGTTTTTTCCCCCACTCTAGAGGTCATATATTTGGCTCTTAAGGCCTTGCAGAGAAAGTTTGGCTAATACTTTTGTTCCTTTTTAATTATATTTCTAATTTCTGCATAATTAATTTGATATATTACCAAACTATTTTATAGTTGATTTATAACCCAAAATTATTGTTTTAAAGTTGCAAGTTATTTGTTTTACTACTGATTTTAACAGTTATTTGTTTTCCCTACTTACTTTAATAATAATATTATATTTGTTTTTCAGGTATCTCACACCCAGTTTATTAAAAAGAATAAATTGACAGAAGCTGACCTTCAGTATGGCTATGGTGGTGTAGATATGAATGAACCACTTATGGAAATAGGAGAGGTAGGAAATTCTTAAATGACTGGCAAGCATAGGAGTGTTTTTAATATATATATTGAGGTAATTTCATTCACTGTCCTTTTTTCAAGGACACTGTGTTGACTACCTTAAAATTGTCGAAAAATTTTTTTAAGTTTATTTATTTTTGAGAGAGAACAAGCAAGGGAGGGGCAGAGAGAGAGGAAGAGAGAGAATCCGAAAGCTCTCACAGCAGGCTCTGTGCTGTCAGTGCAGAGCTTGACATGGGGCTCAAACCCATGAACCAGGAGATCACAACTTAGACTGAAATCAAGAGTCAGACACTTAACTGACTGAGCCACCCAGGCACCCCCAAAATTGTCAAGATTTGAGACATCCTAAATGTTAATAAAACACTGCAGTGATTTCCTAAGAATCTTCACATAGATGAGAACAGAAGAGATGTGATTAGTATTATTTTAATAATTAAATTAATGTGGATGATAAATGACAAGGTTAATAGTTCCACTATGAAAAAAGCTCATAAAATGCATTTTAAAAAATGTTGAGACTCTTGCAGTTAAAAAAGTGGAAAGGTCATGGACTTGAGAGGAAATACAGATTTATGGATATAAGAAATTATTTTTTAAGTTTATTTTGAGAGAGAGGCAGCATGTGTGTGTGCATGCGCGGTGGCAGAGGGGCAGAGAGAGAGGGGGGAGAGAGGGGGGGAGAGAGAGAGAGAGGGAGGGAGGGAGAGAGAGGAGGGAGGGCGATGAGAGTAGAGAAAATCGAGATTCGTGTCTCTTAACTTTCTTCCGTCCTGCCCTTCTTTATTTCTTTCTTCTTTCTGTCTTTCTTTATTTTCATGACCCCTTCATGCTCCACACTCATCACATACCTGTGGGGGCTTTATTTTACAACCCTGGTATCATGACCTGCACCCATATCAAGAGTCAGACGTTCAATCGACTGAGCTATCCAGGTGTCCCATGACAAATTTATTTTAACTTTAAAAAGTAATTAAATCCAGAGTGAAACAATTAAGTGTGCAGGTCAAGTAATTCATTCAGATTCTTGAGGCACAGTGCAAATTTAAATGTGGGAAGTTACATAAAGCTATATTCATTGTGAAAGAAATACTCTAGTACAATGTTTGTTTATTTCACGTACTACGTATTGTTGACTAACCAGACACTGGGATACAATGGTAAACAGACAGAAGTTCCCTGTCCTCATGGGGAAGCAGTGCCAAATAAGATACAGAAATTAAATGTCAAATTGTGATGGGTGTTAATAAAAGAAATAAACAGCTAAGATTGCAGCATGAGGAAAGTTTACTAGAATAATCCTTTTAGAAAGAAATTTGTCATCATCTTTCAGTAGACTTAAAATGTTAATATTGTTAATTAGGTTAATCCCATGTCTAGTAATCTACACTGTGAAAAATGATAAATATGGAAAAAAAAGTTTAACTGTTTAAGAGTATTCCTGGTAATCATTGTTAGTAAGGGTGACTAAATGGGTAGACAATCCAAATGTTCCAATATCCAATAGTAAAAAAATCATACATAGAAGAATAGATACAATATGATTTTGTTATAAAGGCAAAGGATGAATTAGTAATAGAAAATACTTCAGAGAAACTTAATAAAGGGGAAAATATTTTATGAAAAAATGTGGACACATTGTATGTTTAATAGGAATAAAACCTGCAGGGGGAAAAAGGATGCAGAGTAATGGATTAGTGGGAAATAACAAATCTTAACAGTAGTTGCTTTAGTTAGTAAGGTTATAAGAAGATTTTAATGATGGTCCCTTATCACCAGCGTTGTCAAGCTCACTCCTCCCAGAGGAAATCACCATAAACCATTTGGTTTTGTCTTTTCTGAATTTTACCTGCACATTTGCATGTAAATATTTATACATACAATTTAATTTTAAATGTTAATGGAATCATAGCATATATAACCATAATGATATCACACCATATATCTTGGAACTTGTATTTCTTGCTTGTTTTGTGTTTGTTTTTTGGTTAATGTGTCTAAGTGTTCTTTTTTGTTGTTGTTCTTTATTTTTTTAATTTACATCCAAGTTAGTTAGCATATAGTGCAGCAAATGATTTCAGGAGTAGATTCCTTAATGTCCCTAACTCATTTAGCCCATCCCCCCTCCAGTAACCCTCTGTTTGTTCTCCATATTTATGAGTTTCTTAAGTTTTTTGCCCCCCTCCCTGTTTTTATATTATTTTGTTTCCCTTCCCTTATGTTCATCTGTTTTGTATCTTAAAGTCCTCATATGAGTGAAGTCATATGATATTTGTCTTTGTCTAATTTCGCTTAGCATAATACCCTCTAGTTCTATCCACGTGAGGTGTTCTTTTCATATAAGTTTATTTTTGTGAGAGCTCAGTATTCTATAATAGGGATATAAAATATTTATTTATCATTTATTAGACTATTCTCCTTAGTTTACAGTTCTTGTTGAAAATACCACTGTGATATCATTGTTCATTTGTTCATTTATTAAGTATTTTTTAAACCCCTTTGTGTGCCAGGCACTTTTCTATATGCTCGGAATTCAGTAGTGAACAAAATAGACACAAACCTCACACTCAGGGAGTTAACATTTAAGTATATATCTCTTTGTACATGAGCAGAAATTGTCGTAGAGTTGGTACCTGGAAGTCAAAGCATCCTGAATTTTGATAGCACCACCAGCTTGCTTTCAAAAGGCTTTAGTTTTTCTCTCCCACCACAGCTATAAGATCACATTTTCTTTGTATCACTTTCTTTTTCCCTGTTTGTGCTATTTAAAAATATAAAAATAAGGGGAAACTTGAAGAATGTTCCTTCTGGGAAGCAGATGCTTTACTTATTGAAATGGAATTACCAATTGATCAGAATAAAGTTACCCAGGGAAACAGAATAGAGGCTAAAACCAGACTAATAGCTGTATAGATGCAATTAAGTTGGAAACAGATGGAGCAGTCAATTTTGATACTGAAATAATTTGTACTCTCTATGGGAAAAATGTATTGGAATTTAAATGTGGAAGGCAAAACTTGAAAACTTTTAGAAGGCAATATAAGAGCACACATATCCCTGACATTAGGCTAGGGAAGTTCTTAAAAGACATGAAAAATACAAACATAAAGGAACAAGATTGATAAAATGGAGACATTAAAATATAATGTATTTTTACTAAACACTTTTAAAAAGAACTCAAAAGTTAAGTCACAAAACTGTGACAAATTGCAGTATATATGTCAAGGGATTAATTTCTACAGTATGTAAGAACTCCTAGTTTTATTGAAAACAAGATAAATATTAATAGAATAATGGGCAAAAGAGATGATGGGCATTTCACAGAAAAAAAACTAAGACATACAATACATATAAAAAGATGCCCAGCCTCGCTCAAGAAGATGCCAGTTAAAACCAAAAGGAGTAAGAGCACCTGAGTGGCTCAGTCGGTTAAAATGTACTGACTTCAGCTTAGGTCATGATCTCATGGTTTGTGGGTTTGAGGCCCGCGTCAGGCTCTGTACTGACAACTCAGAGCCTGGAGCCTCTTTGGATTCTGTGTCTTCTCTCTTTTTTTGTCCCTCCCCTGCTCGTGCTGTGTCTCTCTCTGTCTTTCAAAAATAAAGAAACGTAACAAAAAACAAAAAACCAAGGAGTTACCAAAAACAATCTACAGATTGACTGTAATCCCTAACAAAATATCATAACACTTTTCACAGAACTAGAACTGATAATCCTAAAATTTGTATGGAACCACAGAAGACCTCAAATAGCCAAAGCAATCTTGAAGAAGAACAAAACTGTATCACAATTCCTAATTTCAAACTATATTGCAAAGCTGTAGTAATCAAAACAGTATGGTACTGACACATAAAATACACATAGATCAATGGAATAGGATAAAAAGCCCATGCATACAAACCCACACTTCTGTGGTCAATTAATCTATGACAAAGGAGGCTGGAGATACAGTGGAGAAAAGAGTCTTTTCAGTAAATAGTGTTGTGAAAACTGGACAGCTATATGCAAATGAATGAAACAACCACTTTCTTACACCATACACAAAAATAAACTCAAAGTGAGTTAAAGATCTAAATGTGAGACCTGAAACCATAACATTCATAAAAAAAAACAGGCAGTAAAATCTTGGACAGCGGCCTTAGCAACATATTTGTGGATGTTTCCTTCAGGCAAGGGAAACAAAAGCAGTAAGAAACTATTGGGACTATGCCAAAATAAAAAGCTTTTGCACAGCAAAGGAGACCATCAACAAAACAAAAAGCCAACCTAGTGAATGGGAGAAAATATTTGCAAATAACATATCTAATAAGGGTTAATATCCAGAATACATAAAGAACTTATACAACTTAGTACCGAAAAAAACAAACAATTCAATTAAAAAATGGACAGAGGACCTGAATAGACCTTTTTCCAAAGAAGACATACAAATGGCCAACAGCCACGTGAAGAGATTCTCAAATCACTATCAGGGAAATGAAAAAATCAAAACCACAATGAGAAATCACCTTACACCAGTCAGAATGGCTAGTATCAAAAAGACAAGATAGAGTGAATGTTGGTGAGCATGTAGAGAAAAGGGAATTCCCAAGCACTGTTGGTGGGAATGTAAATTGGTGCAACCACTGCAGAAAACAGTGGTTAAAATTAAAAATTTTTAATTTAATTTTAATTCCTCAAAAAATTAAAAATAGAAATATGATCCAGTAATTCCACTGCTGGGTATTTATCCAAAGAAAATGAAAACACAGATTCAAAAAGATCTGTGCACCCCTGTGTTTATGCAGCATTATTTACAGTAGCCTAATTATGGAAATAGCCCTAGTGTCCACTGATATAGATGAATGGTTAAGAATTGGTACGTACACACACAAACACACACACACACACACACACACACACACACACGATGGAATACTACTCAGCCATAAAAAATGAAATCTTGTCATTTGCAACAACATGGATGGATCTAGAGGGTATAATGTTAAATGAAATAAGACAAAGACAAATACCATATGATTTCACTCATAAGTGAAATTTAAGAAACAAAACAAATGGGGAAAGAAAAAAGAAGCCAAGAAACAGATTCCTAACTACAGAGAACTGGTTACCAGAGAGGATGTGGGTGGGGGCTGGGTGAAATAGGTGAAGGAGATTGAGTACACTTATCTTGATGAGTACTGAGTAATGTATAGAATTGTTGAATCATTATATTGTACACCTGAAACTAATAGAACACTGTGTGTTGACTATACTGGACTTAAGACAGGAAAAATATTATAGGGACATGTAG
The DNA here is from genome assembly GCF_007474595.2 of Lynx canadensis. Lineage (NCBI taxonomy): Eukaryota > Metazoa > Chordata > Mammalia > Carnivora > Felidae > Lynx > Lynx canadensis. The sequence continues at coordinate 31,691,430 of NC_044309.1, read as the reverse complement.
ACATTTGGTAGAACTATAAAGCAAGGGAATGATTTAACACAAATTTCAGGGTGGTTGTAACCTTTGAGGGGAAAGTAGGAGGATATGTGGTACAATGGTAATGTGGAAGTTGTGTTTCTTAAACTGGGTGGTGAGTACAGGAATGTTTTATTTTATTATTCTTTTAGTTGGCCTTCCTTTTATGTTTGTATGAGAGGTTTTGTAATTTCAAAAATCAGCCAACAGCTAAATCACTTTAACATAATTCCTTTATTTCTGTTAGTCTTAGCCTTTCCATAATACTGGGCATTTAACATTCAATAAATTCTATTTCATAAAAATCTAATCAATTATGTCTTTAAGACTTTCAGTTAATGATAAAACCTTAATTCTGTTTCTTGTACAAGTCTGATGTGGTAGTCATTTTCATTTTAAATTAGAAATTTAGCGGCGCCTGGGTGGCTCAGTTGGTTAGGCATCGAACTCTTGATTTTGGCTGAGGTCAGGTTCTCTAGGTTGTGGAATTAAGCCCCGCCTCAGGCTCTGTGCTGAGTGTGGGGTCTGCTTAGGATTCTTTTTCCCTCTTCCTCTGCCCCTATCCTGCTTGCCCTCCTTTTTGCGTGCGTTCTCTTTCAAAAAAATAAATAAATAACTTAGAAATTTATTTTTTATGTATATTCAGTTTTCATTTGAATTTTGAAATTTTGGTTATAAATACTTGAAAGAGTATTTTTGCTTTGAAGAGTCTTTTAACATTTTAACAAATGTTAAAAGTAGTTCAGCCTTGATAATTTTTATTTTTCCTGGCAGCTAGCATTGGATATGTGGAGGAAATTGATGGTTGAACCACTTCAGACCATCCTTATCCGAATGCTGCTCCGAGAAATAAAAAGTGAGTACTGATACTTATCTTCTTGAGTCAATTCTAATTTGCTGTTTGAAATGGTTTCAAATAGTGTACCGCTGCATGGGTGTTGACTAGACATAGGCCATGTGTTACTTAAATGAACCTCATTTTCCATCTAAATGGCAATGTTTTAAATTGTTTCATAATTTTTTTTGGCAGGTCTTTGGTCCAATATACTTAATAAATAAATAAATCCCTGAAGGAAGTGACCTATCATTTGTTGTTGCAAGCCTGGTACCCTCTTGGATTTTCCAGGGCAGTGCTGAATTGTTTGAACATGTTCTGTCGGTTTCAATCCTGATGAGGGTAACCTACCTATTCAAGAAAACAGATTTTTCTAAGTAGTTGGTTACTTCTTAGCCCCAGTGTTAAATCAGTAACTTGCCTATTAATGTGAGGTTGGTTTATGGGAAAATGGCTTCTCATTTTACTCAGGACCCAGTGTTTTGGACTTTACCTAATTGCTTTGTGAATAGAATTGGAGACAAAGTAAGTTTTCCCGTGGAGTCCAGAATAGAACATCCTTGCATCCGTTCTGGCCTAAAAGATTCTTACTAGGCTTCAGCTTTGGGGAACCTAAAGCACTAAAAGTCACTCATACAGATGTGTATATAATAAATATCAGGTTATTAGAACTGATATTGTAGGAATTATCTAGACCAGTGAATTGCAACGTGATAACGGCCACTCCATCAAAATGCTTTCTCTAAAGAATACCCAAATATGGGGTTTTTATGTGAGGGAAAAAAAAGGAAAGCATTGTTCTTTCTGTGAGCTCCTACTGGGAAATAAGGGACTTAAAAACAAAAAACTAAAGAAAAACATAAAGCCACGAAAAAGGTTAATGGAATATTTTAAAATTTATTGTTAATGCTAAGTAGAAAGTAGATGGTAGCAATTAATAACTTGGTTTTAAAAACCTGTTGCTTCCCTTTTAATTATTCCATTTTTTCTAAAGGTAGTGAGGAGAGAAAAGGCAATACTAAAGCAGTAGGGTGGAACAATTTTTTTCTTCTCTTTTCTCTACTAAACTATAATTAAAAGAATACTCCCAACAATATTTATAGGTTCTAACATAATTTATTTTTCTATTAAATATTAACTTTTTTCTTAACTTGGAATTCAGTTATTTTACATTGAAAGTTTATTGAAAATATTGTTAAAATTTTCTGAATGTTAGTTTTTTGAAATGTCTCTTTTAATATGTTTGTCCCAACCTAGTAAATTTTCTTAAGTGTGATTGTTAGCTTGTTAAAAATGAATTTGATGGAAGATTTTAAGAAATTTTCTAACTGTATAAGAAAAATAATGCAAGTATATGATATTCTGGAAAAGATGCATAGATTATTTGGTTAGAGATATTAGGCCAACTGTTCTTAGTTTTGTTGTTAATCGGCTTCCATTAAAGTATTACTTGACATGCCCTACTAATACCTCATTTATTTTTCATGTGTACTCTATTAGGTCGGTGTTATCCCACCTTTTACAGCTAAGTAAGCTAAGGCATAATAATAATAACAATAATGGGGCACGTGGGTGGCTCAGTTGGTTGAGTGTCTGGCTCTTGATTTTGGCTCAGGTCATGAGCCCAGGGTCATGGGATCAAGCCCTGCATCAGGCTCTGTAGTGAGCATGGAGCCTGCTTAGGATTCTCTCTCTCTTTCTGCTCATCTCCCCTGCTTGCGCCTTCTCTTGCTCTCTAAAATAATAAATAATAAATCAGTAAATAGTAACGACAACAAATAATAAATATGGGAGCTGCGTGCCAAGAAGTGTTCTAAAAGCTTTACTGGCATTATCCCATTAATCCTCACCACGCTGGAATGTTGGTACTATTTCCGTTTCCATTTTACAAATGAAGACATCAGTGGTGGCACTCTAAGAAGACTAATTTGACTCCAGCCCCTATTTTCTTTTTTTTTTTTTCTCTTCAGCTCCTATCTCCAACTTACCAACTCTATATCCATTAAGCCTGTCTTTTTAATTCACAGAATATTTCTTTCATTCCCAGTCCAATATTTTAGCTTTGATATACATTTGAGTTTTATAGTGCTTTGAGTATTCTAGTATTTTCACACATAGTACTTTGTATGATCTTAAGGTGGCAGTTTTATTTATAAGTAAATAAATTGAACTTTCAGTAGAGAGAAACAAACTCTTGAATTTGATATAGCTAAGGAAAGAGAGTCCATGCCTAGAAACTTCCAATTTGGGTCTTTCTACTATGTTGCTTTAGTATTGTTAGTATTGTTTAGTATTGTTTCCACTATGTTGCTTTACCCATTGTTGTTTGAAATAATATGGCCAGATATCATAACTTCCGTTACATGGACAAGTGGCTGTGTTAAGTATTTCCCCATTGATAAACTTGTCTGAACAGGATGTGAAGGTGAATATTATCATAGACTCATTTACAAATGGGGAAAATGAGGCTTGCGAAGGCAATCACCTTACTCAGATCACATAACTAGTACATGGCAGAATGAGAATTAGGATTTAAGGCTAACAGAGAGGTATTTTATTATGTACCTACAACTTCTTTTTGGAAAGAGCTCCACTAAACTTACAGTTTAGCAGAGCATATTACAAATTTGATTTCCTATCAGCTTATTTAGTTTCCTTTCCTGTAATCACCCTGCGTTCCTAGGAATTTTCTACAAGCGTCTAAAGAATAGGGGTGCCTGGGTGGCTCAGTCGGTTAAGCATCCGACTTCGGCTCAGGTCATGATCTCGCGGTCTGTGAGTTCGAGCCCCACGTAAGGCTCTGTGCTGACAGCTCAGAGACTGGAGCCTGTTTCAGATTCTGTCTCCCTCTCTCTCTGACCCTCCCCCGTTCATGCTCTGTCTCTCTCTGTCTCAAAAAAACATTAAAAAAAAAAAATTACTGTGAACTAATGGTTTCTTAAATCTGGCCAGTGAAAAGTTTACACGAGGGATATTTAAAAGTATTGCTCTACAAAAAAATTATAAAATATGTTGATTGTACACAATTAAAAATATATAGAAAGTTAAAAAAAAATTAGAAGGCCTTCATTTTTCCCCTAATACCTTCAATACTGTTATTTAAAGCAAATTACTATTAAGGATTTAAAGTATTTTCTGAAAAATTCTCTATGCATTTAAGATTGTGTGTACATTTGTTTATATGATGTGCATATGTATATATCTACATACGTATAAATACTACATACAGTATTACACACACATATGTACATGCATTGGGGGAATTTACAGAAGTATTACGAATACCTAATAATATATTCTTAGAAATTAGAATAGATTAGTGGTTGGTATGAGGCTATAAGTATGAGGGAGTTGCTTTATGGTGATAGAGTAGATGTATATTTTGAATATGGTGGTAGTAACATGAATCTAGGTATGTGATAAAATTTCATAGAATTACATAAATACAAATATACACAAATGATTATGTGTTAAAGCTGGCAAATTCTGAATAAGGTCTATAGGTTGTATCAATGTTGATTTCCTGATTTTGGCATTGTGCCATAGTTACGTAAGATGTTACCATTGGAGAAAATTGGGTGAACATGTCCAGGACTGCTTTCTGTTATGTTTGCAGCTTCCTGTGAATCTGTAATTATTCAAAATTAAAAAAATTTTTTAAATTTAAATGCACATAATATGTGAATATCCCTGTTTTCTTCCTTTTAGCTGTAACTTTCTTTTCTTCATAAGTAACTACTGAGAATAGTTTGATTGTACTTAAATATTTGTTTATTTAAGTACAGTGGTTATTTATTTTTTGTGGAAACTTATATTCCTTTAGGAAGATGATGAAGCTTTAGAGCCTCCCCACATAAAAATACTCAATATGCATATGCACACAAAACTTTATGTACGTTTTAGAAGGTTTATGGATTCCTAGGATCAGAATTGCTGCCTTAGCATTTATATGGCAGATTTCTTTTTCCCTAGAGATCATTTGGCATTGCAATCGAAATAAGTCTCTATGCTTAATGTTTGTTGAATTGGAAAAGTTTTTATTTATTCTGACATTATAATTCAGCAGCAAAACAATCATGACTTTAGTATCCTTTCTGTTGCATAATCAGAACAAGACAAGAGTTTAAGTGACAAATGAGAGAAAATTTTAACTTTATAGCACCTTTTTTTTAAGTTTATTTATTTTGAGAGAAAGAGAGAGAGAGCATGAGCAGGGGAGGGCAGAGAAAGAAGGAGAGAGAAAATCCCAAACAGGCTGTGTGCTGCCTGAGCTTGGGCTTGGTCTCATAACCGTGAGATCAGGACCTGACCAAAACCAGGAGTTCAACGCTTAACTGACTGAGCCACCAAGGCTCCCTGCTCCTTTTTTTTTTTTTTTTTTTTTTTTTTTAAATATTCTTCCTACTTTCTGTTCTGACATCATACCTCTGTTAGATACCAAAGTTTTCCTACAAGTGTGGTTCCATATCAGGGCTCTGTTCCATTTGTTGTCTATCTTTGGCCCATATCTCACTCTGTTCATTATTATAGCATAATAAGTCTTGATATCTGTCGGACAGACTTGCCCTCCATAAGCTAGAAGTGTTCTTGCTGTTATTGGCCCTTTACTTTTTCATAAGGCCCTTTACTTTTTTTTTTTTTAATTTTTTTAGCGTTTATTATTATTTATTTATTTATTTATTTTAACGTTTATTTATTATGAGAGACAGAGAGACAGAGTGTGAGCAGGGGAGGGGCAGAGAGAGGGAGACACAGAATCTGAAGCAGGTTCCAGGCTCTGAGCTGGCAGCACAGAGCCCAATGCGGGGCTCGAACTCACAAACTGAGATCATGACCTGAGCTGAAGTCAGGCATTTAACTGACTGAGCCACCCAGGTGCCCCCCTTTACTTTTTTTTCGCACAGATCCTGGTCATATTTTGTAAAGGTGATTATAAGTTGCCTAGAATAAATTTTTGTAGGATTGAAATTCAGTTGAATACATAAGTTCATTTGGAGGGAATTTACATCTTTACTGTATTAAATCTTCCTATTCATGAACATATCTGCTATTTTTAATGCCTTCTTTAATGTCTCCTAAGTTTTTATAAATATATCTATAAAGGTTCTTCACTCCTTTGTTTGATTTATTTCAGGATACTTGGTATTTTCTGATACTGTTAGAAAAAATTTGTTCTGTGTAATTATGCATTCTATTTATTTTCTGCTAGTATATTGAAATACAACAGGCTCTTTAATATACAAATCTTAACATTTAGCCTCCGTGTTAACTTCTGTCATTTGTAGCTTCTTTTCCCAAAAAAAGGTCATTTCTAATAATTTGTGCTCATTTTTGTGCTTTCTATGTCAGCTGTCATAATCTGTAAATGATAGTTTTGCTTCCCTTGTGTGTGTGTGTGTGTGTGTGTGTGTGTATTTGCACGCGCACACGTGCACTAGCCTGTGCACACACACAACACCTCATTGGCTAGGACCTCCACAGCAGTGTTGAAGAGGAGTGATGGATAATGAGCATCTTTGTCTCACCCCTGATTTTAAAGGTTACATATGTAACATTTCCCTATTTAAAATGATGCTTCCTTTAGCTTTTTTTTAGATACTCTTAATCAGAATGATGAAGTTAATTTGAATTTGGTGTTGGATTGTATAAAATGGCTTCTGATTCTATTGAGAGATAAAGTTTTTTTTTCTATTAATCTTTTAGTGTGGTGGGTTACATTTATGAATTTTCTAATATTAAACTATCCTCATATAACTAGAATAAAACCCAGGTTGTTGTTGTCTGTAATAATTTTATAACATGGCTGCATTTGATTTGCTAATACTTTGTTTAGAATTTTGAATCTATATCCATGAGTGGAATGGGCCTATAATTATTCTTTCTCATAATGTCTTTGTCTGGGTTTGGTATTAGGCTCATTCTTGTAGGTTGAATTAGGAACTATTCCATCTTTTTCTTTGGAGTAGAAGAGTTTCTGTAAATTTTTCAGTGTTTAGTAAAACTCCCTGCAAAACCATCTGCGTCTAGGGTTTCTTTGTAAGAAGAATTTTTTTTTTTTTTGCACATTCACAAAATAACCTTTTGCCTTTATTTTATTTTGAAGTATAGCTGACATGTTATTTTGATGTACAAAATAGTGATTTGACATTCTATACATTACTCGGCGCTCATCACAATTAAATGTGGTCACCATCTGTAACCATACATTATTACATTATCATTGACTGTATTCCTTATGCTGTACTTTCCATCTCCGTGATTTATTTATTTTATAACTGGAAGTTTATGTCTCTTACTCCCCCACCTATTTTGCCTATCTCCCCTATTCACCTCCCCTCTGACATCCACCAGTTTGTTCTCTGTATTTAAGAGTCTGAATTTTTTGTTGTTACTTGTTTTGTTTTACAGATTTTACCTATAAATGAAATCACGTGGCATTTGTCTTTTTCTGTCTGACTTATTTCATTTAGCATAATACCCTTTAAGTCCATTCATGTTCTCACAAATGGCAAGATTCTCATTTTTTTTTTATGTCTGAGTAATATTCCACTGTATATATACACCATATCTTCTTTATTCCATTCATCTATCAGTAGCTATTTGGGTTGCTTCCATATTTTGGCTACTGCAAATAATGTTATATATACATAGGGGTGCCCATATCTTTTTGAATGTGTTTTAATTTTCTTTGAGTAAATACTCACTAGTGGAATTACTGGATTATATGATATTTCTATTTTTAACTTTTTGAGGAACATCCATACTGTTTTCCACAGTGGTTGTACCAATTTACATTACCACCAATAGTGCATGGGGATTCCCTTTTCTCCATATCTTCACTAATACTTGCTATTCTTGTCTTTTTGATACTAACCTTCTGACTCCTGTGAGGTGAATCTCATTGTGGTTTTGATTTTCATTTTCCTGATGATTGGTGACTTGAGAATCTCTTCATGTCTGTTGGCCATTTGTACATCTTCTTTGGAAAAAATGTCTATTCAAATCCTCTGCCTGTTTTTAATTGGATTTTTTGGGTTTTTTGGTGTGAGTTGTAGAAGTTCTTGATGTATTCTAGATATCATCCTTTCTTGGATATATCATTTGTAAATACTTCTCCCATTCACTGGGTTGCCTTTTTGTTTTGTTGATGGTCTCCTTTGCTGTGCAAAAGCTTTTTATTTTGGTGTTGTCCCAATAGTTTCTTACTGCTTTTGTTTCCCTTGCCTGAGGATACATGTCCATAAATATATTGTTAACAGTGATACCACCTGTGTTTTCTTTTAGGAGTTTCATCATTTCAGGTCTCATTTTAAGTCTTTTTTTTTTTAAGAATTTTTTAAATGTTATTTTATATTTGAGACAGAGAGACAGAGCACGAGTGGAGACGGAGAGGAGGGAGATACAGAATCCAAAGCAGGCTCCAGGTTCTGAGCTGGCAGCACAGAGCCTGACGTAGGGCTCAGACTCATGAACTGTGAGATCATGACCTGAGCCAAAAAGTCAGATGCTTAGCCAACTGAGCCATCCAGGGTGCCTCTCACATTTAGGCCTTTAAGCCATTTTGATTTTATTCTTGTGTATGGTAAAAGAAACTGGTCCCAGTTTCATTTATTTGCATGTAGCTGTCCAGTTTTCCCACACCATTTATTGAAGACCCATCTTTTTCCCCATTGTATATTAGCCTCCTTTGTCATAGATAAATTGACCATAGAAGCATGGGCTCTCTATTGTGTTTATTGCCCTATATGGCTGTTTTTGTACCATACTATTTGGATTACTACAGCTTTGTAGTATATCTTGAAATCTGGGTTTGTGATACCTCCAGCTTTGTTCTTTCTCAAGATCGCTCTGACTATTCGAGGTTTTTTGTGGTTCCATACAAATTTTAGGATTACTTATTCTAGTTCTGTGAAAACTGCTATCGGTATTTTGGTAGTGATTGCATTGAATTGGTAGATTCCTTTTGGGTACTTTGGACTTTTTAACAGTATGATTTATTCAATCCATGAACATTGTTTATGTCATTTTCAGTTCTTTTCATCAATATCTTACAGTTTTCAGAGTATAGGTTTTTCATTTCCTTGGTTAATTTATTTCTAGACATCTTATACTTTTTGGTATAGTTTACAAGTAGAAATTTTAAAAAATTTCTTGGGGCGCCTGGTTGGCTCAGTTGGTTAAATAAGCGTCCGACTTCTGCTCAGGTCATGATCTCATCTCAGGTCCATGAGTTTGAGCCCCGCGTCAGGGTTGTTGGGGTCAGTGCTGACAGCTCAGAGCCTGGAGCTTGCTTCAGATTTTGTATTTCCCTCTCTTTGTCTCTGCACCCCCCACCCCCTCTCTCGCACTCTTTCTCTGTCAAAATAAACTTCAAAAAAATTTTAAATTTCTTTCTGTGTTATTATGTATACAAAACACATTTCTGTATGTTAATTTTGTATCCTGCAAGCCTACTAAATTCATTTATTAGTTCTAATAGTTTTTTGGTGGGATTTTTAGTTTCTATATATAGTATCATATCATCTGCAAATAGTGACAGTTTTACTTCTTTCTTAGCAATCTGGATGCCTTTATTTTTCTTTTTTGTGTGATTGCTGCAGCTAGGACTTCCAGTGCTATGTTGAATGAAAGTTGTGAGAGTAGACATTTTTGTCTTGTTCCTAATCTGCAAATAGTGACAATTTTACTTCTTTCTTACCAATTGGGATGCCTTTTATTTCTTTTTCTTGTTTGATTGCTGCAGCTAGGACTTCAGTGCTATGTTGAATGAAAGTTGTAAGAGTGGACATTTTTATCTTGTTCCTGATCTTAGAAGAAAAGCTTTCAGGTTTTCACCATTGAATATGATGTTAGCTGTGGGTTTTTCATATATGGCCTTTATTATACTGAGGTATGTTTTCTCTAAATCACTTTGTCGGGTTTTTTGTTTTTTTATTATTAAATGTTTATTAATTTATTTTTGAGAGAGAGAGACAGCAGAGGAGGGGCAGAGAGGGGAGAGAGAGAATCCCAAGCAGGCTCCATGCTGTCAGCACAGAGCCCAATGTGGGGCTAGAACCTACGAACTGTGAGATCATGACCTGAGCTGAAATCAAAGAGTCTGACGCTTAACCTACTGAGCCACTCAGTTGCCCCTGTCGGGAGCTTTTATCATGAATGGATGTTGTATTTTGTCAGATGCTTTTTCTCTATCTGTTGAGATGATCATATAGTTTTTATCCTTCCTCTTGTTAATGTAAGGTATCACATCGATTGATTCATGAATACTGAACCACTCTTGCATCTCTGGAATAAATCCTACTTGATTGTGTTGAATGGTCCTTTTAATGCATTGTTGAATGTGGTTTGCTAATACTTTGTTGAGGATATTTGCATCTGTGTTAATCAGGGATATTAGACTGTAGTTTTTTGTTCTTTTTGTTTTTGTTTTGTTTTTTAGTGATTGTCTTGGTTTGATGTCAGGGTAATGCTGACTTTGTAGAATGAATTTGGAGTGTTCCTTCCTCTTCTATTTCTTGGAATAGTATGAGAAGGATCATTGTTAAGTCTTCTTTAAATGTTTGGTAAATTTGCCTGGGAAGCCATCTGGTCCTGGACTTTTTGTTTGTTGGGAGTTTTTTGTTTCGGTTACCAATTCATTATCATTACTAGTAATTGGTCTGGTCAAATTTTCTATTTCTTCCTGATTCCGTTTAGGAGATTGTATGTTTCTAGAAATTTATCCATTTCTTCTAGGTTGTCTAGTTTATTGGCATGTAATTGTTAGTGGTAGTTTCTTATTCTTTGTATTTCTCTGGTATGGGTTGTTACTCTCCTCCTTCATTTCTGATTTTATTTATTTGAGCACCCCCCCCCCTTTTTTTTGTATGAGTCTGGCTAAATGTTTATCAGTTGTGTTCATATTTCAAAGAACCAGCTTTTGATTTCATTGGTGTTTTCTTGTTTTTTTTTCTTTAGTCTCCAGTTATTTCTGCTCTAATCTTTATTATTTTATTTTCGTTTAAATTATTTATTTTGAGACAGAGAGAGAGAGCATGAGCAAGCAGAGAGGGGCAGTGAGAGAGGTAGAAAGAGAACTCTAAGCAGGCTCTGCACTGTCAGCACGAGCCCATGTGGGGCTCCAACTCACAAACCGTGAGATCATGACCTGAACCGAAAACAAGAGTCAAATACCCAACCAACTGAGCCACCAGGCCCCCTCTAATTTTTATTATTTTCTTCCTTCTACTAACATTAGGCTTAGTTTGTTCATATTTTTCTAGTTGCTTTCGGTGTAAGGTTTGATTATTTGATATTTTTTCTTGTTTCTTGAGATAGGCTTGTATTAACGTATACGTCTCTCTCAGAACTGCTTTGCTGTGTCCCAAAGATTTTGGACTATTATTTCATTTGTCTCCATGAATTTTTTGAGTTCCTCTTTGATTCTTTGTTGACCCATTGATTGTTTAGTAGCATGTTTGTTTTAGCCTCCATGTATTTGTGTTTTTTCCTAGTGTTTTTTTCCTTGTAATTGATTTCTAGTTTTCATACTATTGTGGTTGGTAAAGATGCTTGATATGATTTCAGTCTTCTTAAATTCATTGACACTTGTTTTGTGGCTTAACATGTGATCAGTCCCGGAGAATGTTCTATATGCATGTGAAAAGAATATGTATTCTGCTGTTTGTGGATGGAATGTTCTATATGTATCTTGTTAGGTCCATCTATCTGGTCTAAGGGGTTGTTCAAAGCCATTGTTTCTTTTTTTTTTTTTTTTTTCAACGTTTTTTTTATTTTTGGGACAGAGAGAGACAGAGCATGAACGGGGGGGGGCAGAGAGAGGGAGACACAGAATCGGAAACAGGCTCCAGGCTCCGAGCCATCAGCCCAGAGCCTGACGCGGGCTCGAACTCACGGACCGCGAGATCGTGACCTGGCTGAAGTCGGACGCTTAACCGACTGCGCCACCCAGGCGCCCCAAAGCCATTGTTTCTTTATTGATTTTCTGTTTGGATGATCTAACAACTGATATAAGTGGAGTGTTAAAGTTCCTTACTATTAATGTATTACTGTCAATTTCTCCTGTTATGTGTGTTAATATTTGCTTTCTATATTTAGGTGCTCATATGTTGGATGCATAGATATTTACACTTGTTCTGTTCTCCTGTTGGATGGATCCCTTTATCATTATATACTGATTTTCTTTCTCTTGGTACAGTCTTTGTTTTAAAGTCTATTGTGTCTGATATATGTATTTATATTCCAGCCTTTTTTTCACTTCCATTTGCATAGAATGTTTTTTTTCCATCCCTTCACTTTTACTCTGTATGAGTGTCTTTATTTTTTTTTTTTTTAATTTTTTTTTTTTTTCAACGTTTATTTATTTTGGGACAGAGAGATACAGAGCATGAACGGGGGAGGGGCAGAGAGAGAGGGAGACACAGAATCGGAAACAGGCTCCAGGCTCCGAGCCGTCAGCCCAAGCCCGACGCGGGGCTCGAACTCACGGACCGCGAGATCGTGACCTGGCTGAAGTCGGACGCTTAACCGACTGCGCCACCCAGGCGCCCCTGTATGATGTGTCTTTAGATCTGAAGTGAGTCTTGTAGGCAGCATATAGATGGGTCTTGGTTTTTTATCCATTTAGTTACCCTACGTCTTTTGATTGGAGTATTTAGTCCATAAATATTTAAAGTAATTACTGATAAGTATGTACTTATTAATATTATTTTGTTTGTTGTTTTCTGGTTATTTTTGTAGTTCTTTTCTGTTTTCTTTTCTCACTCTCTTCCCTTGTGGTTTGATGGCTTGCTTTAGTGTTATGCTTAGATTCTGTCCTCTTTATTTTTGTGTATCTACTATAGGTGTTTGATTTCTGGTTACCATTGGGGTCATATATCTTATGTGTATAGCAGGCTATATTAAGTTGATGGTTGCTCAATTTTGAATACATTGTGAAATCATTAAATTTCTACTCCTTCCCTCCACATTTTACTTATATGATAGCATATTTTACATCTTTTAAATTTATCTCTTGACTGATTTTTGCAGATATAATTGCTTTTAAATTGATGTGAAATTAAATACCTTTATTTTCTTTCCACTTAATGAACTCCCTTTAAATTTCTTGTAAGGCTGGGTTACTGGTGATAAGTTTTAACTTCTGTTTGTCTAGGGAATCTCTTTGTCTCTCCTTCAATTCTGAATGATAACCTTGTCAGGTAGAGTATTCTTGGTTGTAGGTTTTTTTCCTGTCAGTACTTTGAACATCTTGTACCACTTTCTTCTGGCCTGCAAAGTTTCTGCTGAAAAATCAGCTGATAGTCTTATAGTATTTCCCTTGTATATAACTGTTTTCTCTTGCTGCTTTTAAAATTCTCTCTTTGTCATTACTTTTGCCATTTTAGTTATTACGTGTCTTGGTGTGGGCGTCCTTGGGTTTGTCTTGTTAAGAGTTGTCTATACTTCCTGGACCTGAATGTTTGTTTTCTTTCTCAGATTAGGGAAATTTTCAGCTATTGTTTCTTTAAATAATTCTCCAACCTCTTCTTCCTTCTTTTTCTGGGATCCCTGTCATACAGAAATTATTACTCTTGATGATGTTGCAGAGTTCTTTTAACCTATTCTTACCTATTCTTATTCTTTATTCTTTTTTTCTTTCTCTCTCTCTTTCTCTCTCTCTCTCTCTCTCTCTTTTTAGGTTTGTTTTGTTTTGTCTTGTCTTTGCTGTTCAGCTTGATTGCTTTCCATTACCCTGTCTTCCAGATCACTGATCCATTCCTGCATTTTCTCATCTGCTGTTGATTCCCTCTAGTATATTTTTATTTCAGCTAATTGTGTTCAACTCTTTTTAATATTTTGTATCTTTGTTGCAGTTCTCACTGAATTAATCCACTCTTCTCTCAAGTCAGGTATCGTAATGACCATTACTTTGAACTCTTTATGAGAAATATTTCATTTCATTTAGCTCTTTTTCTGTTATTTTGTCTTGTTCTTTCATTTGAGGCGTATTCCTCTGCCTTCTTATTTTGTCTAAATCTCTCTGTTTCTGTATATAGTAGGTTAGCTGTGTCGCTTGGTCTTGAAAGTAGTAGACTTGTGTAGAAGTCCTGTATTGCCCTGCAGCACAATCCCCCCATTGTCAGCAAAACCAGGTGCTCCATTGGTGTCCCCTGTGTAAGCTGCACGGGCCTTCCTGTTGTGGCTGAGCCACAGTTGCTGTGGGCATGGTGGTAGATGGGACTGGCCTTCAGCCCAACTGTCTACAGTAACCTACTTTGCCTGCTGTTGGGGCACTGGACAGGATTTGTTCCCCACACTGTTGAGAGGCCGAGCTGTTAACTGCCTAGGCTATCTGGTATTTGGGGCCAGCACTCACCCTGGCTGTCTGCAGTTAGTCTCTGCCACCACTGTTAGCATACTGAAGAACAAGGGCTTGCTCCATGTGTAGCCAGCTAAGAGGCCTGGCTGCCGGAACTGTGGATGAGCTAGTGTATGGTATTGTGACAGGGCAAGAGCCACTTTGGAAGGATGTCTGCTGAGATGGGTTTCTTGGGTGGAGCAGGTCAGTAGGAGAACACTGGGGCAGTGAGGACCAGCTGTGGTAGCAGTGTAGATGGGAGAGTGTTAGAACTGTGTCCAATTATATAGATCAGGGAGTAGAAGAGAAATGGCACCCACCAACACTTTAGCTCCTGGAGAAGTCTCCTGCAGATCCCTGCCCCGTCAACATATTCTAAGATTAGTCAGTAAATCTTCACATATACCCCAAGCACCTTCAAACTGTTTGTTTTTTTTTTTAACGTTTGTTTATTTTTGAGAGAGAGACAGTGCAGGCGGGAGAGGGGTAGAGAGAGAGGGAGACACAGAATCGGAAGCAGGCTCCAGGCTCTGAGCTATCACCACAGAGCCTGACACAGAGCTTGAACTCATGAGCCATGAGGTCATGACTTGAGCTGAGGTCAGATGCTTAACCAACTGAGCCATCCAGCGCACCCCCAAACTGCTATTTCTATGCTGTGTCTCTGCCAAGTTATTTAGTGTGCTGGTTCTTTAAGGGCAAGGACTCGGTTTCCTATTGCCCTCTAGGCCTCCAGGGGTTAAGCTCTGCTGGTTTTTAATGCTCCTGAAATTAAGCCAGATGATTTTCAAAGCCATACATTATGGGGACTCATCTTATCAGTGTGGGTCCCCAGGGCTGGAGGTCCGTGGTGTAGGGTCTAATCCCCTCACACCTTCTTGTTTGTGATATCCCTCCCACTTGTGGTTAGTTGCTTAGGGTTTGGTTCCTGACTGCATTTCTGTCTCCCGCATCTTTTTTTTTTTTTTTTAATGTTTTTATTTATTTATTTTGAGAGACAGAGAGTGAGAAAGGGGGAGGAGCAGAGAGAGAGGGAGACAGAGGATCCAAAGCAGGGTCTGAGCTGACAGCAGAGAGCCCGATGTAGAACTCGAGCCCATCAACCCAGAACATGATCTGAGCCGAGGTCAGAAGCTTCACCAACTGAGCCTCCCAGGCGCCCCTTCTCACACTTTTTTTTGATGTGGCTTCCTCTACAACTAGTTGTGGAAGATTTGTTCTGCCAGTCTTCAGGTTATTTTAAGAATTGTGTAGATGTAGTTGTTGACTTGGTGTGTCCATGAGATGAGGTGAGCTCACTATCCTCCTACTCTGCCATCTTTCCAATCTCCAGCTTTTGCCAAATCTTAGAGTGCTGGATCCCAAAACAGTTGTCTCAGAATTTTTTACACTGCCTGTAGTTTTTCAGTAGTCAGATATTTATTTCTTCTGAGTCCGTTGTGAGTTATTTTTTCAGAATTTTTGGAAGTAGTTGTTGACAGTATTTACTTTAAAAAAGGTGTTATTTGAAAGAACTTTAAATTTATAGAAGAGTTGCAAAGCCAATACAGAAAGTTCCTGTATACTCCTCTTTTCCTAATATTACCATCTCACAACCCATGGTATATTTATGAACGTTAGTATAAAACTGTTAACTAAACTACAGATTGTATTTGTACTTTCTCAGTTTTTCACTGATTCTGCTCCAGGATCCAGTCTAAATCACAACATTGTATTTAGCTGTCATGTCTCTCTTGGTCTCTTTTACTTGGTGGAGATATTTTTAGTCTTCCATTGTCTCTCATGAATTGACACTTTTTTTTAAAAATTAGTGATCAGGTATTTGTAGTATGTCTGTCAACTTTGATTTCTGTGATGTTGGGTCAGATTGAGATTATGGGTTTGGAGGAGGAATTCCACATGGTGATATATGCCCTTCTCATCAATAATATCAAAGAGTAGAGTATATCAACAATACTTTCTTTTTTTTTACTTGTGATACTAACTTTAGTCACTTGGTATTTTATTTTCCTTTTAATTCCCATCTGGAGTGATGTATTCACTCATAATATTGCTTGCATGTATATCTTTTCGTGAGGACTTTTACTAGAGATTTGTGTATTTTGTTGGATTTTTTTTTTCAAAGAATCAGTTTTGTCTCAGTTGATCTTCCCTGTTGTATCTTTCTTTCTCTTTTATTATCCCATTCTTATTTTTCTTTCTTTCCTTCTTCTGGGAGACAAGACTGTTTTTAGATTGGACTGAAATGTATATAGAATCTTTGGTGAGAGGGACACTTTAAAATCTCTAACCAAAGTTTTGTTTTTTTTACAGGAATCTGTGTATTCGTTCAGCTGAGATATGATTATATAGTGTGGAGGTTGAGGAAGGGTTCCTAATGTAAGACAGTATGTAGAATTCCTGATATTTAAGCATTGTTTCCTATCTGGTAATCTCAGTTAAAGAAAATAAAGACATTAATAATTTACCTAGCTTATTGTAAACCTGTGTTAGAGCTCCATTAATAATTTTTAAAAGCATAAGAAATAGTTGAATTACTGCCCATACTTCCTACTGCAAATGATGAAATTTACTTTTTAAAAAGAGCGATTAGGAGTAAGAAGTAAAAGTGAAAATTGATTGAAAATTACAAGTTTTTAAAATACCAGAGTGGAGTAACTTGTTCCCTAGGGAATATTTTTACACACTTCTGTGATTTAGCTGCCAGCTATTTTTCCCTTGATGCCAAAAGAATTTTGTCTAAATCAAGTTATTAAAAGAGAGTGTTAACAATACCCATTTTATATTGCTGTTGTTGAGATGAAATGAGATGCTTTATGTAAAGTATTTACTACACTCCCTGAGGCATAATAAGGTACAATAAGTATTCAGTAAAATTAATATCCAAGTGAAAACTTT
Organism: Lynx canadensis; assembly: GCF_007474595.2. Lineage (NCBI taxonomy): Eukaryota > Metazoa > Chordata > Mammalia > Carnivora > Felidae > Lynx > Lynx canadensis. Next base: position 31,674,343 of record NC_044309.1, on the reverse strand, counting down.
TTATAATAACTCCTTAAAGCAATCCAGTTTGTGTAGGTATTTTTCATTAAACAGGTTCTTATGTAAAGCTTGTCAAGACAGCTTAACCTTTTAACACTTCTTATGAATTCAGTTAACATTATCTGTTATTCTTCAAATCTGTAATGGATTTAACAGGTTGAAACGCCTTTTGGTTGGATCAGTTTTTTTTTTTTTTTTTCATCCTTGGGGGTTATGCTTTTTACTTCCCAAACTCTTGAGAAAGTATTTAGATGTTTTCAGAAAAATGATTCTCAGCCTACATAGTCTTAATCTTCCTTGATTCCTTAGGTCTAGATTCTTGCCCCTCCCCCCACCTCCTTTTAAATTTTAAGCAACCCTCTCTAAATAATTTGTATGAACAACAGACAGATTGGAAATCAGGGCATTCCAATTTCTTTTATAATTCTGTTTCCTGAATAAATTACCTCATTGGATTCCTGTGAAATAGGGAAGGTTGTATCAGCTGACCTTTGGAGGCCCCTTTCAACTTGAAATTTCTGTTTTCCAGTATATGGTTTTATATGAGGTCTAATTAGATTTAAATAAGAAAGCAACTGTCATAAACATGACAATAATGCAAGAGACTTTGACAAGAGACTGGTAAATTGCTGAGAGCACTAGGAAACATAGTTTGAAAACAATGCACAGAAGTAAAGAGAAGATTATACGTTAAAAAACTTCAGAGTAGAGAATGCTAACGAACCAGCAATCCTTGACAGATAGAACTCGTTTCCTTCTTCTGTAGATGGGTCTTACTTAATACTAAAATTATTTAATGTAGTCTGAAAGATTATTTTATCACAATGGCCAAGAGTTGCTAAAAGATAAAAACATATGTCTTTCCTAATTCTTAAATACTTAGTAGCATGTTTGCTCTTAGATATTAACCATACCAGATACTGGTACTTTGAAACTGTGTTCCAGCAGCTGTCTACATTTCTTTTTTTTTTTTGACCCTATGATTTTTAACACTGTCCTTTAGCTAAAAATGCTTGCTTCTACCACATAGGTAGTTATCTGATACTAATGTGATTGCTCTTTCCTACAATTTGGGTTAGATAATCTCTACCTCAGTTAATTTTATAATGATTATAATTTTTTTTAAAGCAGAATAATACACTTTTTCCCCCCTTTCAGCTGTGTAGTATTAAACTCATCAGTAAAAGAATTAATTTGGTTGCTATCTTTAAAGAAAAGATTACTTCTTAATGTAAGTTTGGTTATGTGTATTAGGTATATTTTTGCCCTACCACCACCCATGAGCCTAGGAATTTTTGTATGTGATCTCACATGCAATTGTCTTACATTTCCCATATTATAAGAAAAATTATAGATCATAATATTTCCAGTCCTGAGGTAACTTCTTTGAAGATTTCAGAAAATTGAGGCCCATCTCAGCGTTTGAAGAAGTAAAGTTACCTGTCAGACTAATGGAAGATTTTTCCTTGTGAAATCAGTATGTTCCACTAAGTGAGGATTCTTACGGAGCATGAATGCTGAAATACTTAGTAAACTATAGTTAGAATTTCATGACTTTTCAGTTGGGTGAAGTGGGATCTCTGCAGGAAAGACAAGAAGAAGGTTTAAAAGGACAGACAGAAAAGACAGCAATGTAAAATGATGTAAAAGGAGAAAAGGAGGAGCTGATGGCTTAAAGATCATGCATCATCTGCTTTTAAGATATAAATTGGGACTGAACTCTTTCAGCTTAATTGTATTCTTATAAAGATGGCTTCTCTTGAGCTATGTAGACACTATAGGAATAATCACAGTTTCATTCATTTTGAAGAAAAGTGTTTCAGAGAAATATTAGGTTTAAAAGTGGAATGTAGGTTGTAGAATTTTTAAGTAAAGGTGCTCCTTCATATATATATATAAGGAAGAAAACACATGATGTAACCATAGATTGTATATTGCATATTTTTCAGTATTTACTTCACTTGGAAAGATAGAAGTAATTTTGTTCATATGGTAACTTATCTATCTTTCATATTAATATAGTAGAATTGCCAACTGGGACTTTCAGTGCAGTAACAACCTAAAGTTGTTTATAATTTTAATAAAAATAGTGTAACTTCATGGATCCAAATGTTATAGTATAAGAATTTGAATATTTTCAGTAATATAAAAGAGGCAAGCATAAATATGGAAAATAAATATTGTGAAATAAATTTTCTGCAAGGACTTTAGTTTTACTTAAATTAAAATTGGATATATGAAATTATAAAAAGGAAATAAATAGATATATTTTTAAATGCTTATAAAAGGAATTACTTAGATACTTAAGGATACCATTGAAAACCCTGAGTTTTTAATGTTAGAAGGATTCAGAGTTGCATTTCTTTTCCCCAGTAATTCTGTAGTTAACTTTTTAGTGTTGAGTACTCTGTGAACAAAAGCAAAAATTGAAATGAAATTCTCCTCTTTGAATTTGGAACACTTTGTAACATAGCCTGGTATGGCTGATGTATGCTTTCTCTGATGCATCCATGTGTTTGTCATTTTTTATTAGTTGTTTAGACCCTGGAGACTTCATTGAGGGAAAAATACAGTCTTAGATAAAGACAAAAATCTAACTCAGTCTTTATTCTTTTGAATCTCAGAGTTTCTGAAAAATGTATTTTAAAATTTCCCAGCTCAGTTTAGATTTATTGACTTTTTTCCTTGCAATTAATAGTTTTTGTTTCATACATTTTGAATCTCTGTTTGTTAGTTGAGTAAATATCAGGATTATTATCTTCATGGTTAATTATTTTTATTGTTGTAACATCATATATCTGTGCTCTTTTTCTTTATTCTGGCACATATTAATATTGTTATATCAGTTTTCTTTTGTATTTGGGGGGATTTTGCTGTGTGTGCGTTATTTAACTTTTTAAATATAAATTAAAAGATACAGAAAACTGCACAACACAATTGTACAGCCTAATGAATTATTATAAAGTGAATATTCTTGTTATTACCACCCAAGTCAAGAAATAGAACCATGCCAGCCACCCCTGAAACTTTGTATGTGTCCCATCCCTTCCTTTATGCAAAAGTTACCTTTATGCTGACTTGTAGTTCCTTTCTTCTATTTCTTATGATTTTATCACCCACGTGTATATTCCTAGACTGTGTAAGAGTTTAGTTTGTCCATCCAAAAAATGTTCCTTTGTCCTCTTTATTTCCTGCAAATTGGCAGACTCCTTGGTTCCCTCGGACGAAACTATAGATACTTTGTTCTTTCATAATGTCTGTTTTTTCACTTGTTTTGGATATAAGCAACCACTGATGCTGAATACTGACATCTTTTGTTTAATGAGGTTTATAAAACTGTCACTCTATTTCTATCATTTTGTTTTAACTCCTACCTGGAAGCAATAATTTTATAAAGACATGCTTCCCTTCGTCTACTATTTGGTTACCCAATGGTGAAGTTCATATAGGAAGGGTAAAATAACTGCTTAGTTTGTTCTTTACCATTTGTCAAGATAATGAGTTGGGTTGTTGTTATCCTCAGAAAGTGACCAATTAGCCTTATTCCCCCAGTATATTATGATGATCTTATAGACCTAAATACATTTGATTTGTTTCTATTCATTGTGGTGTTTTACTAAAGTTTAAATTGCTTCCATTTGGTTAGGTGGCACCATGGTCTTTTTGAGAAGATCCTAGTCATCCTTGCAACCTTTCTTGTTACCTAGTGTGTCAGGATGTGCCAGACTCACCTTGTACATTTTCTTCCCTGGACCATGTAATTAGCTACTCAATGAAAAACTTAGTTTTAAATACACAAGTGGTACATACATTCTTGAAAAACTTTGAATGTTCCAGATCCTTTTCTTAGGCTTTCTCTTCCCAGAGGTAATAATCCCTGTTATTATTTGCTTAAGTGTCTTTACAAACCTTTTCCTAGGTCTTTTTATGTTTACATACAGAAATAAGTACAATACAGAGATTGTTTTCTTTTTTATGTGATTTTTTTCTAACTTTTTAAAATCATAGATGTACATACTTACTAACTTCTTTTTTTTATTCAATTATATATCTTGATAATTTTTCTGTTAGTATATACCACATTCTTTTTAAACTGTTACTTAGTATTTATTTAGTATGGTCCTACCTCATTTTATTAAACCCTTCTCATGGTGTATATTAGGTTGTTTCCAGTTTACCCACTAATCCAACTCTCGCTTTTTATCGTGCATGAATGCAGATGTTTGTTTGGAGCCATAGAGTACATGCATTTAGAATTTTGCCAGTTTGCCCTCTGATGCGCTTGTTCTTCCACAAGCAGAATGTGAGAATGCCTGTTTCTCTGCCATTCAGCAATACTTTGCTGTTAGGAAATCTTGCCAGTCTGAAGGTAAAACATTTCCTCGATTTCCCATTGCCTTTCTCGGGTGGGAATAGGGGAAACTAGAAGGTGTTCTCAGGTGAGGGCCGCAGCAAGTCTTCTGGTTGCAGCGGTTTCCCTTCTTGAGCTCCGCTGCCTCATGCCCTGCTTACCGCCCCAGAGGGTCCACACACAGAGCTGCGACTCGTCTTGCTTCAGAGACTGACTCTTGCTCCTCATGTCCTGGATGGTTTTATCAACTTTCTGTGCTGTCCAGCTTTCGGTGTCTGCCACTTCTTTGCCTGTCTTCCTCTACTCCCTTCCCATCCTCTCCTTGTAGCGTTTCATTCTCTTGTGCATTTTTGCATATAGTTTTATTTTCCCACACTGTCCTGTCTTCTTTCCATCTTTTTTCAATTTCTTTAAGTCCAAGGGCTACCACCAACAATGGGGTACTAAAAAGTAACCTTCCTGTCATTTCCCAGATTTACAGTAGGGACAGGGGACTGCATTTAGTTTGCTGGAACGCTACTTTCATTTAAACATACGGGTAAAGGGAAGGTTTCACTAAGAGATTAATGTACCCCTTGTCATATATCAGTATCAAGACTTTTGAGAGTTCCAGCTAACTTTTGATGACTGTCACAAATTTGGTCTGCTGTTTGAGTTAAAAGCTCATTTCATAGGCTTTAAAAGCTTTGATTTTAAAATGACAATCAGTGCTTTTTTGGTCTCTTTATTCTCTTCTCTAATATATTAAAAATGCTTCCATTTTGTTCCTATTAGTACTTAAAATAATAGGTGGTATTTATTAATTGTTTATTCCTATACCAGCACTGTGTTACATGCTTTCTAGCGTTATGCTTAATCTTTACCACATCCTCACAGCCATGAGGTGTAGGTACTTTTATTATCCCCACTTTACAGAAAGAGATCTGAGTGAGTACCAAGAGGTTAAGAAGTGCCTGCCCAAGGTGACATATTAATGCAGCCAGAACTCAACCCAGGCAGCCTGACTCTAAAATCCTGGTCTTAAGGTCTATGCTAAATATTCCTTTTGGTACCTATCATCTCAGCTGATTGTTCATTATGTTGGTAATTTCATTATGACTTTTGTAGGCATTTGCCACACAGTCCTGTTAAGATAAAATAATTAGCAATATTTCTAAAAAATCATTTCTTTTCTCAGGGTTTATCTCTTGGGACCAGGTTCTTAGATGAAAACTAGAGTTTATTCAGATGACCAATTTAGTCAGTGCTTTTGTGTATTACTAACTTGGTATCATTTCAGTTTATTTTCATTATCTGTCAGCTAATAGAAATACTGTATATTTATAATGTTTTGTATAGTTATAAAAGTGTGTGGTGATCTTAAAGATTGAATAATTATGCCTAAGAGTTTCTGAATTCAGCTGTTACCTTTTTAGGGAGGACAGCTTAGTTATAAGTACTAGGAATATCTGTGTTTCTTCTAGACAGTGTGTTACCCAATTCAGCTTACTGAGCTTTTGGGATCAGAAACAAATGGCAAGAGTGCTGAGAATATCAGGAGTGGAAGTTTTCCTGGTGCTGAGCAGGGAGAATAGACTTTGGTCATGAAAAGAATTTAGTAGTCTAATTTTCCAAAAATTCAGACGTTTCTCATTCTTGACTGATTTTTATTTGGCCCTAGGCAAAGTTAAAAGAAAAAAATCTGGTGTGTTCCAAATAGATGAGATAGGTTAGATCATTATTTCACCAGATTTAATTTGGATTTAGGAAGGAACTGATAGAAGGTGAGCAGAGCAGTATATGTGACATTATAGGAACTCATTGCTTTTGTTAGTAATATCAAAATGTAGATTTTGTATCTGAGATTTTATAACTGACAATTATTATACCTATATTTGTTCAAGTACAAAAACCTTCCCCCAGACTATCCAGATAATTAAAGAAAGAATGAAAGAGTATTAGAGAGATTCAGAGGCAGGGAGGGACACTAATATGTAAACATCATTGCCTCAACACTTTTCAAAAATGTTAGAAAGTCTTTTTATCCTACTGTAAAGAACAAGATATTTTTACGATGGAATGGTGATCATGTATTTTCTGTTGTTCTCTCTGTAAAATAAATATTAACTCAGAGGAAAAAAAAAGACATTTTTAAAGTGAGGTGAAAGATTGCCAGGAGAAAGGTAAACCTTTGACCGCATAATGGTTTGATTTGAGCATTAGTACTGGGGTCAGAAACTCCCAACTTTGGGCCAGACTGTTGGTCTGTGGCTTTAGGCAAACTATTTTTTTCTATTTCATTTTCTCTTTCTGTAATTAGAAAGCCTGACATTCACCTACACTTGTTACCGTGTTTAAAACTTGCATCTTAGGGGTGCCTGGGTGGCTCAGTTGGTTGAGTGTCCAACTTCAGCTCAGGGCGTGATCTCGCGGTTCATGAGTTCGAGCCCTGCGTCGGGCTCTGTGCTGACAGCTCGGAGCCTGGAGCCTGCTTCAGATTCTGTGTTTCCCTCTCTCTCTGCCCTACCCCCGCTCATGCTCTGTCTCTCTCTCTCTCAAAAATAAATAAACATTAAAAACAATTTTTTGATAAATAAAACTTGCATCACAATAGTGCCTTGGCTAAGTAGGAACTTACCAAATGTCACATGAATAATTGAGGTGATTTAGATTCCTTTGCAGCTGTAAAAGGATATAGAAACTGAAACAAATCTCACTAAATGTCTAAAATTTCCAAAAACCTTTGTGTTTGCATGGGAAGCAACTCAGTGGCAGATCTCTTAGAGAATAGCACCTATTAGTCCCTTCAGGGAGTAATAATATATAGAGTTTATGTGTACTGTCAGATTATTATGGGCATACTTGTAATGGTCCAGACTGAATTCTGACCAAATCCTCTAGTAACAGTTGTGGCAAGTCAAATTCAAATATTTTTAACCATCAGTATTAAAAGTCTTGAATTGATGGCCTCATGTCTGCTCTAAAATGAAAGTAGTATCATCCGAGTATCAATGTAGTATTTACAATTAACACTTTTCTCATTTATTGAAATGACATCTAATGACTACATTAACTATCATAAATATTAATTCAGCTATGATATGAAAAAAATTATTTTAAGCATCAAGCATGCATTGATCTTTAAAATGCTTTATAAATTGATTAGACCAATAGAATATTGACAGCCATATTTTGGCATTCTTGCTATTTTTCATAGATAATTGTATTCTCAATATTTTTTGTTATACCTTGTTTAGTGATCGTGGTGGAGAAGACCCAAACCAGAAAGTAATCCATGGGGTTATTAACTCCTTTGTTCATGTTGAACAGTATAAGAAAAAATTCCCCTTAAAGGTAAAAAGCCTCCTTTAAAACATAATCAGACCTTTAATTTTTTAAATTACTTGTTCTAATTTTTTAATTAAATTTTAATTGATTTATTTAGTTTTATCAGGAAATCTTTGAGTCTCCCTTTCTGACTGAAACAGGAGAATATTACAAACAAGAAGCTTCAAATTTATTACAAGAATCAAACTGCTCACAGTTATGGAAAAGGTAAGAAAGAGCATATTATGTTAAATGCATCATCTCTTATATGTCAGGCATGGTTTTATTTAACATTTGTTTCTTAATTAAGAAAGTGGAAAAAGCTTTTATTTGTTTGATCATTACTCTGGGTTATAATTAATGTGCAATTCCTATTGATAAATCATTGTTCTTGCTGTGGCATTTTCCATAAGAAAAAGTGCTATCCAATTTTCATCATGGTTGATGCTTTTTGATAAATCCTGATTGCTTGATTTGCTTGCCTTTAAAATTAATATTCACAGTCTTGGCTAAAGGATAAACTATTATACGCTTAGTAGATAAGTTTAAGGCATAGGATAAACATAGAAGCGAGGTATGTGGATTTTTATCTTTTCTTCTTTAAAATGGAAGTGAAAATAAGGAAAAAGTAATAATTCTAGATATTTGGATAGGTTACTCTTTGGGTCTGTTCAACTTTTGGAAGACTGAGTAAAAGCTCCAGAAGAAACTTTAATTAATCCTTAAACCAACATTTATTGATTACCATATTTAAAACTGTATGTATATTTTCTTGGTAAAGGAATAGTTATAAAGTCAGCCTCATATAAGATGTATTAAATTTTTAGCCAGGTTTTTTCACTTGCTGTACTGAATTTCAAGCATTTTATTATAGGATGATATCTGTTAGTTTGTTTAGCCAAGAAAAATAACGTATTATAAGTGGAATAATTATAGACTGGCCTCCATAGATGACAGGTTAAGAAATATCAGTACTTACTGATACATTATATATTCCACAAAGCCCAGGTCTAGAAGTCTGAGCTCTTTTATTCTCTTCCTGCTGTTGTCACTAGCTCTGGCACCTTGAGTAAGCCTCTGGGACATTTTTCTCCATCTATTAAGAGGTTACATTAAGTCAGTGATTCTTAGCTCCAAGCCCTTTTTGCATCTTAGACTCTTGTTAAAGGTTCTAGGTCCAATCCTGAAAAGTATGCACAGAATATCAGTGATACGTACACTCCTTGTTACATTTGGTTCACAAGGAGGCCCTTGGCAAAAATACTGTATTTTCACTTATGTAGAACCATACACTGTCTAGAATGTGGGATATCTAGAATAGATAAATTAATGGAGACAGAAAGTTGTTGAGATGTTACTGGGAGGAGGAGAGAATAGAGAGTTATTGTTTAATGGTTAAAGAGTTTTTGTTCGGTGGTGAAAAAGTTTTAGAAATAGTTGCACAACACTGTAATGTAATTAATGCCACTGAACACAGTCAAAAAGTGGTTAAAGTGACATATTTTATGTTATATATTTTACCACAATTTTGAAAACACTAATAATGTAATACACCCAAACAATTGAATTATATTTTAAATGGGTAAATCATACAATAAGTAAATTATATCTCAAACTGTAAAAAGGAGGGCCTTTGGAAATTATTTGGGAAATAGCATATATAAAAGTAGTTCATTTAATTTACAGACTAATGTAGCCGTCCTACTTCTCTTTCTGTATTTTACCTGTAGTTTTGGCCTTTCCTCCCCAGCTATAAGTGATTTTGTAACTATTTGAAGCCTTGCAATACTCCACTCTTGTCTACCTTCCTCTTGATACGTACCCTTCTCCCGATTGTCATTATTTTTTTTTCCTTTACTCATCCTTCCTCACCTCCAGACTCTAATTCTTGTGCATTTAGTTAACCCATAAACACTAAAGTCACTTACAGTGCACTATAATGATTAATAGGCATAATCCTTTTAAGGGATATTTTTGTTTTGAAAGAAAAACTTACCAAAATGACTGTCTTTGTTGATTAAATATGTGCTATAAACATCTTATAGGCTATTATTATTATTATTATTTTTTGAGAGAGAGAGACAGTTCACACATATGCACATGAATGCAGGGAGGGGCAGAGGAAGAGGAAGAAAGAGAATCTTAAGCAGGCTCCATGCCCAGCACAGAGCCTGGAGCCCTATGTGCGGCTTGATCTCACAAGCATGAGATCACTTGAGCTGAAATCAAGAGTCGACGCTTAACCAGCAGAGCCACCCAGATGCCCCATCATCTTTTAGTCTGGATACTTTTTGGCTACCTTTGGTTTCTGTGTCTGCCCTGAACTCCTGGTTCCACAGGGTGGCAAAGATAGGACCATGAATCTCTCTTCCATCTTTACCTCATTTTCATCAAAGGTATCTGAGAGGTATCCAGGAATGATGTCTTATTTCCCTCTCAACATCACCTTTCATCCCAGTATTAGCTTCTTTTTTTTAAGTTTTGTTTGTTTACTTTAAGAGAGAGGGAAAGAGTGTGAGCAGGGGAGGGGCAGAGGGAGAAGGAGAGAGTAAATCCTAAGCAGGCTGCGTGCTATCAGCGTGACTCAGTCTCTAAACCATGAAATCATGACTTGAGCTGAAACCAAGACTTGGATGCTTAACCAACTGAGCCACCAGGCACTCCCCTCCCCCCAGTATTATCTAATTATGCCCAGACAAATCAGTAGTACTCCCTAAAGGCTTAACTATACATAGTTCTCTGGGACCTGTTAAGTTCAAAAACTCTAGTTATATAGCTTTGCATTGCAGGGTATTTTCAAAGTCTATACTATGCTAGCATGATTTTTATTGCAAATGCAGTTTTGTTTTGAGGTAGAAATTAGCCAGATTCTCTAGCTATTATCTTTATTAGCTGGTTCTTATTAATATTAATCAGTATATTGTTTGTAGCCCAATGTTTCTTATATAGGATAAGCTTTACTAAAGATCTTGATTGACATATTTAACTAAGACTATATTTGACTGTCAGAAATTTTAATGAAATCTTTAATGTGATAATTAATGTACATACTGTTTACACTTACATTTTATAAGAGGAACCAATATAAAATAATTAGATTAATCTACTTGATCCAGTTGATGTAAATTTTTTTTTAGTTTGATGGTTAAATATTCATAAAGTAACCACCTGTTTTATTTTTTAATAATTTTTACCCACTTTTCCTGTTGCATATTAACTTGCCTTTAAAATGAAGACAAAATGTAGACCACTTAACTTTATTAGTTCTTATTCATAAGATTTTGGTGAAATGTAGGTGATAGCTAGTAGCCTAAATAAAAAATTGAAATCATTTATGGAATGTGGACTTACGTTGGTTATATAATCCTTATTTGTTACCTGGCCATATTTAATTGAGCCATTAAATTGAGGCTACCTAAGTTACTTACTGATAATAGGTTTTTCCTCATAGTAGGTCATGACTATAAGAATATATTTCTAAAGGTTCTAGGTAGATTAAAAGATGAAGAAATTCGATGTCGAAAATACTTGCATCCAAGTTCATATACTAAAGTGATTCATGAATGTCAGCAACGAATGGTAGCAGACCACTTACAGTTCTTACATGCAGAATGTCATAATATCATCCGACAAGAGAAAAAAAATGGTAAGTGATATGAAACAGTAACTATGAATAGATATTAAATTATAAACCCACTTTTTACATCATCTTCAAACTTCCTTAAATTTCAAGTATTTTAGTAATAGTCTCTAAGATATTCAATGTGCCTTTTACAGATTTTAATAATCTACGTTGAAAGACTGTTTTGGAAAAGTATATGTTCAAAGTATATTCCTAAGTCAAAAGTAAAACTAGGAAAATGTGTTTGCACATTTTTGTGTATCACAAGGGCTAATTTCCTTAATACATTAAGAGTTTCTCATAAACAGGAAAAAAAGCAAAGGAGAAAGAGTAAATGTGAATAGATTTTAAATACACGGAGATGCTTAATCTCACTCAAAAGAAGAAAATACAAAATAAAGATGCAATGAGATGCTAGTAATAAGCAGTAAAAAAATGGGATTTTTTTTTTTAAAAGACAAATAGCACTAAAAATTTTCACTAGCAGGAGTAAACATAACAAGATATGTGCCAGACTTACACAAAAAACTAAACATTGGTTTTTTTAATGTTTTTTTGAGAGAGAGAGAGAAAGCGTGCGCGCGTGTGTGCGAGAGGTGGGGGGAGGGGCAGAGAGAGAGGGAGACACAGAATCCAAAGCAGGCTCCAGGCTCTGAGCTGTCAACACAGAGCCCATTGTGGGACTGGAACCCATGAATTGTGAGATTAGACCTGAGCCGAAGTCGGACGCTTAACAAACCTAGGCGCCCCAAAAAACTAAACACTGTTGAAAGCAACATTGATTTATAGATCAGGAGAATATACTCAAAACTGAAGTGGTTTGATTTTTGTTTGTTTGTTTTAATTCTGAAAGTTAAACTCTTAGACTGAGAAAAGTCAAAACAGTCTTAAAGACCATAATGGGAAGACTACAGGATAGCATGATTTATGATAAAAACTACAGTAATTAAGACATCGAGGCATTGGTGTCAGAGTAGAGAGATAGACCAATAGAATAAAATAGCATAGAAAGAACCCATGCATACATACAATAGATACTGATTTACGACCAAAGTAACACTGTAAAGCAATGGGTGAAAGATACAGTCTTTTTAACACATAGTGCTGAGTCCATTGGATAATCACTTGGGGAAAAAAGTAAAATTTGATCTGTACCTCAGACAGCATGTCCAGAATCGTCAATACATTGTAGGCTTTTGACCTAAATGTAAAACAGTAACACTGTGAGAAGATAATGTAGGAGAATACTTCATGACCTTGAGGTAGGGAAAGATAATTTTAAATAAGACACAAAAAGCACTAACCACAAAGGAAAGATTGATCTAGTGGACTGCATTAAATAAAAACGTTGGGTCATTAAAAGACCATTAAAAGTATCAAAAACATCATAGGGTAATATATTTGCAATGACTGAAAAAGGTTTGTCTAAAGTATAAAATGGTCAAGAAATTTGAACAGGTACTGCAGAGTAGAGGGTATCCAAGTAGCCAGTAAACATATACAAAGGCCCTCAATCTTATTAAAATAGGGGAATACAAATTAACCACACTGATATCAATAGTCACATTTTGATATAAAATTTAAAAGATTGAATATAATAAGCATTAGGAAATATGTGGAGTACAGAGAGCTTGTTATACACTAGGCTCAGAATATAAATTGATGCAACTACTTTGAAACACTGACATTGTCTCCCAGATACATAATCCCCTGCCCAAACTGTGTGCAAAAACGTACAAAAAGGTACAAGAATGTTCATTGCAGTGTTATTTGTTTCAGCCCCAAACCATAAACAGTTCAAATGTTCAATAACAGAATAGATGAAGTACAGTATATTCATACAGTGAAATATTATAGAGGAGTGAAAATGGACAGATTACAGCTACCATACAAAATGTAGATCAACCTTATAATATGTTGAACCAAAGTCCAAACATGAAGGAATTGTATGATTCCATTTTTATAAATCAAAACAAGCAAAACTAATCTGTGGGTTGGTAGTCATGACAGTGATTGCCTTTGAGGAAGAGCAAGAGGAGTAGTGATTGGGAGGAGGCGTGCAGGAAACTTGTAGGTTTAGGAAATGTCTGTTTCTTACCCAGGGTGGTCACGTGGGTGTTTATGTGTTCACTTATGACAATTCATTTAGATACATGTTTGCACACTTTTTATGCGTGTGTTGTATTTCAATAAAAAGTTTAAAAATACTGCACGGAGACATCATTTTCACCTCTCAGTGGGAAAGATCAAAACATTTGATAACATTGTTGGCAAGGGAACTTCCTGCTGTTGGGAGCTGTGTTATAAGGATCTGTTTAGAGGATGAAGCTTTGACATAACAATCCCACTTTCAGGGATTTATACTACAGATATGCTTGCTAATATACAAGTTTAGTAATTGTAATGTTGTAATAGCAAGAGATTGGAAACAACCAAATTTTCATAAATTTGTAAGCATTTGTAATATAGCCATATAATGTGGTGCTATGCAGTTATAAAATATGTGAAATACACTGTGTAATGATATAAAAAGATCTCTTAAGTTAAAATAGTATGTTATACAATTGCAAATAATACATAAAACGGGCTACACTTTTCGTGTAAAAAGATGCAGAGGAAAGACTATATGTATTTGTTTGAATGTGCACGAAACATCTTTGAAAAGGTATTAACTACAGTATTCCTTTCCTGTGGGAAAGGAGGACTGGATGGTTGGAGATGGGTGTGGGGGACTTTCTCTGCATTCTCTTGTAACTCTGCATTTTGAACCATATATTACCTATTGCATTAAAGTATTATTTGAACTCTTTGGAAATTTAATAATCAAATTTTCTTTTTCTCTTCAGACATGGCAAATTGTATGTCTTACTTCGTGCTGTGTCCACTGGTTTACCTCATATGATTCAGGAGCTGCAAAATCATATCCATGATGAGGGCCTTAGAGCAACCAGTAATCTTACTCAGGAAAATGTGAGTTATATAAGGAGCTGGGATGTTTTTCTCTTAATCAGAATATCATGGAGTTTTTCTTTTGACTTCACTATTTTAAACCATGGCAGAAGAGTCCTACCATGATAACAAATGAAACATATTTATTAAAATATGTTTTAAACCTATAGTTTGTTGTCCTTATTTTGGAATTACCATATTATTAGAAAGTCATTGAATGAGATAGGCTTCTTAGTTATACTGATGTGTTCATTTAGCAATTGTTAATTAACTTCTCACAGAAAAATATGTTTGCTGTTTGTAAATGATTGTGTTTCTATGTAACTGGCATTAATAGTTATAGTAGTAATGGTATCTATCAAAGGCAGTATAGGCAAATTACAATTTGCTTTCTTTATAAATGCTCTGAATTTGGTAGTCCAGGCAAATTTAAATTAAACAATCTTCCCTAAATATATGCTTACTACCCAGAATATCCCGCAGTATCCTCATGTTCCTAACACCCATCTTTCTGAAGAGTTCCTTGTCAGTCAAATGACTGTTTACAACAAGGTGTCTTTCTTCTCAATATGTGTTCGTATCATCAAATCTTTTTGGATCACCGCCTTTGTTATCACTAGTGATGGCTTGACAAATAAGATAGACATGACATGAAATGTGACTTCTTTCTCTTCCTGAAGTAGAGCTTTTGGCTCTTCATTTGCAGTAATCTCTATATGGATATCATTGTTTAGGAGCATTTATTAAATGCTCATCACTCCAGTGATTTTTATATCCTACCACAGTAATGGTTTTGCCACACTAATAAGTTTTCCATTTTTGTAAAGCCTAGGTTTATTAATCTATATTTTTTAGATTCTGGGTGTTAAATGGTACTAGGCAAAGAGGCAGAGATTGATGTCAAGGACAAGGGGGTGGAAGTGTAAGAATACATTTGTAGTAGGCCCAAATAATTTTAGCTGACATAGTTCCCTCCATTAAGATAAAAAACTCACTTTTGCACTGCTAGATACTTCTTCCCTCTGAGATGTAGGGGAATTGTACTGCTTAGTTCCAGGGGTCTCTGTTTTCACAGATTCTGGCTTTTTAACTCTCCTTTCCCTCTCAGCCTTCAGTAGCTTTGAAGGCAGTTTTTGTTTATATAATCCTCTATGAAAGTGATAGGCCTGGTAGTTGAGAGGCTGTATCTTGTTACCCTTAAGATATGGTATTCCAACACAGAAGTGTTTTTAGTCGGTTTTTCTGGCAGAAGAACTAGAGTCCTGCATTTCAATGATGTTGAATGACAAGCTAATTTCCATACCAAAGTTTTAGATTTTTAAAGCCATCTTAGTTAAAAACATTTTTGAGGGTCTATATGTAGATATATATCTAGATATCTAGTTATCTAGATATCTAGATACTAGATATATAATGTGTATAAACATTAATTTGCTTGGGAAAAACTTTACACGTAATGAAGCAATTCTTTAGTGAGCCTAATTTTATCCTTCTTAAAATGTGATTTTGTACTTTGTATTTCATATTTGTAGATGCCAACACTATTTGTGGAGTCAGTTTTGGAAGTACATGGTAAATTTGTTCAACTAATCAACACTGTTTTAAATGGTGATCAGCACTTTATGAGTGCATTGGATAAGGTAACTTTTTAATCTGTATATATAATTCTATTTAATCACTATTCTTTAGGCAGTTTCAGAATTTGAGCTTCTAACTGATTATGTGTATGACTTCTAATCTAGACAAAGTCAAAATTGAAATATAACTTTTTTTCTTTTTCTTTTTCTTTTTAATGTTTTTTATTTATTTTTTGAGAGAAAAAGAACAAACAGGGGAGGGGCAGAGAGAGGAGGGAACAGAGGATCCAAAGAGGGTTTTGCACTGACAGGTGACAGCAACAAGCCCATTGCGGGGCTTGAACTCACGGACTGCAAGATCATGACCTGAGCCAAAGTCAGACGCTCAACCAACAGAGCCACCCAGGCGCCCCAAAATAAAACTTTTAGGTTAATAACTGAGTGGTTAAATCAAATGTTTGAATTATATGGGAATTGAATTTCCCATGAGTATGCAATATAGGGGAAATTTTTGATAAACTAGTATCTTCAAAAATGCATGTGTAATTTTAATATTCTTTAGTAGTGATTTTTCCTTTAAATATAATACTTAGGCTACTATATTTGAAATATTTGAAATAACAATGATATTTGAAAGAAAAATAAATACGTTTTACGAACTTTTGGATTTTAGTATACCTTAAAGGAAAATTTGCTTACATAGCTATTGTAAGATTTTTTAAAATGTAGTCTTATTTTATCTGTGTTCAAATAGCAATAATGAGTTATAGAGAATATTTTCAGTAGGAACAATATATAATTTTTGTAGTTACCATGAGGAATAGAGTTAGAGAAATTTACCCTGTGTTAAATATGAAAACAAGAACACTACCATCAGAATGCCATGTTTTGTGTGAGGCACTAATTTTTGGATTTACAGATAATAACATTCTCTGTTGAACCATCTGCACTTTTCCCCTATTCCTGGGGACTAATTATTGGTCTGTTTTCTTACGTAGGCCCTTACATCAGTTGTAAATTACAGAGAACCCAAGTCTGTTTGCAAAGCACCTGAACTGGTAAGTTTGATGATTGCTTAAAAATAATCTTACGGAAAATCAGTATTAGAAAAAGAAAACTGAGGAGAACATCAAATTAATTTGCTTTTGTAGTCTCTTTCAGAAAAATAGATGAAATTAAATTATTAAAAATAAAAGTGATTATATACATTGTGTATAATTTGGCATTTATTTAAGGAATGCAATTGGCCATATGCTGAAGCCTTTTCTGTTTTAAGGAATAACTGAAGGAGAAAATATTCCATTTTACGTTTGGGGTTTAAAATACGTTTGCTTTGAAATAATTTGCATTAGGGATTTTTTTTATCTGAACTCTAAAAAAAATTGATGGTAAGTTTTTGATAGCCTAAAAGAAAAGTACTTATTTAACATAATAAATTACAGAGCCTCTCAAAACTCATCTAGGTGTTCTTTTGAAACTTACATTATTTGTATCAATGCTTTATTGGTCACTACATGTTGATTAGATTTTGGGGTTGTTTATACGTGTTTTTGTTTTTGTTGTTGTTTTGGTTTTTACCTTAAGACCTATATTTTAAGGTCATGTTCATGTTTTTAAAATAAAAGCTTTAGGATGCCAGAGACCCTGTCCATTGATCTTATTTTGTATTTTTGCCACCTTGCCTCCTTTGAGGCACGATATGTACAGAAGGGCCCTTTCTAAAATTTACTGTCAATTTCTACTTCAGCTTGCCAAGTACTGTGACAACTTACTAAAGAAGTCAGCAAAGGGGATGACTGAGAATGAAGTAGAAGACAAACTCACGAGCTTCATCACTGTTTTCAAGTATATCGATGATAAAGATGTTTTTCAAAAGGTAAGTTGTAAATAAGGAAGTTATATTTGTGTTTCAGTCTGCTTTGATTTAGTTTTGAACTTTAAATCATCAGAAAGGAAGTAATCTTTAAAAAATTTTTTAATGTAGTTCTACGCAAGAATGCTGGCGAAACGTTTAATTCACGGGTTATCTATGTCTATGGATTCTGAAGAAGCCATGATCAATAAATTAAAGGTAATTTAAGCCTGTGATCTAATAATGTCCTAAAAATTATTCCACTAGCACATAAATATATTTATTTGCAGCATTATATGTAGTAACGAAATCTTTCATCAATAGGTAATTGGTTAAAATGTAGAATGTATATTTGTGTGGTGGGATATGCAAATTCTGCATTGAAAGGACAAAATCCCTCTCTATATATTGATATAAAATTATCCACAAGATATAAACAGTGTTAATTTTACAAAAGACTTGTATTACTTATAAATGAATACACCAAAATTATTCTTTTAAGTACAAGTTTTGGAGTACAGTTGAATTTCATTTTTCCTTTGTAAATATTTCTACATCATTTTAGCTTATGGACTGATGAGATAAGTAGTAGCTGGTTCCTATCCTGCGTTATTCAGTAGTTGATCATTTTCCTATATAGTAGACACAGAATATAATATGTGGTCCTTTTTAAATATATCAATAACTTTTTAAATTTTAAAAATGATGTTAACACAAAGCGTTTTGTATCCCAAGACTAGAGATCCAAATTTTCTGGCCTGGTGATGACAGAGTTTTAAATAATTTCAAAGAGGTAGATTTCAATAGATGGCATTAAAAATATGTCTAAATACCCTCCTTTTTAAATTGACTACTGGCTCAAATATTCCCAGTCATCTTTCATGTGTGTTTGATACTATATATAAACCTTAAAAGGTGTCTTACATATAGTGGACATTTTGTAGTGTTGAAATAGGATATATGAATTTATAGAAAAGTTTTTGTTTTAAAGGGAAATTTATTGTTTCATAAATATGTGTTCTCATTTATTCTGCATTTAAACAGAAAAATTTTTTGAAAGGTTTTGTTTTGAATAGCTGCTTTAGATTATGAATAATATAGGCCTCTGGTGTAAATATACAAGCAGGATGTTTGACTGTAGACCTATCACATTCTTTTAATAATCAATGTGGTTTTTTATTTTTATTTTTAAAAACTGTTTCTTTTACAGCAAGCCTGTGGTTATGAGTTTACCAGCAAGCTTCATCGGATGTATACAGATATGAGTGTCAGTGCTGATCTCAACAATAAGTTCAACAATTTTATCAAAAATCAAGACACAGTAATAGATTTGGGAATTAGTTTTCAAATATATGTTCTACAGGTATGACTAACCATTTCAAAAACTCTGATACAAAGGATTAATAATGGATGCCTGAATACATTTCTTTCAGTCAGTGGATGCTATCTTCTAAAGTTACATGTTATATTGATTTGGAATGAAATATGTCATGATAGAAATGTTGATGGGCTTTATCAACATTTTAAGGGAGATTAAAAAAAAGGGGGCTTTAGTTGCTTAAATCATTTTAAAAATATTTACTTTTAAGTTAGATATTTATTTGTTTAACTTTTTTCCTTGTAGGCTGGTGCATGGCCTCTTACTCAGGCTCCTTCATCTACATTTGCAATTCCCCAGGAATTGGAAAAAAGTGTACAGATGGTAAGTTTGCAGAAAATAATATTAGAAGACCAAAGAAATTTTAATAATTGTCTTCACGTTATATTTAAATATTTTTACAAAGCCTTGGGGGCTCATGTGATATAAAAGTATATTCACAAATTATAGTTAGTCTGCCTTGTAGGAAAAATGTAAATTATTGTGGTTCCTAATATTAAAACTAAAATGCTAAGGCAGTGCCTTGGTTGCTCAGTCAGTTAAATACTAAGTTGGCTAAATGCTAAGGGGTTGCCAGGGTGGCCAAGTCAGACTCTTAATTTTGGCTTAGGTCATGATCTCAAGGTTAGTGAGACTGAGCCCCATGTCAGGCTCTGCACTAACAGCACAGAGCCTGATTGGAATTCTCTCTCTCCCTCTCTTTCTGCCCCTCCTCTTCTCATTTTCTCTGTCTCTCTGTCTCTCTGTCTCTCTCTTGCTCTCTCAAGGTAAATAAACTAAAAAAAAAAACTAAAATGCTAAGTGTGTCATCCAGTTCTTTGTCAAGTGTGTCTCATTTTTATTAAATCTGTTATCTGCTCTTAAGCAGTTTTTTTTTTTTTTTTTTTTTTTTTTTTTAAATTTTTTTTTTTTCAACGTTTATTTATTTTTGGGACAGAGAGAGACAGAGCATGAACGGGGGAGGGGCAGAGAGAGAGGGAGACACAGAATCGGAAACAGGCTCCAGGCTCTGAGCCATCAGCCCAGAGCCCGACGCGGGGCTCGAACTCACGGACCGCGAGATCGTGACCTGGCTGAAGTCGGACGCTTAACCGACTGCGCCACCCAGGCGCCCCTCTTAAGCAGTTTTAAGTTACAGAAATTTTGATATTAGAAGACAGCTTAGAACACAATACTTAAAATGATCATTTTCTAATTTTTCATTCAGTTTTGGAGCCATTTTTTGAGCCTCCACATTTATCCCCTGTGATAGTTATTTTTATTTCTGGACTGTGATTTAGGTAAATACATGGAATGTGAAATAACCTAGAAAAAATGCTTTAAGTGCAACTGTAAATAAACCTTACAATGCTTACCAAAAAGCTTTTAAAAAGACTGTAGAGACTGTATCTTTACAGCTTTATTGAGCTATAATTCGTATAACATATGTCTTAGCCTGTTCAGGCTGCTCTAACTAACAAAAGACCACAGCCTGGGTGGCTTATAAACAACAGAAATTTATTTCTCACAGTTCTGGATGCTGGAAACCTAAGAACAGGGTGCCGGCGTGATTGGGTGAGGGCCATGTTCAGGCCACGGACTTCTTGTGTCCTCACATGGTAGAAGGTGCTAAGGAGCTCTGTGAGGTCTCTCTTCTATTAGCACTAATCCTGTTCCTGAGGGTTCCATACTTATGATCCAAGCACCTCCCAGAGGCCTCATCTCCTAATACCACCACATTGGGCATTAGGATTTTAGCATAGGAATTTGGGACGGACACAGATGTTCAAACCATAGCACTATACAATTCACCCATTTAACATGTACAATTTCAGTGGTTTTTAGTATATTCACAGTTGTGCAACCATCACACAATCCATTTTAAAACATTTTTATTACCCCAAAATCGCCCCTCCAAAACCCCCTACCCATTTGTAGTCATTCCTCATTTTTCCTTAACTCCCTTCACCACTCCACTCATCCCGAAGCAGTCTACTTTCTTTCTCTATAGATTTGCCTATTCTGGACATCTCATACAGAGTCATATCATTTGTGACTGACTTCATTCACTCAGCATAATGTCAAGGTTCATCCCATGTTGTAACATGTATCAGTAGTTAATTCTTTTTTTGCCAAATAATATTCTCTTGTATGGATGTACCCCATATGTGTCCACTCATCAGTTGATGGACATTTGGGTGGTTTCCGCCTTTTTAATATATGCATAATGCTGCTGTGAACATTCGTGTACAAGTTTTTTAGTGGACATGTTTTCATTTCTCTTGCAGCTAACCCTTTTTGATTTACTAACTCACCAAAAGAGGTTTCTTATTTCTTGACTGATTAGAAGTTTGGGTAGCATTTTTTTCTAGAGAAATCTTCATTATTGTTTATAGTCCCTTATTTGGACACTAACTTGAGGTTGTTCATGAACCAGTGGGTTATGCATACGTTATGAAGTTAAAAATGAAAATGGTATTTCATTACACTATTCCCTAGAGATATATGTAATGGATATTTTGAGTCATGTTTTAAAGTAAGTATGTTTTTTGTTTCTTTCAAAATAAGCATTATAAATAAAATAACAGTACAGGCTTTGGAATCATAGTTTTTTATTTTATATTCCTATCCTGCTATTTACTATGTATGCTCTGTGACTTTGGGCACATAACTTTCTAATATTTTAACTGATAAGAGGACTACCTCAGAGTGCTGATACAAAGATAAAATGAGATCATGTAAAGCACTTAGCCTGGTGTATAATAAGTACTCAATAAATGGTAGCTAATATAGAAGAAGTAACAGTTATAGTAGTAATGGTAATAGCAGAGTTAGAGTAGTGTAACCAACCAGGTAGATTTCAAGATACTAGGCATAAGGTAGGCTTTCAAAATAGGAGTTGAACTTAGGGACTTCTTGCATCTTCCTTAGAAAGGCATGGTGGCACGACCATCTTAGAAACTACATGAAGAAAAACATTCATTTGGGTGGGCATAGTATGAGCCCAGGTTAGTACAGATTTTGCAAAAAGGATAGATGCAAGCTAGGAGTAGGGGTTGGGTAGCCTGGTAAGGCATTTTGATGTATTTGTGATCTGGCAAGTGGAAGAAAATTAACCTCTCATCTTTGACAGTATTAAAACTTACTTCTTAAGGGCCCAAGTTTTTGAATCACAATTAAGGCAGAGAACAGGTGCTGCCACAAATAGTTTCCTTTTAACTTTATGTTGTTTTTTTTCTCTCCTCTTGAAATAATCATTTTCCAACATCAGGTTTTTAAACCCTTCAGCCTTTATTAATGTATAACTTTTATCAGGTTTCACTTTCCTCACTTATAAACAGCGGGTTTTTTTTTCTAACTATTTATGATTCCAAGAATATTGTCCTCTCCATTTGGATTTTCGCTAATTACCAGTAGAGGGAGTTTGTCCTCCTATTTTTTTCCTAGTAAATCCAAGGGTTCAGTTACATAGGAATGAAAATCCATCTGTGTACTTAACAGTGTACATTTTTACATGTAAATAATTCATCTTGCCTTAGTGATCTTTTCTATATTTTACATCTTAAAATATGTAGTTATTTTACAAAAAATTTACTTTCATTTTACACATGCGAATCTTAAAACTATAGAAATTAAACTTTAATTAAAAATAATTTATTTTTGGGGCGCCTGGGTGGCTCAGTCGGTTAAGCGTCTGACTTCAGCTCAGGTCATGATCTCGCGATCCGTGAGTTCAAGCCCCGCGTCGGGCTCTGTGCTGACTGCTCAGAGCCTGGAGTCTGTTTCAGATTCTGTGTCTCCCTCTCTCTCTGACCCTCCCCTGTTCATGCTCTGTCTCTCTCTGTCTCAAAAATAAATAAACGTTAAAAAACTAAAACAATAAAAAATAATTTATTTTTGCATATTAGACCATTAAATCTTGTTATATTTCCTTTGTACGTGGTCCAGAAATCTGAATAATACTGAAGAAATATAGTAATCTGTATTAATTCAGCTCTCTATTAGAAGTGAATAGGAATTATTCATTTTTAAGGCCTTTTGAGTTCTAATTAATACCCTCAAACGGCATTTAAAAGATGCTGTCCTAGCCTGTTACTTATTTTAAAATTAGAAGTTGAGGCAAGACATATTTTTTACTACTAAACTTTGGTAACATAATTGTTTAATGATATAATGAAGCAAAGTTTTATAGCTTTTATCTTTGAATACCAGATGAATATTATAACATTTCCATTTGGAACTGAGACTTTTCTTGATGATTTACAGAAATGAAAATCTTTATAATCAGATTTTAAATTTAAGGTAAAAGAATGTTTTCTGTTGATGTATCTATATCATTATCAATAAAACTTGACTGATAGATCTAGGAGTATAAAGAGGCAAGGCATGTGCCTTCAGAGCTTGGAATATTCATCCTGGAGCTAGTTTTGCACTTAAATAATTTATAAAGAGCATTTTAAAGTTTGATTTTCTTGATTTCAAAATGTTTTATTTTGCTTTTGTCCACAAATTCATTGTAAAGTATTCATCATAAAATTATGAGTTATGTAGTAGTAATTGAATTTATTGACACCCCTGGAGATGATTAGTCAAAGCCCGCTTCTAGGATTCTTTGATGACATTATTTTGACTTTTCTCTTTGTCTAGATTAGAACCAAGCAGAAAATCTTAAGTATTTTAGGTGCCAGGCATTTCCTATTTATCATGCTATTGGAGGGAAAGCGTGCTGAACAAGTTTTAGCTTCCCAGGACCAGGCAAACTTGGAATAAACTGCTGAAAAGAATTCACTAATTCTCTTGGCTGACAGCTATAAACTTCTGCTGTAAAGAATGAAAGTATGCAGCTGGCAGGTCAAACATTGGTGATTGCTTTATTGAAACTTTGTTTTGGGAATAAAAAAGGTTAAGTTTGATATACAGATGAAAGCTTTAGGTGTAACTATTACCTGTGGCACATCATGGCTGAAAGTATGTCCATAATTCTGAATTGTGACATGATGCATTTATTTTTTAGTGTTATAATGAAATTGAGGTTTGTTTTTTTTACATTTCAGCATTGTTTTCTCACTATAAATTATGTACTGGCTCTTTAAAAGGTACTTTTTGGATTGATGTCCTACAATTAACATTCAGTTCAAGGAAGATGTTTTTTAATTTTCAAAACTACAATAATAGAATGTTAATTTTTTTTATAATAATATCAACAAAAGAAGATACAAAGATGAGTACCTTGAAACTTTGTTTGTATTTGTGTTTGACTGGATGTAAAGTTAAATTGTAGATGTCACCTTATAGGTAACCACAGAAATATTAATCAACCTGTCACTTTAGCAAGGGTATATATGTTGGCAAATAGGAGATTAGAAATGAAGGTATGATTTCCATTTTCATATTGGAAATATATGATGATGTTTTTGGTCTGTAGTTTGTATTTGTAAAGTCCAAATGGCTATCATTCCAAACTCAAAATGAATCATTGACTATGTCATTTCTGAATTTATACAAATAGTCAACTGTACAGGGCTGTGGTTTAGTGGAGAGAATCCTGGACAAAGTTGTAAGTGAAAAGAGCTGGACTAATAATTGTAAGATCTTGGTCAGGGACTTGCCATGGATATGTTTTCTCATCTATACAACATCTATACAATGAAGTATACCAGATGGGTTATAATGTCTTTTCTAACATGAACATTTTTTTTACTTTTTCAACGTAGTAATAGCTAGGTAGTTATGTTATAGTAGCTGAAATTAACTTGATTTTTTTCTTTTTTACAGTTTGAATTATTTTACAGCCAGCATTTTAGTGGAAGGAAACTTACATGGTTACATTATCTCTGTACAGGTAAAAGGCTTTAATTATATACTAGTGTAGTGAAATTTACCTGATATAATTAGTTAATAATTTAATGCAAGAGAATTCTTACAGCTTAATGATAGTTTTGTGTTTTTTTTGTTTTATTTTTTTCTAATGATAGGTTTTAACCTCTTTTCCTCTATTTGCCTTGCTGGTTATCATTAAAGCAACTAATAATGAAGTTCAAGTGCAGCACTTTTAATAGTATAAGTATAAAATTATGCTGTTTTATTACTGCTTGGTAGAAAATGTCTGAATTTTATAATGGTTTCTTACATTTCTGTAACAAACCACTTTATATAGACAGTAGAAATTTTATTTAGAAACCAAGACTTGACAGGGTCAGATACTCCTAAAAAAAGCCTATTTTCTCTAAATAGTCAAATGTCCTCAGAAATTCATTAAACCATTATAGGATCATAAGGAGATCCACGCATTGATTTTCTTTTTGGTGCTATAGTGAACTGCAATAGTAAATACTTTTTCCAGAGTGTCCCAATTAATTTCCAGTAGTTTTCAATTTTTAGAAAAGTTAAGTCAGAATCTGGTCCTTTGCTTCTTTCTGGAACAGTAGGTCCACTTATTTGACAGTAGGATTCATAACTGAATGACTGTAGACTGTGTGCAGTTGCTCTGAGTTGCCTGAAGATGTTAGCCAAAGCAAACACCTCAAAAATTTCTCTCCTTTTGCTAAAGCTCTGCTTTGAAAAGTCGTTGAGTCAACTTTCTCTTTCTATAAGAAGGAAAAGGTATCTCTGTTAAGGGTGTATCTCTTAGAAATGGTATAAGAAAATTTGATCAATCAGGTGCCATAACCTTTATTAGGAAATTCTATTCACTCACTTAAGAAAATTTCTCTTACCATTTATTTGACTATTTATAGTTGGAATATGATGTCTCATTGTTAGTAATACATATTAGTACATAATCAGTACAACGATAAAACATACTACACAAGTTTAACTTTATTGAACAAGTGGGGCATTTACATTTTTTCAGCAGTTTGTGGAAATAAATGATTAAAAAAAAAATTTTTTAATGTTATTTTTGAGAGAGGCTGAGCGTGAGTAGGGGAGGGGCAGAGAGAGAGGGAGACACAATCCGAAGCAGGTTCCAGGCTCCAGGCTGTCAGCACAGAGCCCGAAGCAGGACTCAAAACTCACCAAACCACGAGATCATGACCTGAGCCGAAGTCAGATGCTTAACTGACTGAGCCACCCAGGCGCCCCGGAAATGATATTTAATAAGTGGTCAATTTGTACTTGACCTTTAATTTTACATCTGTTATGAATTTTTTCTATTCTCATTTAGTAAATATAATGGGTTTTAAGAAAAAACATGCTCAACCCAGTGTTTTAGATAACTAAAAGAACTAATATATCTTAATGTACTTGAATTTAATTTATTTTTGATATCCATGAATATCTGTCTTGGGGAGTTTAAACTCTCTTTGTTTTTCTCATTACCTCAGCAGTAATCAACCTCCTAAAGTATTTTAATGAGGGGCTCACTTTTTTGGTGTTCAGCACTTAATTGTATAGAAATAAAGAAAAAAACGACATAGTTTTTGCTCTTGGAATTTGACCTGAAACTGTTACTGATGACACCTAGATAGGAAAGAGAACAACATTCCTTTTCTGTTTTTGAACATACAGAATTCCAAAGCTGGTCCATGATAACCAGATTTTTGGAGCTCATTGTTTGTTTTTGTCTTGTTTCAATGTTGTGTATATGTGTCTTCATTAGAGTCAAATAGTTTATTCCTTGGAAAAGATATTGTTACCTTGTAAATTCCTTTTTGTTTTGAATCACTGAAAGCACTGAAAATACCTGTGATCTATCAGTGAAACTATTGGGTAAAATTTTATTTTGGTTTTATTTCTCATTTATTCATTTACTCATTAGCAAAAAGTTGTCAAACACCATCTGTCATTAAGATGCTTGTTCTGTGGTTCCCACATTTGTCATAAGGTTCCAGGGCTCCTTTAAAACATTGGCTCTCATTCTAGACTAAGAGTTTTGTTTCTTGAGAACCCCTATTACTCATACCTTTACATATAATCAAAATTATTCTTTCCTAATCCATTTGTACATTATTCCAGGTATTATTTGTATTGTAATCCAAGAGTCTTTACAAATGGTTGGAGATGGGGTATAAAGTGATGTTTGGAGAAACTTAGAATCAGGAGATGTCAGGTTATTAGCCTATTAAGTCTATAACCTTGAGCAAATTACTTAACTCTCTGAGCCTATTCCTTCATCTTTCACTTGGAAAAATTCATTTATAACCCAGAGAACATCTTTGTCCCAAGTACTTCTGTATGCCAAGTACAGGTAAAATACAGAGCCTCAGCCCTCAAAAAGCTCACATCTAATGGGAGGATAGACAAGTAAATAATTATGGTAAATGTTTTGAATGTTGTAATAGGTGAGCCCAGGGTTTTAGTTTCCCATAGATTGGTGGTAGCAAATAGCTCCTGGTGAAGGAAACCGTCTGAGTAATAACATCTAAACTTGGTTTTCAAGGATGAATAGGACTTAGCCAGATAGGCAAAGAAGAATGTTGAGAGCATATTACCAACAGAGGTAGACTTTAAGAAGTAAGCAATCTATGCTATCAGGTGTGACAGAGATACTGATGAGAGAAAGATAAAAAATTCCATTGGATTTATGACTAGGACATTGGGTAGAATTATTCTGAGAGAACAACTGGATGAAGAAATGACAAATACAGAACCTAGAAACTTACACTGGATATAAATAAATTTTATTTATGGCACATCAAGATTTTATAGGAATCCAAGTCAGCTGCTGAGAGATAAGTTGAGAAATAATTCAAGGGAGTAACACTTCATTGGTTAATACATAGCTATGTAGATAATACATAAATAATACATATAATTAGATTATATAAGCAATTAATGAACTATAAGTCATATAAGTATTGATTATTTGCCAAATCTAATCTGGCAAATTTGCCAAAATCAAAATCCCACCATATTGCACATACCTTAAAAGGTAATGATCCTATCCTTGACTGAATTCTCTTTCATTATTGATTTCAAATACTTTGACAGTTAAAATTGTGAGGGATTTTAATATTACCTAATGTCCAGTCCATATTTAGATTTCCTTGGTTGTCCCCAAAGAGACCTTAATGCCTGTTTTAATGTAATCAGAGGTCACTGATTGCATTTGTTTATTGTGTCTTCCTACTTCCTTTCCCTACCACCTCTTCCTTAACCCCCTTTAGCCCTCTTGATATACTTTTTTGAAAAGACCAGACAGTGTTTTGGATTTGTCACATTATTGTGATGTATTTGATTTGTTTTCTATTCCCTATACTTTCTGTAAATTAGTATTTCTGAAATTAGGTTCAAAAGTTTGATTCTATTCAAATTATATTGTCGGCAAGAATACTTCTTAGGCAGCTCTATATACTTCATAATGCACCAGAAGGCATATAATATCAGGTTATCCCACTATTAGAGACTCTAATGTTGGACACCTGGTTAAGGTGGTGACCACCAGATAGCTTCATTGTAAAGATACTCTTTTCCCTTTTCAATTAACAGGTGATCTGAGGGGAGATACCTAGGTCCCATATGAATACCCTTTTTCAGGAACAGCTCTATCTAATGGTTTTGGCACCCACGGATGATCATGGCTTGAATCAGTTATTTCATTACTGATTGCAAATTGGCAATACTCTATCACTCATTCAGCATTTAGTAGCTGACATTCTTCTGTAAAGAAAAGCTTTCCCTTAGAGACTAAGGAGCCGACAGGTAATGGGAAAGTAACTTGGATGAAACTATTAAGAGAGTTCTGCCCACTCGTTAACTTCCTGTAGTTGTAAATACCTCTTGAGTTATGGTTGGCTTATTTTTTCAAAGTATGTGCATATCAGAATGTTTTGTTCTAGTTTGAAGTTTCATCAAGTTTGCCAGCCTGTTCTGTAGGTAAAATGACCTCGTTTGTATCTTCTGTTTCTGTTTATGGCAGTAGTTAAATGAATCGTCCAAATTTGGGATTTCCTACCCTGCCCCACATATTCCCTCTACGCTTTTCCCATTTTTTTTCTTCTGTGAGCTAATGAGTACTGTGGTACTTTTCAGTGGTACTGAAAAGGTGGCAAGAGGCCCATGTGCCCCTAATGCTGACAACTAAAAAATAGCAGGGGGAAAAAAAAAGTATTACAAAACTAGTTTTCCTCTTATTAAATGTTGCAGAATGAACTTAATAATAAATGCTACATTGACCCTTTATTTACATTGACCCTTTCCTTGCATTGTCTCTTAATGTTCCTTGGGTTCTGGTGGTGATGAAAGACTGCTTGGTGTGGCAGGAGATGCATTCTGTGTCCAAACCCATGGCAACGTGTTATAGCATCCATAAAGTGTCGCCTGAGGTCCCACTTCATCATCTGCGTGTTTGATGCATTACTTCGTACTTGTTTCTGACATATGATTGAAACAGTCATTATACAAATTATGTACAGTTTATGTGATATCTTGCTTCTCACCATATTTCCCAAACTTAAATGTTGAGGTGAGAGTCCTTAAAGTATTTTTGGTACTGATTGTTGGCAGGACACTCCTAATGTTAACTTTTTACTTAAACTCTGTTAAGCCCTCCTTTCATGAAAATTCAGAGATAAGGCATATTTTTCTTTAGGTGTTTCTAAATATCTGAATAACAGTTATTTTTGAAATAGGTTGAAGCACAATAAAAATTGGAATAGGCATCTGCATGATAATCAGTGGCAGAATTGACTTGATATCCTTTAAATTTTTTAATTACATAATGAATAAATAAGCACAACATCTTGATCAGAGATCCTAATTACCACTCACAGGGAGAATGTAGCCTCTGGGGTAAGTTCATGTGAAATATAGCCTCCTTGAGTATAATGTAGAGCTTTAAAACCAGATCTTTTAATGGTTTAGTTTATAATCCATTAATAGTCGAATAATTCAGGGTGTGTAAGAGACAGAGAGAAATACAGCCACTAAACCACAGCTTTATGCTTTATGTCCTAAAGGAAATTGTTGGTTGACCTGCGTTAACTTTACATGTTATATAGAGTGCATACATGTTTGTCATACAGTTTATTATAAACTTTTCAGTGCACTGCCTCCCTGGGGTGTTGCAGAACTTCAGTGAGCCTAAACCCACTGTATCCTTTATAGCTTTCCAGAATAGTGTAGTATCTAGAACTTGTTTATTCTATCAAATATTTCATCAAAATAATGTATCTTTTTGTCTCTTCTCCCATTTGTTTGCCCCTAGAAAGTTACTGAGAAGAAAAATGTTTGTTTATAAGACAAAATAGCATTGTTAAATTTTGGCAGAAACTGCAGGTTAGAGCCACAGGAGAAGCATCTCCCGTGTACTTGTAGACCTCCCTGTGTGCTTGAACCTTGCCAGATAGACACCCCTGAGGCAGTTACTGGTAGCAGGCTGTCATTCTCTCCTTTTGTCCATTTCTCCTCCTACCCTCACCTCCTCTTACTGCTTTTTTTCATGCCTAAGTCTTAGCTTTCCTATTAACTTTTAGAGACATTGTTACCTACTGGTAGAGGTATTTTAGTTTAATTGTGATTTATACTGCCTACTCAAAACTAACAGCCCTCCCTCCACCCCCCAAACAAACAAAATGATTACATTGCTGGCAAGAATGGCTTTATAACAATTTAATAAGTCCTTGGCTCATTCTTTCAGGAGAAAGTAGCTGAAATAAACACTCAAGTAATTTTGAAATGTTTCTTTGATGATCAGTTTATTGTCACAATTTTGTTTTAATTGTAGGTGAAGTTAAAATGAACTATTTGGGCAAACCATATGTAGCCATGGTTACAACATACCAAATGGCAGTTCTTCTTGCCTTTAACAACAGTGAAACTGTCAGCTATAAAGAGCTTCAAGACAGCACTCAAATGAATGAAAAGGAACTGACAAAAACAATCAAATCATTACTTGATGTGAAAATGATTAACCATGATTCAGAAAAGGTATGGGGAATTTAAGCATTATAAACATTACAGCTTTTTCATGAGATGTTTGCAGTTTTTCAAGTAAGGTTGTAATTGGCGATGTCCTTTGTACTTTGGAACACACTTGAGTGCAGAGCCAGCTGCATTACTGTAGACTCCTTACAGCTGTGAGCTTGTGCAGTCACAGAGAAGTTGTGTGCCCTTTACAGTTTGATTTTATTTGTCCTACACTGTGACAGTTTCCTGAAAATTGTGTAAGAATTGCCACTGAGTAGATACTGGTTAATTGAGGTTAAAAACAGTAGCATATTGTAAATCTTTCTGTTTGTTTTTTTTTCCATGTGTTTAGTTGATATTTAATTACATGATTCTGTAATAGGAAATGACCATCTATTGATGTTTATTTGTGTGCATATTTAGTTTGTGTAACCATCCCAAATGCTCTCACTCTCCTGTTCCCTCATTCCAGGACTCAACTAATAACCACCATATATTTGTAATATCTGTCACAAGAAGAGCAAGCCAGTAATCTACTTTTTTTCTTTATAGCTTTTTTTCCTAATAACAAGTTTTTGTTGTCGTTACAGTATATTTAGACACTTAATCGTGTTTAAAAAGCAGATATGAGTTAAGTGTCCTATTTCAAATTGTGCCTATAAGAAAAAATTCTCATAAATTGTGTTTCATTTTTGTTTTGGTGAACTTAATAGCCTACAGTTTCTCTCATCAGTTCATTTAATCCGATATATTTTGTAGCCTATGATTGAGCAGCTTTAAATAGCATGTATTCTGAAAGTCAGATAAAGCTTTTCTTAATACTGAGAAATGATTAATTTTTCTGACTTCAGAATCTTAACGAAATATTATATTCTTAATATTAAGATTTTAATTAATGCAATTATAATTTAAGCATGAATTTTTAAACTTAAAACTTAAAATTTTAAGTATAAATTTTTAGCTAAATTAAGTGCTTAAGAAGTTGTATAGTTTTCTAAAATGTATTATTTTTGCTGCCCAGGAGTGTTCAAAATAAATACAGATTGCTTATTTGCACATTAAATTTTAATTATGAATGCCATTCCTTAGCAGAACTTCTTAGGTTATTATTGAAGATGGTTCATTTGCCAAGTGCTTTTTGATCCTGCTGATGGAGAAAACTCACTATAGAACATGAGTGGCTTTCTTAAGCCTGATAGAGAAGTTGTGATTATAAAAATTGGTTTGACAACTTTCACTTGAGAAAAGGCCACTTGCTTCTGGCAGAGTGAATAAAACATGAATTGGAGGGTAAACTTCATCAGAACCACGCCAGAGTCACGTGTGCCACGGGAAACCAGTTGCTTCTGTAGTCCAGTTATTTATCATCGATATTTTGTTACTGCAGCACAAGACCATTGGTTGCTCACTT
The DNA here is from genome assembly GCF_007474595.2 of Lynx canadensis. Taxonomy (NCBI): domain Eukaryota; kingdom Metazoa; phylum Chordata; class Mammalia; order Carnivora; family Felidae; genus Lynx; species Lynx canadensis. The sequence continues at coordinate 31,642,071 of NC_044309.1, read as the reverse complement.
TTTCAAAATGGGGTGACAGTAGGTCATAAAAATTAAAATGTTAAATTCTGTTTAAGCCAATGAGCTTTGACCCTTTATCTAGTGGTAATATACATAATAGTTGGGCCATAAAATAGCTTATTTCTAAATGTTAAACAGATTAAAATTCAAGTGTAAAACTAGAAAAGAATTGTTTTTTGCTTTCTTTGACAGAAGACAGTTACTTTTCTCTTAAATAATCTTTGTAATGTAAAATGATGAGAGTTGAGTCTTCTTTGCTTGGCCATTTCATTTTAAGGCATATTATTTGCAGCAACTCCTATTTAATGATTTTAATTTTGATAAATATGAATGAATTATTTTTAATTATAGGAAGACATTGATGCAGAATCTTCATTTTCATTAAATATGAACTTTAGCAGTAAAAGAACAAAATTTAAAATTACTACATCGATGCAGAAAGACACCCCACAGGTAAGTGCTTTTTAATGTTGTTTCTCTTGGAAATATTTAAGCATTGGACTTAACAAGTGTAACTGAGAGAATGCAAAACTTTGCACATCAAAAGTAATAATGTGATGCATTTTTTTCTGGTTTATTCTCTGCATTTACTAACCTTACAAACAAACAAACCCGCTGCCAGTATCTTAGATTATAAAAATAGTAATATAATGGGTATTTAAGGAAAAGGGTATTGTAGTATTGTCACATTTGCTTTTAGACAAAATGTGGAGCATTGCTTTGCATTCTTCACAAAAATTCCTACCTTGACTAGTGATATAATCTCTCACATTTTTCATTTGTAAAATAAAGAAAAGCTTTATAACACGTTTCTTTCAAAGAGAAGTTGAAAATGTTTCTAACTTTACATCCTGCCCCATGTCCAGTTAAAAGATAGGATGTCGGGCCCTCTCCAAGAACTTATTCCCCCATGGGAGACAGATGTTAGTTAATTATGACTAAATTTCAACACAAAAATGTTTGAGATCTCATTTTTCTCTAGGCTATTGAATAATAATTTATAATATGTGGGTTGTATTTTGTCTTTTAAAAGCTGTTATGAGAGCCCTATTGTGGCATTGCCTGCTTCTATGCCTCACTCTACTGTGTTTCCTTGAGCTGTGTGGAGATAGGCCCTTTGTGGCCCATCCTTCCCTGCTTCTCTGCTTGAGCCAAATAGAATCTTTCACAGCTCTTCTCCTTGAGGCCTGATCCAGTATGCACAGTTACTAAAGCATCTAAAAGCATATATGTGGTATATAGTCTGTAATCCACAACAGGACAGAAATTTGAAAATTATTGAAAATCTGAAAATCATTTAAATTCTCCTTTATTGCTTATTTACATTAAATACATTTTACAGTAGTGTTAATTTTTTTAATAACCTTCCAACTTTAACCCAAGAAATTATAAATAACTCACTGTAGATATTCCTTTGGTAATGGTTATGTGGTAATGGGCACATGTTAACTACATAATTTGATGCTCAGTATTGATTGGTAATGGGCACATGTTAACTACATAATTTGATGCTCAGTATTGATTGGAAATTTATTTAAACTCATTGATAGAATGAGTTATGAAAGGTTCAGTGACTAGTGTCTCATTTGCTCTTTTTTCCCCCCTGTGAAACAGGAAATGGAGCAGACTAGAAGTGCTGTAGATGAGGACCGGAAAATGTATCTCCAAGCTGCTATAGTTCGTATCATGAAAGCACGAAAAGTGCTTCGGCATAATGCCCTTATTCAAGAGGTAAAAGGCGGGGAAGTCCTCAAGGCTTTTTGGGGCAAAGGGTATTATCAATGTATGGATTAGGAATGTTTCTTTGTAAACATGATACAGAAATAATATGATTCCCAAATAGCATAAAGAAATGTCTCATTACTTAACGAGAACAGTACTCACTTATAATTTCAGTATTAAGTTCAGATTTCCCTTGGCTTAGATTTAGAGAGCTAAGTTCACCAGTATATTGAGCCTCCTGTCCAGTTATTGAAGGAAATTGACTGTATCAAGTATTCATTCATTCCATAAATATAGGAGTGTCTACCATGTGATAGAGTGTTATGCACGTCATTAGGGATGCGGTGCAGAGCAACACAAGATATGGTTCCTGACCGTCTAATAGGGAAGAAATACATGACTGAAGTAGTATGCAAGCAAAAAATATAAAATTCCATTAACATGCACTGAGAAAGAGATACAGTACTGTGAGAATGTACACGGAAGCATTGACTTAGGGGATTTGGGGGGAAGGTTTCTGGAGAAAGTGTTAGTTCAGCAAGGACTTGAAAGTTTGGCAAGGGTGAAATGGAAGTTGGAGCATGTGTACGTGTATTTAGATAGATTAGTGTATAGTTTAATTTTGTTATGTGTGAAAATTATTAGATTTTGCTATATCTGTGTTTTGCATTTTAATTCCTTCACAACATAAACATTAGGCTTTTCCCCTATTTTACATAAAAATTTTTTGTCATCAAAATTGATTTAAATTGTTCCCTCTCTCCTTGTGTAATGCCCTCTGAGCTAAAACAGTTTAATACTGTTCATGGCATTCACTTGTTTGATGTATCATACCCATGCATTTAGGATGATTTTATTCAGTTTAATTAATATAATTCATAATCACTTTAAGCATACTTTTCCCATATGGATTAGGTCTATTTGATGGAACCTCACTCAATGCATTGGAAGCACGTCATAGCCAATTAGTTAGTAATGATTTATAACTGACTGATTAGTAGTAGTTTGACACATCAATGTCTCTCTCCAACAGGTGATTAGCCAGTCAAGAGCTAGGTTTAATCCTAGTATCAGCATGATTAAGAAGTGTATTGAAGTTCTGATAGACAAACAGTACATCGAACGCAGCCAAGCGTCAGCAGATGAATACAGTTACGTAGCGTGATGTCGCTCTCCTCTAGTGTGGGTGTGAGAAGATCATTGCCATCACCATTTGGTGTGTTCCTGTGGGAAAAAGCAGGCCTGTGCCTCCATAATTTGGTCATTTGGCAGCCCCTGTTTTTCTGCTGTTTACAACATCACCAGTGCCACGTCATGAGCGTCAGAGAAAATGCCTAGAGATATTTCAAGCTCATGTCATTATGACATTTCTTAAAACTTTATTAAAAGAATGAGTGAAGTATTGCTGAAATGTGGAAATTTGGTTGGGTACCATGCTTTTTCTCCCCTTCACGTTTGCAGTTGATGTGTTTTTTTTTTTTAATGTATCTTAAAGGACATAAAATAAAAAACTTAAATATTGTAATATGACAGATAACCTAATAATTGTATCTACATTAAAATGACAAACATGATATTGCTGCTTGTCAAATAAAAAAAATAAAGAAATAGAATGCCTTTTTTATGTGGATGGAGCATCACACATAATAGTATAAATATAAATGTTCATGAGTCATCAAAGCAGCTAATGAAGCTTTAGTTGCATTTTTATCTGAATGGTTTAACTCGCTTTTTACTCCTACTTAAGTCCTACATGAAAAATGTCTAGATTATTGTTCTTGAATGCATAAAAATGCATTCAACATAAAGAATGTTTTATTTTTATGGACTGGAACTACATTGGATATGAGCATTTTGAATGTTGAGGATTTAATTCTATCAAGAGTTTCTGGTGATACGCTTACACCGCAGAAATAAAGGATGAGGAGAATATGTGGTGGCCTCAAGTCTGGATAGAAAGCGTTTCTCATCCAGAAGTTGTCTTTTATTTTCATAATACATTAATTCTAATGTAGACAAATACCCAGCTGTCTTACCTCTCCTTCTACCTTTCTCTGAGTTATAGGAGATCCTGTGATACCAGTGTATTCCTTCCATTCTCTTACCTGTGTATTACCCTTACACCCCTATACATTTTGATACTAAATTCACTCTCATAAGTCATAGGTGTGCTTAGCAATGCGTAACCTAAATACCTTTTTTTTTTGTCTGTATGGTGCATTACACCGGATGCCACTTATTATAGACATGAAATTCCACTATTTTGTTTATTATATATGTTAACAGCAGTATTAGACTACTCCAGTCTATTATATTTATTACCCATCTATAAGCTGGAATATTTTAAAGTGTATCCCATGTGAATCATTTTACTTACAGTACTTTAGTTTGTATCTCTGACAGATAAGATCTTTTTTAAAAACAACAAAAACACAACTTTAATGACATTATTACACCTAACAAATAATTACTTAATATCATCTAATATGTGGTCTTGTTGCAAAAATGGCTTCTGCAGTTGGTTTGTTCGATTGCACTTTTTCTGACTCATGTCTCTTTAAATGTTGGAAAAATCTAAGCTTATAACGACTTACTTATAAACTGTATCTCTCATTTACCTTTCTTTCTAGAGAGGAAGTAATGGCAAACCATACAATATTGTACATTCACTGTCAAAAAACAAACCTTGTTTTGATAACTTGTTGATAAAGTTTCCAAATTGACTCCTTTTTTCTTAAATATTATAAATGTTAAATTAAGTCTTGGTATCTAAATTGTCAAGAAAATATATTATATTGAAAAATGGACAAAATACTTGTGCTGAGGTCTACAGAAGTGACTGCCAAGAGTTTTCTTCACATATTTTTCTCATTTTACCAGAAAGGAAACATTAAAGATATACTCACGCATGAGGAGGAAGAGGCCAGATACACTTAACCAAGTCACCATCCAAGAGGGAGCAGCGTTCAGAATGAATTCTAGCACAGACCTTCTGCTGAGGAGAATGAAGGGAAGGCTGCAGTCTTGTCAAGTTAGGTCAGGCACTTGAAATCATTACGAGCCTAGCGCACAGCTCAGAGCACTAACCTGACAGGCCCTGTGTACGGCACCTAGTGCTTGTGGGCAGAGGAGGTCAAAGCTACAAAAGGGGAAGAAGCGGAAGGGGAGGAAAGGGTTCTCTGTGCTTTATCTTGGAAAACAAAAATAATGTGAGCAAAACTTTCAGAAGTTCTTAAAAAATTATTATTAATACTGAGGTAATGTGTGAGTCAGTGATACATTTTCCAGCCAGACAGCATGCTGCTTTTGTTCACGTTCTGTCCTTCTCTTTGAAACCAGATTTTAATTGCTGCTGTAGTTTTATTCTAGGGGTTTAGTCTACGATTTTATGACCGTTTGCTTTAATATAAACAAAGATATACTCTGGGGTTTGTGCTTTGCTTTATTTATAACGTACTACCTTTATAGGATTTTATAACCTGTATATGCTACAATGCTATAAAGTTCTGTTAATTTTTTTAACTTTTATTGAGTACAGACTGTGACTGGTGCTTCCTCATATGTTATTTTGTTTGACCTTCCGATAATCCTGTTAACCAGGCAATGCTCCTCTCTCATAGAAGAGGAAACCAAATGAAGAGTTTTCCAGGAGTCATTGTCAGGGACCGCAGAACCTGAATTTAAATCCTAGTCAAAATTGTGGACCTAATAAATACAGTCTCTCTCTTTCTCTTTCTCTCTCTCTCTCTCTCTCTCTCTCTCTATATATATATATATAATAGCCTGTAAGATAGAAGTAACTTCATTTTATACGTAAAGAATAGTTTTTCCTGACTTTTCAGAGCAAAAATTTGTTTCTAGGTGATTTGTGAGAATAAACACTTCATATTTGGGATGCCTGGGTGGCTCAGTCAGTTGAGTGTCTGACTTCAGCTCAGGGCATGATCTCACAAGTTTGAGCCCCGTGTCAGGCTCTGTGCTGACAGCTCAGAGCCTGGAGCCTGCTTTGGATTCTGTGTCTCTCTCTCTTTCTCTGCCCTCCCCCACTCAAAAATAAACATTAAAAATTTTTTTTAAACACTTCATATTTCAGTTTCTTAAGATCTTTAAGATCTAAATATACATGTTAACTTTGCTCATAGCTGATTCATGGCGGAAGGTACTTGTGAATTTAATATTTTACCTTCACATGTATAGCTATAGAATATCTATTTCAAGTGTATATATATATCCTTAATATACATATACTTAATGCAAACCTGTGTTCGGTTAAAATTTTTTGAGTTATAGTAGCAGTGGATAATTTATTGAGCTCTTAATCTTTGGTTCCTAGTACACATTCTTAGTTGAGCAAGGTCAAAGTAAATATATGAACTTTTAAAATACTAGGCCTAAGGGCAGTTGTACATAGACTGTAGCTAAATGAGTAGAAAAATATGGAGAGGTCCACTGGTTGAAGTTCATGAAGCATATCTAAAGCTGAAGCAATTAAGTGAGGCAATCCTTATGTGAGACATACAACCTCAAGGGCTAGACTTCATTAAAGGTAGGATTCACTGATGGGGAGAAGTCATTTTTATATGTAGTGACTATACGACACAGGAAATTCTAAGGATTTTTCCTTCCCCTGCTCTCCATCCATAGTTCAGCCAATTCACCTTTCATCATCTAACAAACATTTACTGGTGCCAGGGTATTATGTGAGTACAACTGCTGAAGTGATAAGCAAAAAAGATATAGTCTGTGCCAACATGGAACTTTTAGACTTGTAACAATCAGTCATAAATACACCATTTCAAGTGTACATGCTTATGAAGGAAAGCCTTGGGTACTTTGAGAAGGGTTGCATAAGAGAGGTTAGAAGGGCAGGAAATGAGACAGGGAGAGCATATTCTAACCAGTGACAGCAAAGATCCTGAAGTAAGAAGCACCAGCTACAACCTAAGAATCAAAACATCTCAGAATGAATGATGTGGATTTTACACAGGGGAGTTACATTTGTGCATATATATATTTTTTTTTCCTTGGGTGGTAGGTGTATGAATATTCATTTCATTATGCTTTATAGTGTACATATTTCAATTTGTTCTTTGGTGTTTGCAAACTATTTCAAAATCCTGTTTGCAAATTACAGTGGAAAACAGGTAACCTGCATTAATGTGAAGAATAGACTCTAGAGGGCTGATGGCAAATAGTGTGGATACTTAGGAGACTGGTGAGGTGAGCAGTTACGGTGGTGACAGCGGCCATCTCCAGAGTGATAAAGTAGATAAAATTAACATCTTAATAATGGGTTAATTCGATAACACATCTTAATGGGTTGGGATAGGGTGAATGAGGGAGGAAAGGGGTGAGTCAAAGATGGCCTATTGATTCAGTGAGTTAGGAGAACTTTGGAAGACGAAGAGGAACATAATGAGCTTGGTTATAACACCTTGCATCTGATGTGCTTTTGAGATAACCTAATGTAACAGGCCGTTGGCTATACAGGTCTGAAACTACTGCGTAGGTGCTCCTCTCCTGAATCTTAGAAACTATTACCTAGAGGCTTTTTGATCCATTCTCATTTCTTTGACTCTGTGCCATGAATTAACAATGTCCAGGTTAAATGTGATCAAAGAGAAACATTTATTACCACACAAATGTATTACATTTTGAATCACAAAAACAAGAATGGAAAAGCATGGGAATAGTCGTTTATACACGTTCTAAGATTTGTCTTTCTGTGCTTAAGTGGGTGGTCTTTGTTATCCCACTTTGAGGCAAGGACACATTGAAGTAGAGAAATTGAGCCAAAAGTTAATCTGCCATATGATTATTTCTTATATTCAGAAATCTTTGTCAGCTACTTGTTACACACTGTCCTTGAGGGAGAGATCTATCTGTGTTGCATTCTTCTGACAAGCTTAACTATATCATTTTTCAGCAAAAAAGAAGGAACTTTTGGGAACCAACTTGTGGAAAAGAACATAAGGGCTTTTCTATTTTTATTTATTATTGTTTTCTTTTTCTCCATTGTTAGTAGCTTACTATTTATAGTTACAGTAGTCGAAGAATTATAGCTTGTGTTGAAGTTAGCAATCCTGGGAGCAGGTAAAGTTAGGGGGTTGGCCAGATTGATACTTTCCTTGAAGAACTTTCTATGACCTTTATAAGCAGCCTGGGTTAGGTAGCTCGTGAGACTACCCCTAGCACAGCACTCAGTCATCTGCTGAGAGCCCCAACTTTTAAAGTGAGTGCATTTTTACCTATTAGTTTGTCTCCTAGGGAAGAAGGTACAGATGTAAGCAAAGATCTACTTTTAGTAGGAATTAACTGGCTTAGCGAATACATCGTACCTAACATTTGGCCCAAGGAGGCCACTGATGCAGCAGACGTACTCTGACCTTAAAGGAAAAGTTGAATGCTGAATAGAAAAAACAAAGCTGTTTTAGTTGAACACTAAATGTGCTGGAGCGACAAAATTCAAATCAGTGCTATGCTAGGAGGTAAACATCTGAGATGCCTTGTTTAGATTGTGTGTTTTAAAATAATTATTTCTAAGTTTTGACAGCCAAGGTGAAGATCTTCAGCCATGTGGTAAATTGGAAATATGTGGTATAAGAAGAAGTCACTCTCCACTTGTAAGTTATGTGCTTGACCCGGGTTGGGACTGCCCTGTCCACTGCCCCACAGTACAGGAAAGAGTGGTACTCAGAGTAAGGAAGAAGTGTCCATAGCCCAACACCCCAACTTTTTTGCTTGCTTTTTTATGCTTTCACTGACATTGACCCAGGTCTGAATGGAGGGAGCCGGTTTGCATTCCTTAGGAGATTGCCCAGTTAGGAGGTCAAGCCTGGCTCTGGAAAAATCAGGCAGGCTCACTGCTGGCCCAGTAATTTAAATCCATTCTGATTAGATCCAAAGCTCTGAGACCAAGTGGAAATGCTGGAGGCAACTGATCTGGGATTCTCTGTGAAGCAGAGATAAAAGAAGGGAAGAACCAGACAGCTACCTTACTCATTTTTGTCCCTAGTAGACTGTCAAACCCAGCATAAAAGGGCAAGCAAGTGGCGAACTAAGGAATCTCCTGGGACCCAGTGGAACACAGTAGTAGAGTGCTATGGTTTCTGAAAATACGCTAGAGGCACACACTGAGGTGTGATAACTCAGAATTAGGGCAAGTCCTCTTCTGTAAGTGTTTACTTTGTTAGCTTCTTTGTTTTGGGATGGGCGTGCATGTGTTTTTTTATTTTTATGACAATGATACAATAACTTGTATTTAGTTACATATGGAATAAGTTCACTCTTACTCTACTGGGTTGGAAAGTGTCCCCTTCCCCCAATTCATATCCACCCAGAATCTGTGAATGTGACCTTATTTGGCAATAGGGTCTTTGCAGTTGTAATCAAGTTAAGATGAGGTCATACTAGGTTCGTGTGGGCCCTAATACAGTGACTGGTGTCCTTCTAAGAAAATGGAAATTTGGACACACACAGGAGAGAAGGCCATGTGAAGACAGAGATTGGAATAGTGCAGCAAGAAGCCAAGAACACCAGGGATGGCCGGGAACCACCAGAAACAGGGAAGAGGCAGAGCACCAACACCTTTGTTTTGGACTTCTAGCCTCCAGAATTGTGAGAGAATATATTTTGTTGTTTTAAGCCACCAAGTTTATGGTGCTTGGTTATGGCTGCCCAAGAAAATTAATACAGTTCCTTTTATATGTTTTTTTAAATGGGTTTGTTTAAAAATTTTGGGGGGGCTTTTAATATTTTAAATAGTTTACGTTTTAATTAGGAGATTACACTTCCATATAAAAGCCAACTAAACACAAAATTTTCCAATTTTTCCTTAAAAAGAGAAAATATTTCCCAAAGAATCACCATTTATCAGATAAAGAATACATACACAAAAAGCCAAATGCTCACCCACAGGTATGATTGGTTAGCATATTTGGATAGAAGGTTGTTCTTAAACCATGTATTCTGTCTGATGTGAGCCTATAAACTGCACTGCTCTCTGGACATGTCTTCACTTCTGCCTCTGCTACATCTTCATGAAAATGCATATTACTGATCCCACATAAACCAGGAGAAAATGAGGAAGACTTGGAGCAAACCCAAGTCCATGGTCAGAACTACACAAAAAGGCCTCGGCCAATGCTGAGTATGTAGCATCCTATTTGCATGTAAAGTGAGGCACACACTGTAAAAAAAACTCACAAAGAGGAAAAACTCTGGTTAGATCCTAGCATGCATCTATAGTTATGTTTACTAATTATTTGCTGAAAAAAAGGCAATCAGTTTTCCAGGAAGCAGCCTTCTTTGTTGATTCTTCCTCTCCTCCTCAATCTCTAATGTAGGAGTGTCTCTTGCTTCAGTTTTTAGACTTTTTCTGTCTACGTCAACCTTTTAGTGATCTCACCCAGTGCAATGGCTTAAATGCTCTATACATACCAATGACATCCAAAATAGTAATATCCAGTCCAGGCCTCTCTCCCACATTCCAGAGGTGTATGTCCAATGACCAACTCCATCTCCATAGCTGGATTGATAATGGATATCTCTATGTTAATGTATCCAAAACAACTTCTATTCTTCCTCCAGCAACCTCAGACATGTTCTACATATAGCTTGCCCATCTCCATTGATGGCAACTCCTGGTTTCTCAGGCCAAACCTTGGAGTTTTCTTTACTCATCTCTTTCACATCCTACTTGTTGGCTGTGTGTTCAGAGCATATTTGGAATCTGGCAGATGGGTTGCATCAGGGACAATGACAGTAATCCAGCAGATTAGCAGGTTTATGTATCAAGAAGCAGGCTGCAGATAAGCATATCAGCATGACTAGAGGCAAGGGACACTGATTCATATGGACAAAGAGAAGCTGCATCAGCAAAGGAGTTAGCAGATGTCAGGGCCCAGCTCTAGAGCCTGGAATGTGCAAGCCAAGGCCCAGCATTTTCATAACAGAGGTCTAAGTACAAGAAGCAAGGCAAAACCTCAGTTAACCCAAGTGGAGCCTAAAGGTCTCAGAGATAGGAAGAAGTTCACTCATCAGAAATGGACACCAGACAACCCTGAACTAGCAGTCCGGACTATATACCTCTTCTACTGCAGGGATTTGGTCTGGAGGCTGGAATGGGACTATACCTGCAAAAGAGGTATAGTCTTGGAGAGACTGCAAGATACGGGGGTGATAATCAAGCTGGCCTGACACATTCTAACAAGATTACCAAGGAAAATTATTTCTCTTATCCTCTGATTCCGAACAAGGAGGACAGACAGTTGAGTGTATGTACTGGGGACCTGGAGATGGTAGTTCCCAGAATTAATGCATAGAGTTAGGTTGGCCTTAACAATCCAATAGTTAAACCTCTCACACTGAAAAATCCCCTTCCTTATGTTTTTGGCTTAAATGAAATAGCTTTGTCTTTCATGTGCAGCAGAAATACCCCAGGAGACACTTCCAGTTCTCCAGGTTAGAGTATAAATGGTCTGGGTTTTCCCTTTGTGAGCCAAATGCAAGGAACCTCTAGAATCTCTAGAGGGATTGCTTACATGAGAGACAGCAAAAGCTACGTGTTTTGTTTGTTTTGTTGTTGTTGTTTGGTTTTTCTTCCTCAGAAGAGGACTGAGGGCATTTTTTTCTTGACACCAGGCTGAAACTGCTTGAGCAACCAAAACTGTGCTTTTCTAGAATTGAAGCAGGGTTAAAAGTTTCTATGCCACTGTGAATTGAGGAGTCTGGAAAAATTTCTGACCAAAAACACCTTACCTGAGTGTCTAAACTTTCTCTATTAGAGACTCCTCTGTATTTAAGAAGTCCAAGTTCCTGTTTATTGTGCAAACTGGTTTTTTGGAAGGGCTCCCACATTTCGGAGTGCCTCTGCTTTTCCACCAGTTGAACCCAGCAAGCCACCTTTCTATCTGCCTTGAGGGAGTAAGGTCACAAATCTTGAGCTCCGTTTGGAAGGAGACAATCTGAATGGTTCTGGAAGTGGGAGGATCAACCCAGGAGACTATTAGGAAAAGGCAGGGACACTGGGAGGAAGCAAGGATTGGGGATACAAACATTTCCCACAGTGCTCTCCTAGAGATCTTTACCTTCCTCTGGTGGTTTGAGTTCTGGCAAATAGGGGCATTCTTTGTAAGAAATGTAGACATTCTAGTATTAGGATGAGTTTTTACTATTTGGGGACGTGAAGTTTTGTCCCTCCAACCAGAGTGGCAGCATTTTGTCATGTTATCATGGCAACTGGTGTGTGTGTGTGTGTGTGTGTGTAGTGCAATATACAGTAAGATGATAGAGTGACTAGGAATGGATCACAAAAATGCTAAATAAGGATCTTGAAACAGAAACAATTCTATAAGCAAAACTCTGATAATAGCTGGAAACTAGAAGCACCAAACCATCTGATCAGAGCCATGGCCCACTGGGTCCGATCTGGGTCAAGGGGCAATAGGGTACTTAAAGCATTCTCAAGTTTTCATCTTATTAGTGAGGGAAAGGAGTGCCTCGGTGGAAGGAAGTAGTTTGTACTGTGTTTTCGTTTTTATATATAGTAGTAAATATTTGTTTATCTGTATTAGGTGTAGGATGGTAACCACTAGTGGAATGGAAAATTAGACCAGAGAAACTCTTACATTTTATGATCAATTGATTTTTGACAAGGGTGCCAAGATTCTTCAACAGGGAAATAATAGTCTTCCAAACAAGCAGTGTTAGGAGAACTGGATATCCATATACAGATGAATGAATTTGGTCTCCTACCTCATACGATATACAAAATTAACTCAAAATGGATGAAAGACCTAAATGTATGAACTTAAAATATAAAACTCTTAAGAAAAACGTGTAAATTTTTATGATCTTGGATTAAGCAACAATTTGGTTTAGTTTTTTTTAGATAGGACACCAAAAGCATAAGCAACCAAAAGGAGCACTTGAGTGGCTCAGTCAGTTAAGTGTCTCACTTCAGCTCAGGCCATGATCTCATGGTTTGTGAGTTCAGGCCCCACATTGTGCTCCATGCTGACAAAGTGGAGCCTGGTTGGGATTCTGTCTTCTGCCTGTCCCCTACTCATGCTCACTCTCTCTCTCTCTCTCTCAAAATAAATAAATAAACTATAAAAAAATATTTTTAAAGTATAAGCAACCAATGAAAAAATAAATTGGATCTCAACAAAATTTAAAACTTTTTTTCTGTCAATGGACACCATCAGGAGAGTATAGAGTTGATAAAAGATGTAATTAAGGAAGATGGTGGAGTAGGAAGACCCTAAGCTCACCTCATCCCATGGATGCAACTAGATACCACTCACATTGGTGTAAATAACCCCAAAACTGGCCCAAAGACTGGCAGAACAACCTCCACAACTAAAGGTAGAGAAAAGGCCACATAGAAGAAGGTAGGAAGGGCAGAGATGTTGTTTTGGGGCAAAATGGACCGTGGCCATCTGTGGTCAGGAGGAAGAGAGGGTCGCAGTGAAGGGCAAGAAACAGACTGTCATACTGGGAAGCCTTCACAAGGAAGATGAATCCCCATAACATTTGGCTTTGATAGCAAGAAGGGCTGAATTTTGTGAGCTCTTACAATTAGTGGGACTTAAAGCCTGGAATTTTAAAAGTTGATGGACTTGCTCTAGGAGAGCCCCAAGGGCATTAGGACATGAAGTTCTGCCCTTGAAGAGACACTACAACAAAGAGCAGTAGAGATACAGTGTAGAAGCAGCAATTTGAAAAACAAACAAAATACCTGGGCCATAGTGGAGGGAGAGTACACAACTCAGAGTGTGTCCTGGAGAGGCAGAGATCATGAGAAGACCCCTCTAGGAACAAAGTTGCTGACCGGTGCCATTTCCCTCCTCTACTCCCCAGCATAAACACACAACCACATGCAGAAACCAGCACAATATCCACACTTGCTACTAAACTTGCTTATACCAAGCTCTGCCCCCTTACATTTCATTGGATTCACCCTTCCTAGTCACACTTGCCTCAGTCCTGTCACTGTGGGGCCCTTCCCTTAGAAGACTGGTGCAAATTTTGCCAACAATGGGATTCCTAACCTGCAATTTTGTGGGGCCTCCGTTCCAGTGGCAACAGCACCAGGTCCTATTTAGCAAGCAGACCAGTGAACAACTTGTTAAAATGACCCCCCCACCCCCACCCTGGTCAGGGACAGGCAAAAAGAGGCTCTGAAGATGAATGGACTGAAGGAAAAAGCAGCCAGGACTCAACAGCAGGGCACATGAAACACACATAAGAGACACTTCCCGAAGTGCCAGCTCCTGGGGAACAGGGGACACTGCAGGGCACTACAGGACCTCTTCTGCATAAGGACATTCATGAGCTGGAGACGTAGCTAACATTTCTAACACAGAGAAAAAGACACAGAGAGTTAGACAAAATGAGACAGAGGCATATGTTCCAAATGAAAGAACAATACCAAACTATGGCAAGAGACCTAAGCAAAAATGGATATAGGTAATATGCATGATAAAGAATTGAAAGTGACGATCATAAAGATACTCACTGGACTTGAGAAATGGTAGGAAACATCAGTGATATCCTTAACAAAGAAATAAAAAGGAACCAATCGGATATGAAGGACACAATAAATGAAATTAAAAATACACTTGATAGAATAAATAGGTTAGAGGAAACAGAGAAAAGAATAACCTGGAAGACAGGAATGAAAATTAATCAAACTTAGCAAATGAGAGAAAGAATTATGAAAATGAGAATAGACTTAAGGAACTCAGTGACTCCATCAAGCATAACAACACTCACATGATAGAGATCCTAGAATAAGAAGGGAGAGAAAAGGGAGCAGAAAATTTATTTGAAGAAATAATAGCTGAAAAACTTCTCTACTGAGTGAAGGAAACAGATATCCAGGTCTAAGGGGCACAGAGATCCCCCAAAAAATCAAACCAAGGAGGTCCCACCAAAACATATATTAATTAATTTGGAAAAATTAGTGATAAAAAAAATAAAAGCAGCAATTGAAAAGAGAACAGAGAAACCCCATAAGGCCATCAGCAATTTTTTAAACAGAAGCTTGCTGTCCACAAGACAGTGGCATGATATATTCAAAGTGCTGAAAGGGAAAAATCTGCAGCCAAAAATACTATCCAGCAAGGCTATCATTCAGAATAGAAGAGATAAAAGAGTATCCCAAACAAAATCTAAAGGAGTTCATGACCACTAAACCAGCCCTACAAGAAATATTAAAGGGGACTCCTTGAGTGGAAAGGAAAGACCATAAATGTGAGTATGGAAAGGAAAAAAAAACACAGAAACTGTAAAAATAAATATTTCTGTAAAAAAGTCAAGGGATTCATAAAATAAAAGATGTAAAACATGACACAATATACCCAAAACGTTGGGGAGTGGCAGTGGAGTAAAGAATGGGTTCAAACTTATATGACCATTAACTTAATGTAGACTGCTATATACAGAAGATGTTATATACAAACCAAATGGTAACCACAAATCAAAAACCAGTAATAAATATGCAAAGAATAAAAAGAAAGGAATCCAAGTATATCACTAAAGAAAGCCAGTAAACCATGAAAGAGGCAAGAAAATAAAGGATCAGAGAAAAACTACAAAAACAACCACAAAACAAATAACAATAAAATACATATCAATAATTACTTTGAATGTAGATGGACTAAACACTCCAATCAAAAGACAAGGTGACAGAATGGGTTTTAATAAAAAACAAAAAAACAAGACCCGTCTATATGTTGCCTACAAGAAACTCATTTCATACCTAAAGACACCTGCAAATTGAAATGAGAGGATGGAGAAACACTTATCACACAAATGAATGTCAAAAGAAAGCCAGAGTAGCAATACTTATATTGGATAAAATGAACTTTAAAACAAAGACTACAGCAAGAGACAAAGAAGGACATTATATAATAATAAAGGGGACAGTCCGACAAAAAGATATAACAATTGTAAATATTTATATGCCTGACATGGGAACACCCATATACATAAAACAGTTAATAATAAACATAAAAGAACTAATTGAGGGGCGCCTGGGTGGCTCAGTCGGTTAAGCGTCCGACTTCGGCTCAGGTCACGATCTCATGGTCCATGAGTTCGAGCCCCACGTCTGCTCTGTGCTGACAGCTCAGAGCCTGGAGCCTGCTTCAGATTCTGTGTCTCCCTCTCTCTCTCTCTCTGCTCTTCCCCCATTCATGTTCTGTCTCTCTCTGTCTCAAAAATAAATAAACATTTAAAAAAAAAAAAGAACTAATTGATAGTAACACAATAAAAATAGGGCACTTTAAAACCCAGCTTACCCCAGTGGACAGGTGACCCAAACAGAAAATCAATAAGGAAACAGTATCTATGAATGACATACTGGACCAGATGGATTTAACAGATACATTCAGTACATTCCAACCTAAAACAGCAAAATACACATTCTTTTCAAAGTACATGGAACATTCTCCTGATAGATCACATATTAGGCCACAAAACAAGCCTCAGCAAATTCAAGAAGATCGAAGTCTTACCATGCATGTTTTCTTACAACTCTGGTATGAAACTAGAGATCAGCCACAAGAAGAAATCTGGAAAGAACACAAATACGTGGACATTAGATAACATGATACTAAAGAACAGGTCAATCAAGAAATTAAAGAATAAATAAACTGCCTGGAGGCAAATGACAATAAAAACACAATAATCCAAGATCTTAGGGATGCAGGAAAAGTGGTTCTAAGAGGAAAGTTTATACAATACAGGCCTACCTCAAGAAGCAAAAAAAAATCTCAAATAAAGAACCTAATCTTACACCTAAAGGAGCTAGAAAAAGAACCACAAACAAAACCCCAAGCTAGCACAAGGAATGAAATAATAAATATTAGAGCAGAAATAAATGATATAGGAACTAAAAACAAAAGAAAACAATAGATAAGATCAATGAAGCCAGGAGCTGTTTCTTTGGAAAGATCAACCTCTACCTGGACTTACCAGAAAGAAAGAAAGAAAGAAAGAAAGAAAGAGGGAGGGAGGGAGAAAGGAAGGAAGAAAGAAAGGAAGAAAGGAAGAAAGATGAAAGAGACAGAGAAAGAAAGAAAGAAAGAAAGAAAGAAAGAAAGAAAGAAAGAAAAGAAAAAGGGCAGGGGGGGAGAGGGAAAGGCCAAATAAACAAAATCACTAATGAAAGAGAATAACAATCAACACCACAGAAAAAAAGAGAATTTTAAGAGAATATTATGAAAAATTATATGCCAACAAATTGAACAACCTAGAAGAAATGGATAAATTCCTAGAAACATATAACCTACCAAAACTGAAGTAGAAAGAAATAGAAAATTTGAGCAGACCTAGCCAGTAAAGAAATTGAATCCGTAATCAATAAACTCCCAAAACACAAAAGTCCAGGACCAGACAACTTAACAAGTGAATTCTACCAAACGTTTATTTTTTAACATGTTTATTTATTTTAAGAGAAAAAGCCTGAGTGGGGGAAGGGCAGAGAGAAAGGGAGAGACAGTCCTGACATGGGACTCCATGTTATGAACAATGAGATCATGACCTGAGCCAAAATCAAGAGTCAAACACTCAACTGACTGAGCCATTCAAGTACTCCTCTACCAAACATTTTAAAGAAAAAAATACTTATTCTTTTCAATGTATTCCAAAAAATAGAAGAGAAAGAAAAATTCCAAACTCTTCTATGAGGCCAGTATCACTCTGATACCAAAACCAGAAAAGACATCACAGATATTTATCTGATCACAGGCCAATATCTATGATGAACATGGATGCAAAAATCCTCAACAAAATGCTAACATGCCAAATCCAATCATACATTAAAAGAAATTGTTCACCACAATCAAGTGGGATTTATTTCTGGAATGCAAGGGTGGTTCAATATTCACAAATGAATCAATGTGATACATCTTATTAATTTTTTTTTCAACGTTTATTTATTTTTGGGACAGAGAGAGACAGAGCATGAACGGGGGAGGGGCAGAGAGAGAGGGAGACACAGAATCGGAACCAGGCTCCAGGCTCTGAGCCATCAGCCCAGAGCCTGACGCGGGGCTCGAACTCACGGACCGCGAGATCGTGACCTGGCTGAAGTCGGACGCTTAACCGACTGCGCCACCCAGGCGCCCCATGATACATCTTATTAACAAGAGAAAAGATAAGAACCATATGATTATTTCAGTTGATGCAGAAAAAGCATCTGACAAAGTACAATATCCGCTCATGATAAAAACCCTGAACAAAGTAGGATTAGAGGGAACACACCTCAACAAACAAAGGCCTTAGATGAAAAACCCACAGTCAACATCATACTTAATGGGGAAAAAACTGACAGCTTTTCCCCTAGGGTTAGGAGCAAGACAAGGATGTCCACTCTTACCACTGTTATTCAGCATAGTACTGGAAGTTCTATCCACAGCAGTCAGACAACAAAAAGAAATAAAAGGCGTACAAATTGGTAAAGAAGGAGTAAAATTTTCACTATTTGTAGATAACATAATACTATATACCAAAAGCCCTAAAGACTCCACCAAAAAACTACTAGAACTAATCAATGAATTCAGTAAAGTCGCAGGATACAAAAATCAATGTAGAGAAATCTGTTGCATTCCTATACACTAATAATGAAGCAGCAGAAAGTGAAATTAAGAAAACAATCTCATTTACAGTTGCACCAAAAAAATATATCTAAGAATAAACTTAACCAAAGAAGTGTATTATCTGTAATCTGAAAACGATGAAACATTGATGAGAAATTGAAGACAACACCAAGAAATGGAAAACCATGCCAATGGATTGGAAGAACAAAGTTTTAAAAATGTTTATATGTCACAAAGCAATCTACAGATTTAATGCAATCCCTATCAAAATACCAATAACATTTTTCATAGAACTAGAACAAACAATCCTAAAATTTGTATGGAACCACAAAAGACCCCAAATAGCCAAAGCAGTCTTGAAAAACAAAAACAAAATTGGAGGTATCACAACTCCAGACTTCAAGTTTTATTACAAAGCTATAGTAATCAAAACAATAGTAATCTATTTTTATGGTACTGGCATAAGTGTAGATACATAGATCAAGAGAACAGAATAGAAAATCCAGAAATAAGCTCACAATTATATGGTCGATTAATCTTTGGCAAAGGAGGAAGGAATATACAATGGGAAAAAGTCTCTTCAATAATTGGTGTAGGGAAAACTGGATAGCAAGAATGAAACTGGACCACACTTTCTTTCATTATATATAAAGATAAACTCAAAATGGATTAAAGACCTAATTGTGGGACCTGAAACCATAAAAATCCTAGAAAATAGCATAGACAATAATTTCTCTGACATTAGTGGTAGCAATGTTTTTCTAGATATGCTTCCTGAGGCAAGGGAAATAAAAGCAAAAATAAACTGTTGGGACTACACTGAAATAAAAAGCTTCCACAAAGCTGAAGGACAGCAAAGGAAACAATCAACAAAACTGAAAGGTAACCTACTGAATGGGAGATGACATTTGCAAATGACATATCCAATAAAGGGTTAGTATCCAAAATATATAAAGAAATTATACAACTTAACACCCTAAAAACAAATTATACAATTAAAAAATGAGCAGAAGACATGAACAGACTTTTCTTCAAAGAAGACATCCAGATGGCTAACAGATACATGAAAAGATGTTCAACATCACTCATCACTCAAATCAGAACCACAATGAAATATCACCTCACAACTGTCAGAATAGCTAAACACACACACACACACACACACACACACACACACACACACACATGAAATGACAAGCTTTGGTGAGGATGTGGAGGAAAAGGAACCTTTGTGCAGTTGGTGGGAATACAAACTGGTGCAACCCCTGTGGAAAACAGTTTTGAAGTTTCTCAAAAACTTAAAAATAGAACTATCATATGATCCAGTAATTGCACTACTGGATATTTACCCCCCAAATACAAAAACACTAATTCAAAGGGATATATGTGCCCCATGATGATTGCAGAATTATTTACAGTAGCCAAATTATGGAAGCAGCCCAAGGGTCCATCAATAGACGAATGGATAAAAAAACAGGTGGTATATAAAAAAAAGAAGTGGTATATATACAATAGAATATTGTTCACTCAAAAAAGAATGAAATCTTGCCATTTACAACAACATGAATGGAGGTACTGAGTATAATGCTAGGCAAAATAAGTCAGAAGAAGACAACTACCATATGGTATCACTCATATGTGGAATATAAGAAAAAAAAAATGAGCAAAGGAAAAAAAAACAGAGAAAGACAAAACAAGAAATACACCCTTAACTATAGAGAACAAACTGATGGCTACCAAAAGGGAGGTAGGTGGAGGATGGGTGAAATAGGTGATAAGGATTAAAATGTACACTTATCATGATGAGCACTGAGTAATGTATAGACTTGTTGAAACACTATATTGTACACCTGAAATTAATACAGCATTATGTTAATAATACTAGAATTACAATTAAAAACTTAATTTTAAAAAGTATAGAGTTACATTACAGAATGATAGAAAATATTTGTGAATCATATATCTGATAAGGGTCTACTATCAAAAATATATATAAAGAACTCTTACAACTCAATAATAAGAAGACCCCCCCAAAAAAGGAAAAAAATAAGAAGACCAATTTTAAAAAGGGCACCATATTTGAACAGACATTTCTCCAAAGGAAACATACAGATAGTCAATAAATACATGAAGAAGATGCCCAATATCATTTGTTGGTAGGTAAATGCAAATCAGTGAGATGAGATATCACCTCTACCCACGAGGATGGCTACCATAACAAGTGTTAGGGAAAATGTGGAGAGATGGGAGCCTTTTGCTTGTGGAAATGTAAAATGGTGCAGCTGCTCTGGAAAATTTATCAGTTCCTCAGTAATTTAAAGATGGAATTACCGTGTGATCCAACAATTCCCTCCTGGGTATATACCCAAGAGAATTGAAAGCTTATATGCATGGAAGAACTTGCACACAAATGTTCATAGCAGCAGTATTATGAATTAGTACCCTAAAAAAGAGGCAATAATCCAAATATCCATTAACTGAAGAATGGATAAATAAAAGGTAGTATTCCAGAGAATAGAATATTATTCAGCCACACGAAGGAATGAAATTCTAACACATGCTACCACATGGATAAACCTTGAAAACATTATGTTAAGTGAAAGAAGACAGTCACAAAAAAAAAAACACATTATGATTCTGCTTAAGTGAAATGTTAAAAATAGACATATCCATAGAGACAGAAAGATGACTAGTTTATCATGGGCTAGGCAAAGGAAGAATGTGATGATTGCTAATGGTTTTGGAGTTTTTTTTGAGAAATAAAAAATCTTCATAGGTAGAAGTGGTAGTTGCACAACATTGTAAATATATTAAAAACCATTAATTGAATACTTTATGGTATGAGAATTATATATCAATAATTTTATGGTACAGGAAGTATATCTCAATGAAAAATTAAATACATATAAGAAAGATCAATAACAGAAAATTGTAACTAAATATATGGAACTTTTTTTTTTTTTTTTTTAAATTTTTTTTTCAACGTTTATTTATTTTTGGGACAGAGAGAGACAGAGCATGAACGGGGGAGGGGCAGAGAGAGAGGGAGACACAGAATCGGAAACAGGCTCCAGGCTCCGAGCCGTCAGCCCAGAGCCTGACGCGGGGCTCGAACTCGCGGACCGCGACATCGTGACCTGGCTGAAGTCGGACGCTTAACCGACTGCGCCACCCAGGCGCCCCTATGGAACTTTTATTTATTTTTTCAATATATGAAATTTATTGTCAAATTGGTTCCCATACAACACCCATTGCTCATCCCAAAAGGTGCCCTCCCCAATACCCATCACCCACCCTCCCCTCCCTCCCACCCCCCATCAACCCTCAGTTTGTTCTCAGTTTTTTTTTTTTTTTTTTAAATTTTTTTTTTCAACGTTTATTTATTTTTGGGACAGAGAGAGACAGAGCATGAACGGGCGAGGGGCAGAGAGAGAGGGAGACACAGAATCAGAAACAGGCTCCAGGCTCTGAGCCATCAGCCCAGAGCCTGACGCGGGGCTCGAACTCACGGAACGCGAGATCATGACCTGGCTGAAGTCGTACGCTTAACCGACTGCGCCACCCAGGCGCCCCTGTTCTCAGTTTTTAAGAGTCTTTTATGCTTTGGCTCTCTCCCACTCTAACCTCTTTTTTTTTTTTTTTTTTCCTTCCCCTTCCCCATGGGTTTCTGTTAAGTTTCTCAGGATCCACATAAGAATGAACACATATGGTATCTGTTTTTCTCTGTATGGCTTAATTCACTTAGCATCACACTCTCCAGTTCCATCCACATTGCTACAAAGGGCCATATTTCATTCTTTCTCATTGCCACATAGTACTCCATTGTGTATATAAACCACAATTTCTTTATCCATTCATCAGTTGATGGACATTTAGGCTCTTTCCATAATTTGGCTATTGTTGAGAGTGCTGCTATAAACATTGGGGTACAAGTGCCCCTATGCATCAGTACTCCTGTATCCCTTGGGTAATAAATATATGGAACTTTTAATAGCATTGTATGGTGACAGATGGTAGCTACACTTGCAGCAAGCAGAGCAGAATGTATAACCGTCTCAAATCATTATGTTGTGTATCTGAAACTAATGTAACATTGTGTGCCAACTATATTCAAATAAGAAAGATTTTTTAATGGAAATTTTACTGGTTATGTTCTAATCATAGCAATTCAATTAGATACATAGTAGATAATAAAAATAGATAATACAAAGATGACTAAAGTCATCTTAAAAACTTGGAAATTAAGAAACACTTTCCATCACAGTAATAAAATAATACTAAGTCCTGGTGAGGATGCATTGCCACTGCAACTCTCATACATTGCTGGTGGAAACAAAATAGCATGGACACTATGGAAAACTTTTTGGCAGTTTCTTATAAAGTTGAACACATACTAGGGGCGCCTGGGTGGCTCAGTCGGTTAAGCGTCCGACTTCGGCTCAGGTCATGATCTCACGGTCCGTGAGTTCGAGCCCCGCGTCGGGCTCTGTGCTGCCAGCTCAGAGCCTGGAGCCTGTTTCAGATTCTGTGTCTCCCTCTCTCTGACCCTCCCCCATTCATGCTCTGTCTCTCTCTGTCTCAAAAATAAATAAACATTAAAAAAAATTAAAAAAAATAAAGTTGAACACATACTTAACATATGACCCACATAAGTGAAATTAAAGCCTATGTTCACAAAGAAACCTCTATGGGAATATTTATAGCTATTTGAAAAAATTTTTTTAATGTTTATTCTTGAGAGAGACAGAGACAGAGACAGAGCATGAGCGGGGGAGAGGCAGAGCAAGAGAGAGACAGAATCTGAAGCAGACTCTAGGCTCTGAGCCACCAGCTCAGAGCCCGACGTGGGACTCCAACTCATACTCCATGAAATCATGACCTGAGCTTAAGTTGGATGCTTAACCGACTAAGCCACCCGGGGGCCCCTATGGCTGCTTTATTAATAATTGCAAAACCCTGGAAACAACCCAAATGTCCATCAACTACTGAATGGATAAACAAACTAGGGTACATCCATGCAATGGAATACTACTTAGCAATACAAATAAATAAACTATTGATACAAACAGCAATGTGGATGAATCTTGAATGTATTATGTTAGGTGAAAGAAGCCAGACTCAAAGATCACATGCTTTATGATTCCATTTGTATGACATTCTGGAAAAAGCAAAGCTATAGGGATGGAGAACAGATCAGTCATTATAAAAAAAAAAGAAAGAACATGGTGATCAGTGATTGCCAGGAGTTAAAACTTGGTGGAGGGTTTGATTACAAGTAGCAACATAAAGGAACTATCTGGGGGGAGGAAGTAGTATAATGAAACTGTTCTGTACCTCCATTGTGGTGGTTGTTAGATGACATTTCTTAAAATGGGTAGAACTGTACATGAAAAAGAGTGAATCTTACTATGTATATTTAAAAACAAAGGAAAACATCCTCAAAAATAAATAAAAATCAAAACTAAAGATTCTAGAACACTTTGTGCCAAAAAAATAGGATACAGTCAAAACTTTATTCCAAAGAAAAAATATAACCTTACATGCCTTCATTATTGAAGAATAAAAAGCAAAAATAAAAAATAACTTGAGGGTAATTATACCAAATTCATCTGAGCTAAAAACAAAAATCAAAACAAAAACTAATCAAAAAGTGTGTGTCTATTATGGATAATATCTTACACTTTCATGGTCCTATATTCTTTTCAAAACTCTTTCAGAAACATCATCTCACTTTGTTCTCACACTTCTATGAAGTCCGTTAACGAACAAACTTTAATTATTCCAGTCCTCGTTTTTTGTGTTTACTTAAAAAAAAAGAATATGGTCTATGTGATCTTCGTGGACCCACACAATGATTAAAGTCCCACTTCTGGCTGAATTACCAAGCTGACAAACAGCAAAGTGATGTGGAAACTTGATCAAAGTTTCCAACTCTGTTCTCTTCTCTGTACCCAGTAGAGAAACCATCACCCCAAATCCTCCACATTTCAAGCAAGTAAAGACTCTGGGGCTCTAACTGTTGGGTTAGATCTAGCTGCTTTTTGAGGGAAGAAAATTAAGAAAAAAATGATCATTTGTTCATGGTTTACCTTTTTTTGGTGAGTTTCATTTTCTTATAATTTTAAACATGGCAAAAGGTTTGTAAGAATAGTACTAAGAACACTGTTACGCCCTTTTCTCAGATACACGAATTATATACATTTTCCCCAATTTGATTTATTATTTATCCTATGTAAACATTTTTTCTTCCTGAACAGATTGAGAATAAGTTGCTGACATTAACCCCTTTTGTCCCTAAATACTTCAGTGTATTCTTTTTTATAAGAATGGAACAATAATAAGAAGCAGGAAATCCAACATTTACATACCACTACTATCTAATAAAAAAAATCCACATTTAAATTCCATACTTTTCTCACCCAGAATCAAAGCCCAGATCATGTACTATCATTTCTGTTTAGTTTATTTCAATCTGGAAAGACATCTCAATATTTCTTTGTCTTTCATGACTTTACTTTTAAGGTAGGAGTCGGTTTTGTGGATTGTCTCTGAAAAGGAGGAAAAAGTAGCCCCTGATAACCAGGCTCTGAGGGTCTACTATCAGTCCCTGGGGTTGTTCTGAGCCAGCTGGGCACTCACAAGAAAGTCTTGGTGTTCTCCTGTGGGATACCAACAGGCTCACAGAATACCAACAGCACTGAGGCCACTCTGACCATGCTGGATTATGACAAAAACAAAACCACTCTATAATCATGTCTGAACACAGACAAAACATGACCATTGCCAAAATCACAAACACCAAGTACTACCCTCTATGGCCAATATGAGTGACTGCTGCCTCACCAATTACAGCTTTAGCCTGACCTCCTCATAGAGATTACTAAGATGCCCAGTTATAACTTAGTCCTGCTTCTTGACAGTATCCAATCCAAAGCAAAGCCCTGCTTTCTTAAGCCCTCCTCCAAATCACCCTATCAGGGCCCAAATCCTCTAAGTCCTCTCTAACAACCTTGACTGAGATGCCCACGTTGCAGGGTCTGCCTCACCCAGACTAGGACTAGAGCCAGCTCATTCCATCATAGTCAGGCTTTAATTCAGGGCATTAACTTCCTCAATTGGGGCTTAATGTTTCCTCATGATTAGACTCACATTAAGGTGGGGTCTTCCAGACTTCTCCACTGTAGTTATTATTTTTCCTGTTGTAATTAAGAAGCAATTTGTGGGGATATACTCTGAGTCTATGTCAAATATCCTATTACTCATCAAACTTTCATCCACTGCTAGGCTTGATTCCTTGCAGGTAAAGACTCTGGATGCAGACTCCGCCTAATGCATAGCATATCTGCTCAGTTTATTTCTTGCAGCTTTCCTCAGTGCCTGTGATTGATTCAAACTTTGGATCCATGCCAATGTATAAGGCCTGACTTCTGAAAGGGATTGTGGTCTTGGGCTCAGTAACACCAGAGCAGTTTGTGCAGTTTCCAATAGGGATGAAATTGACCTTAAGGACAATATTTGGTGTAGTCTGTGTTTTCAGGGACTCAAGAGTCTGAACACACCTCTTCTCCCATCTTCTTCCCTTTAGCAAGAGAAGAAAACTGTGTGCACTCAGGTAAGGTTCCTAGATGTCTGGGCACTTTTTGAAAAACACCCAATTTCCCTACCTCGAATAAAGGAAGTTTCAAGAAATGAGTTTCACCAGGATGGCATATCACTTGGGATGGGCCTCAGCAGAGGGCCTCTCTTGGCCCAGCATCAGGTTCTCATCTGGTCAATCTGTTGCTTCACTCAGCTCTTCAACCCTTGTTTGCAAAGGCAGGTGATGGAAGAGGGGAGATGGTGCAGATCTCAGCCGATAATTCTTCCCCCCCCCCCCTTTCCTGCTGTTCAGGAACTGCCAGATTCTACAGAAGCCACTGGGACGTGAAGGGAAGTGCCATTCTAGTGGACAGCTGAGTCTCGGTGGAGCCAGCAGCCCCACCAGCAAAGGCTTAGGAAACCTCCCCCACCCCCAGTGGCCTCAGTCCAAGCCTACTGACCCCTAACCCTTGCCACAGGGAGTACTTATGTAAGTCCCATCATTTCCCTGGTGAGGTCCCAGGAGTTAGGAACATTTCTTCCTCCATTTTCATCTGTCAGTCATCTGAAGCCATTACCTCTTTGCTTTTACTCTAGTGGTAACTACGGGAAGATGAATAGGGTAAACAGAAGAATGACCCCCAACGGTCCCTTTAGCTAATGTCACAACTTGGCTTAAATGTGAGGCAAAACATGGCAATTACAAATTACATGCTAAGCGTGATATGTGGACATTTTTGTCCTTTTGTTCCTTTTCCCACGTCACAGTGGTGGAGCATTGTGACCTTTCTTTCTTCCTTTCTTTCTTGTTCATTTATTTTTTTTAAGTGTATTTATTTATTTTGAGTGGGTGCAGAGAGAGAGGGAGAGAGAGAATCCCAAGCAGGCTCTGTGCTGTCAGTGCAAGGTCTGATGCAGGGCTTGATCTCACGAACCATGAGATCATGACCTGAGCCAAGATCAAGAGTCCGATGCTTAACCAACTGAGACACCCAGATGCCCATCTTTTTCATTTATTTAAAGCAATCTCAAATTTAGAGGGAAGTTGAATACAGTACAAAAAACCTTTTTTTCTGGATAATTTGAAAGTATATTGCTGACTTAATGCCCCATTACTTCAGCATGTGTTTCCTATGAATGAGGACACTTCCCTACACAACCTCAATAAACCCCTGGAAATCAGGAAATTAACATTACATGGTACTACCACCCAATCATCAAACTCAATTTAAGAATTGAACCATTGCTCCAGTTATGTCCTTTATAACAAAAAGATCCAGGTCAATATGACCTGGGGCATTTAGCTGCCATGTTTTTATGGACTCTTTCCATTTGAAATAGTTTCTTCAGTCCTTGATTTGTTTAAAGTATATTTATTTATTTATTTATAAATATTTATTATTTTTGAGAGAGAAAGAGAGAGAGAGAGACGAAGCGTGAGTGGGGAGGGGCAGAGAGAGAGGGAGACACAGAACCTGAAGCAGGTTCCAGGCTCTGAGCTGTCAGCACAGAGCCCAACGCAGGACTGGAACTCATGGACCAGGAAAGAACCATCCAGGTGCCCCAAGTTTATTTATTTATTTTGAGAGAGACAGAGACAGTGTGATTGGAAAAGGGGCAGAGAGAAAGGGAGACAGAGAATCCCAAGCAGGCTCCACACTATCAGCATGGAGCCCGATGCAGGGCTTAAACTCACAAAACCGTGAGATCATAACCTGAGCCAAAACCAAGAGTCAGACACTAAGCCAACTGAGCCACCCAGGCATCCCTGTCTTTCCTTGACTTTTAAGACCTCAACACTTTTGAGCATTATCAGGCCAGTTATTCCATTATTAAATATTCTTCAACCTGGGTTTATCTGATGTATCTTTGGTTACTATGCATCTTTGGCTGGAATATTGCACAAGTGATGCCATGTTTTCTTCATGCCATTCCATCAGGTGGCACAAGGTTTTGATTTGTTAACAGGTGATGTTGCCTTTGATCACTACACTAACATGGTGTTACAGACTGAATATTTGTGTGCTCCCCAAATTTATGTTGAACCCTACCTCCAGTGTGCTGGTATTAGGAAGTGGGGCCTTTGGGAGGTAATTAGGATTAAATGAGGTCATGAATGTGGAGCCCTCATGAATGGGATTGGTGCCTTCATGAGAGTCACATGAGACTTTATCTCTCTGCTCTCCACTATGTGAGGATACGAGAAGTCCTAAATCTGCAACCCAGAAGAGGGTTCTCATCAGAACCCGACTATATTGGCACCCCGATCTTGGACCTCCAGCCTCCAGAATTGTGACAAATGAATTTCTGTTGTTTATAAGTCACCTGGTTTAGGTGTTTTGTTATAGCAGCCTGAGCTGACAGAGGCAGACTGTAAGGTGACTCTTTTCCCTTTGGAATTGAAAACCATGAAACTATGTAAATATCCTGTTTCTCACTAAACTTTTATATATTCCCTTATATAAATATATAAACTTTTATATATTCCCTTACTTGTATCTGCATTGACTTGTAGTTTCCTATTATATTCAAAGGATCATAATTCATTACTATCATTATTTTGATGTTCAAATTCGGCCCAAATTCGGCCAGGGTGAATTCCTTCAAACGGGTCTCTGTGTCTTTTTGACACGTTCTCATCACTTAGAGCAGTCCCTCATTTTCTGGGACAAGATGTTTCAAGCTTATCTGTACTTTCTGAGTTCAGCCCTAGAACCAGCCACTTATATAAAGAGAAGATCTGATTTTTTTTTCCCTATTCATCACACTGGGACTCAAATTCTCATGTTGGCTTAGAGGTTTCCAATTATATTTTGAAAAGAACAAAGAGAAAGCCAATGTTAAAGCCGAGTCTGATATGCCCAAATGGAGTTACTTCAAGACACAGCTGTAGAGAAAGAGCTGAGTCAACAGATCCATAAATGATTCAGAATCATCATGCAGACACCTTCCTAATGTGTGGAATACACAAGCTGGCAGATCTAGGATGCACTTTGATTTAATTTTAGGAAATAATTTGGCTTGGGGTGGTTTTTCAACAACCAGTTGAATACACCTTCCTTAAGTGTGGTCCAAGAGATGTCTTGGACCCGAATCGTGGACGAGAGGAAATCTGCAGTTTGGTCATCCTGGGATCATCCTTCTATTGAGAAATCTGGTGTAAGGAGACAGGCTCCCGGGCAGGGGATAACAGCAGACGCTGCCGTGGAGTGTTCTCAGGCATCACGCTGCAGCGTCCTGGAAGCCATGGGAACCAAGACCAGCTTTGTGGAGGTTGCTGCCCTCAGGACTGTCTCCTTGGTCACAGGTCAGTGTAGCATGGGAACCTCTGCCAGCAAAGCCACCCCCTTCCAGGTAGCCTGGTCTAGGAAGCTATACTCAAATTTCCCATCTTGAACAGATATTTATATTTTAATATGGTCAGGAAATGGTCTCACGACAGTGACCTCTTTTAGAAATCAGGGCTAGGAAATTGGTTTTGACAAGGAAATTCTTTCTCCCAAGAATTTAAAATGTTTTCCTGGGCATGTAGTAGGGATGGCAGCTCCTCGTTCATAACTGGCCCCCACGTGTTTCCTGTTCTCTGAAATGCCTGTTCTTACCCTTTGCCTATTTTCTATGGGGTTGTATTTTCTTACTTATTGATTTTTAGGAGATCTTTATGTATATTTGGTAGTAATCTTTTATCAGTAATATGTACTGCAAATATCTTCTTCTAGTTTGTCATTTGTCTTTTCACTTTTGTTAGGGGATCTTTTTTGTTTTTTATTTTTTTTATTTAAAATTTTTTTAAGAATTATGTTTTTAAATTTTTTTTAATGTTTACTTATTTTTGAGAGAGAGAGAGAGAGAGATACAGAGCTCAAGTAGGGGAGGAGCAGAGAGAGAGGGAGACACAGAATCCGTGGCAGGCTCCAGGCTCTGAGCTGTCAGCACAGAGCCCAATAAGGGGCTTGAACCCATGAACCACGAGATCATGACCTGAGCCAAAGTCAGATGCTCAACCAACTGAGCCACCTAGGTGCCCCATTGTTTTTTTTTGTAATTGTGATCTTATTTTTCATTATGGAAAATTTCAAACACATAGAAGTCTAAAGTATAATATAATTAATCCCCAGATACCCAGTGTTTTACAATACATGAGTTACAAACAGCTATCAATGAGCGATTTGAAGTATTTTGGATGAAAAAAGTTATTATTTATCAATGTCAAGTTAATCAATATTTTATCATTAGAGATTCTTGGGTCTTATTTATTTTTAAAATAGAATTTTTCTTTTGGGATAATTTTAGATTTACAGAGGAGTTTCAGTAGCCACTCATGGTGAGTAGCAAGTCCCTGTATACCCCTCACCAGTGTCCACTTTCTTTACAATTATGTTATGTGGTCATGGTTCCTTGTTAACGTGGAGAAACCAACACTGGGAAGTTACTATTAACCAAGCTCCAGACTTTATATGGATTTTACCAGTTTTCCCATTAATGCCCTTTTTCTCTTCCAGGATCTTATGCAGGAAACCAGAATGCATTTAGCTGTCATGTCTCCTTAGTCTCTGGTATAGGACAGTTTTTCAGTCTTTCTTTGCTTCTTGTGCCCTGACAGTTGTGAGGAGTACTGGTCAAGTATTTTGTAGAGTAGGTCTTATTTTAAAATGATCTTTTACTCTGAAGTTAGAAAAAGTCACCTATGCTTTCTTCTAAATGTTAAATTTTTTCCTATTGACATCCATGTTCTTAATCTATTCAGGATATATTTTTACAGCAGAGATCCATGTTCCTTTTTTTAAAATTTATTTAGATAACCTATCTTTTGTCATTGAGTAGTTTTTCTTTTTCCCAAGGATTTGTCATGATCTCCTTGGTCATATATTAATGTTCCTCATATGTATAGATCTGTTTCTGGGCTCTCTATTTCATTCCATTGGTCACTTTGTCTCTGTGCCAATGGCATACTTATCTTAATTACCAGAGCTTTCTCATAAATCTTTATATCTCACAGAGCTAATGTCTCTACTCTTCTTTTTCAGAAGGGTCATGGATATTCTTTGCTCTTCCTTACACATGCTAGAATATACATTTGCTCTCCTCATATGTTTGTCATATTTAAAAAAAATACATAAACTCTGTTGTAGGTTTTTAAAAAAATAAATAAATAAATTTATTTATTTATTTAGTGCAAGCAGAGGAAGGGCAAAGAAAGGAGAGAGAGAATCCCAAGCAGCCTGAACTGTCAGCATGGAGCCTAATGCAAGGCTTGAACTCATGAACTGTGAGATCGTGACCTGAGCTAAAATCAAGAGCCAGATGCTTAACTGACTGAACCACTCAGGCGCCCCTCTGTTGTGGATTTTGATGACAGTTGCATTAAATCTATAGGTCATTATGTGAATTGTGACAATTTTAGGTTAAACTTTCCTGCCCATAAACATAATACATTCTCCTTACTTGGGTCTTTCTAAAAGGCTTTCAATAAAGTTGTACAATTTACTTTGTATGGTGCTTGCATATCTTTTATTAGATTTTTTCTAGGTTTTTGTTACTATTATACAGTGTCATTTTAAAAGCACAATTTTCAGGGTGCCTGGGTAACTCAGTTGGCTGAGCATCTGACTCTTGATTTGGCTTAAGTCATGATCCCAAGGTCCTGGGATGAAACCCCATGTCAGACTCTGTACTGAGCATGGATCCTGCTTAAGATTCTCTCTCCCTCTCTCTATCTTCCTCTCTTTCCTCACTCTCTTTCTCTCTCTCTCCCTTGCCCCTTTCCCCTGATCATGCGGGCTCTCTCTGTCTCCAAAATATAAATAAATAATAAATAAATAAATAAATACAGAAATAAATACAGAAATACAGAAATAAAAGTTCAATTTTCCAATTGGACATTGCCAGTGAATAAAATGGTACTGCTGTTTATACGTTGATATCCATCACCTTGCCAAACTCTCTCCTTTTTATATATAGTAATTTGTCAATTCCTTTTAGTTTTCTTTTTTTTTAATTCCTTTTAGTTTTCTATGAGACAATAATATCATCATTAAATATTATAATTTAACCCCCTTTTAATACTTATGACTTGACTTTCTTTATTGTGCTGGCTGGGACATGTTAAATGGACCTGGAGATTGTGGGCGTCTTTGTCTCCTTCCTGACTTTAAAGGAGACTATTTTTTTTTTTTCATGTTTGTTTATTTTTGAGAGAGAGACACAGAGTGCGTAGGGGAGGGACAGAGAGAGAGGGCAGGGAGTAGCAGGCTCCAGGTTGAACTGTCAGTACAGAGCCCTATGTGGGGCTCAAATCCATGAACCATGAGATCATGACCTGAGCTGAAGTCAGATGCTTAATATGCTGAGCCACCCAGGCAACCCCCTAATGTTTTGTTTTTTTTTAATTGAAGTCCCATGAAATGAGTTGGGGAGTAATCTTTCCTCTTCATTCTCTAAAAAAGTCTTTATAAATTAGAATGATCTATTCCTCAAACAGGTAGACTTGCCTGTAAAACAAACTGGGCTTGATGGTTTCTTTGTGGGGGAACAGCCCATTTCTGACATCCATCTTATTGTTTCTTTTATTATTATTATTATTTTTAAAGTAAGCTCTACACCAACATGAAACTTGAATTCACGACCCCAAGATCAAGAATCACATGGTCTACCGACTAAGCCAACAGGGCATCCCCATCATAATGTGTAGAAATCCACTAATTTTCAAATGAAAACCTGTTTATAACATTCACTTTTCTAGTAAAAAGACTCTCCTATTGATCAAAGTACATATATCTATATATGGAAGGAGAAAGAATCCAGAGAATATAAATATATGGTGAAGTTTTTATAGTAACTGACCCTGTTGTGTGGCTATTCAATTAAATGTTAGCTAACCACTCTTATTTTTAATTTTATTAAAAATTTTTTCTTTAATGTTTATTCAATTTTGAGAGACAGAGAAAGATAGAGTGTGAGCAGGGGAGGGGCAGAGAGAGAGGGAGACACAGAATCCAAAGCAGGCTCCAGGATCTGAGCTGTCAGCACAGAGCTCAATGCAAGGCTTCAACTCACCAACCGTGAGACCATGACCTGAGCTGAAGTCAGATGCTTAGCCGACTGAGCCACCCAGGTGCCTCATTAGCTGACCACTCTTGAAGAGCAAGTTCTTGATTAAAGAAACTGACTTCCGCTTAAGTGCATCTTAACCAAACCCCCCCTCACACACAACACACATTTACCTATTATCCTTCCCAAAATACTTTAAAGAAAATTACAGCATTTTAAAAAAAATCCACTTTGTGATCCCAGGCTGACTTCTTTTTGATGCCAAGTTCATGTCTAATCATTTGCCTCCTGACTTGCTGAAACATGAACACCTGGAGAGAAAAGCCCTCAGTGAAGCAGAGATTAGCTCTCTGAGAAAGAGGAAGAAAGGCGTCTACAGCAAGCCTGAGCAAGTTTCTAAATTCTTCTTTAAAATTCAGTTTTTGAAGAATAGATTGAACTCTTGCTCCCAAGCATAAGATCAGCGTTTTGGAGGAAATGTCAAAAATTTAAGAAATCAGAACAAAGCCATTATTAATCATTCCTTCACTCATGTAACATTTATTGAACACCTCCCATGTGCAAGCCGTCCATGAACACCAAGGATACGAAGAATAAATATGAAACAGTTCTTGCCTTCAAGTAACTAACAGTCTAATAGGATTAAATAGATAATTAAAAATGTACAGCTTATTATAGAAGGTGAATGTGGGTGTTCAAAGACAGCTTCCTGGGTGAACTGATGCTCCAGAGTACGAACTAAGCCAACAGATGGCTCATGTTACATAAGACTTTGTTTTCAGTAAAGAATAAATAATGACTCTCTTCTACTGTTGATTCTGAGCTGAACTACCTAATATCCCAATCTTCTTGTTGAAGCCAGCAAAAAAAGTTAGACAACTTTTTTTAAAGTTTTTAAAAAATCTTCCTAAAAGCATTAACAAATTAAAAAGATAGTGGAGAGTTAGAAGGATAAGATCTAGGTTGAGACAGGAATCCAGAGAATTAAGTTCCAGCATTTGGGACTGCTTTTGCCTAGAAGATATTTGCTGGCCCAGAAGAGGTGACTGGGTAGCCAAAGAGCACTGTGGGGCTAGAAGGAACAAACATCAGACTCAACAGGTGGCCAGTGGTGAGGACCTCATGTAACTCCCTGTGCTCAGCACTAAGCCTGCAAGGGCTGCACCCTGAAAGTAAAGGAAAATATAGAGGAACCATGATATTACCTGTAGCCTGCTCTCAGGTCCTCTGGATTGTCCAGAAAACATCAATTGATATTATATTGAGGTAATTTTGGATTGTTAGTATGTTTAAGACCCTGGCAGAAGCTTCAGCAAAACACGCCTGGAGGAGAGTAACTTCTATGCTTTGTCACAACACAACTTCTATAGCTAATTGTGTTGTATGACCAACACAAAATCAAACATAATGAGGGGATGAGGCACATAAACAAGAATCAGCACAAACAACAGACACTAGGAATAGACTATAAAAAATTACACTGCATATTTTAAAAAGGATTGTATCAATGGATACAGAAATCTCCATGGTGCTACATTAGTGGAACTCATTAGAATTACACCCTCTGAAAGTTGCCAGAAGTCTGCCCTGTAGGGTGCTGGGGAAAGCCGTCTACAAGGAAGTGTCCCGCTAGAGACGCTCTACTACAAAACTATCAGGATGGAGAGAACTAGACACTCTGCTGGAGCCATTTGCTGGGGAAGCTACACTCACTGCAGAATCTTTGCACTGGAAAAGCCATGTGCTCTGTCAGAGCCTACTTAGCCTAGTACACTGGAACCAGGAAGCAAAACGCTTTTCTTTGAATGTCTCTTCAGCACACTCTACTAAGAAAACATTGGTGCCAATTGGTATGAGAAAGAAAATACTTAAAGAGAAAGATCCATTTTCATGGAGTAGTCCAACAGGGTAAATTTGGAGCTGAGTGATAATAATTCAATAACCAGAATAAGAAACAAGAAGAAATTTTATAATTAAAAAACAAAATATCCAAAGTTAAGAAAATAGATGAGTATAATAATACATTAGGCACAACAGGAGAGAGAATTAGGGAACTGGAAGACAGATCAGAAAGATGGAATATACAGAGGGTAAGAGATATTTATGACAGAGTTGGAGAGTTCTAACTATATACTGCTCAATGTGATAGCCACTAGCCACATGTGGCTTTTTAAATTTAAATGAATTACAACTAAACGAAAATTTAAAATTCAGTTCCTCTATCATACTAGCCACATTTCAAATGCTCAATAGCTCTAGCACAGATCTAGAACAATCCCATTGTTGTAGCAGGTTCTATTAGTGCTGGACTAAATTTTGGCTTAATTGGAATCTCATAAATAAAGGAGAAAAATGGAGCAGAAACAATGTTTTAAGGGGGTTGGCTGAATAATTTCCAAAACTAACAAAAGATATCAAGCCACAGTTTTTAGAAGACCAAAAGATTATAAACAGGATAAGTAACTAAGAAACCCACACCCAAACCTAGAAAATCTTCAGGAAAATGAAAGACTTAATGGTAAAGAATTGAAAGCTTTCCCTTTGATGTTAGGAACAAGACAAAGATACCTGTTCCCACCATTTCTATATGACATTTCTTGGCCAGTGCAGGAAATCAAGAAAAGGAAATCAGAAGTATAAGAACTGCAAAGAGGGTCAAAGTGTCATTTTTGAAGGCAACATTATTATGTACTTAGAAAATCAAAGAGAATTTATAAATTATTAGAACTGATAAGTTACTGAATGCAAAGTCAGTGTTCAAAAATTGAACCTCAAATGGTTGAAAAATAAAATTTAAGAGTATCATTTATAAAGGCATAAAAATGATAAACTACCTAAAAACAAATCCTACAAAACATATGTAAGATCTCTATATAGAAACTACAAAATAATATTATAAGAAACTAAAAAGAGTTAAATAAATGGAGAGATATGCCATATAAATGAATTGGTAGTCAGTTACTGTGAAGATATTACATCTCCCTAAATCGATATGTAGATTGAATGTGATTCCATCTCAACAGATTTTTTTTTCTCAATCTGGTGATTAAAACTGATATAGAAATACAAAGGACCAACAATAATCAACCCTCTACCTTGAAGAAAAGTTATGATTGGAAGGTTTGCTCTTATTATAAAATTATACATTAAGTCAATGCTGTAAATTTATTTAGCAAGAGAATAGAATACAGATCCCAGAAGCAGGCCCTAGAATATACACAAACACTGGTTTTGACGAAAGTGTCACTGCAAAGCAGTGGGAAAAAGATTCACTTTTAAATAAATGATCCCAGAGCAAATGTCATCCACAAGGAAAAAATGAAACTCAACTCTCACCTCATACTAAACATAAAAGTCAATCCCAGACAGAATGTAGACTAAATGTGAAAGACCAAGCAATGAAACTTTTAGAATAAAATATAGAAGAATATCTTCCTGACTTTGCCTTAACACTAAAACTCTTTTAAAATATTGATACATTCGTGGGGGCGCCTGGGTGGCTCAGTCAGTTTAGCATCTGACTTGGGCCCAGGTCGTGATCTCACCCTTTGTGGGTTCAAGCTCTGCATCAGGCTCTGTGCTGACAGCTCAGAGCTTGGAGTTGTTTCAGATTGTGTGTCTCCCCCTCTCTGACCCTCCCCTGCTCTCACTCTGTCTCTCTCTCTCTCTCTCAAATAAATAAACATTTAAAAAATAAATAAAAATAAAATAAAATATTGAACTAAATATTGAAATATTTGAATTTTCAATATTGAACATATTGAAAGAAAATATGGAAATTAAGAACTTCTGTTCATGAAAAGACACTATGAGGAGAGTACAAAAGGCTAGCCACAGACTGGGAGAAGATCCTGGCATCTGAAAAGGAGCTTAAATCTAGAATATTGAAAGAAGTACTGAAATCAATAAGGGCAGATAACCCAACAATAAATTGGCAAGAGAGTGAACTTTACAAAAACAGAAATCCAGATGGTCAATAAACATTTGAGATGACACTCAACCTCATTAGTAATTAGGGAAATAGAAATTTAAATCACAATGATAGACCACTACTCACTCACAAGAATGGCAAAAATTTTAGGAACTGACCATTCCAGGATGAAAATGTTATGCATTACTGGTGGGAGTAAATTGCAACAATCACATTGGGAAACTATGGCACTGTCTCCTAAAATTGAAAATACTCATACTCTGTGACTCAGCAATCCTACTCCTAGATATATACCCTCCCCCCAGATATGCTCATAGAAATGAAAAAGGTGTGTATGAATGTACATAGCATTATTTGAAATTGCCCAAGACTAGAAAGAACCCAAATGTAATAGGTAAATGGTGGCATATTCATGTAAGAAATGCAATGAAAGTTGTATTCATTGAAAGCAATCAGTGATGAACTACAACAATGTGTAGCAGCATGGATGAATGTGCTCAAGTAACAACCAAAGTAACCAGGAGGAGCCTACCCTGAGCTGGAGAAAAGTCAACACTCCACACAGAGAAGCCATCAGCTGGAGGCGCCCTGAGTTCCCAGGCCCCAAACCTCCAGTCCTAGCTGTGACACTTCCTCTAGTCCTTCTCTTTCTTGCAGTAAAAAGGGTGTTCTTTTTCTCGTCTGTCCTGTGCTTGGGATCCCTTCTCATTTCTGAGTCTTCAAGTCACCCTCTTGATGGGAGTCCCCTTCTCTCCCAGGGTTCCTCATCTCAGCAGTTATTTGCTTGTAGTTTAGTCTCCCTGCTGACACGTGAGCTCCTTTAGGGCAAGTGCCTCATCTGTTGGGACCACCCTGCATGGCCAGAGTTTCAGAGGGCCCATCACATGGCAGAGGCTCAGTGATCACAGTCGTTTTATTGATGCATGGTCTCACTCTGCCTTAACTGGTAATGTGACACTTAGCAACAACCTTGCTCTTTCCTGGGTTCTCATCTCTTCACCTGTGAATGAGCTCTAATCCAGAATTTCAGGATTCTCTGGCCTCTGGGACTGGCCTCTGTGACATACTACCCAGAGTGCTAGGGAGTAGATATTCTCCCTACCCTTATTCTTCCATGCTCTTTCTCAAAGGAGGCACTGAGGATATCTGAAGCAGAAAAGCAAGGGGGAGTAAGCAAAATTGAACTGAGTGTCTACTATGTGCCAGGATCTGTGATAGGGTACCTGTATTCCCCCCCCCCCCCGCATTTAACAAATAATGTGAGGCGCCTGGGTGGTTCAGTTGGTTGAGCATCTGACTTCAGCTCAGGTCATGATCTTGTGGTTTGTGAGTTCAAGCTCTGCATTGGGCTCTCTGCTGTCAACACAGAGCCTGCTTTGGATCCTCTGTACCCCCCTTTGGCACCTCACCTGCTCATGCCCTGTCTCTCTCTCCCTTTCTCAAAAATAAATAAACATTTAAAAAAATAATGTAATTTTCAAAACAACCCTTTGAAGTGGTTGTCATTACTCCTTTTTCAGAAGTGTGTAGACTGAGGTTTAGAAAAGGTGAGTAATTTGCACAAGGTGACCAAAGCGTGTGACAACCATGAGAACTGACTGGCTGTGGAATTGCTGCTCTTCCATTCCCCCTGTTTGCCTCCCCTCGTCTGATCAGAAGGTGCAGGACATGTGGAAAGAGTATCAACTATGTTATCAGACTCGACCCTGAGTTCAAAATTGACCTTTACTTCCTGTAAGCTGTGAGGCCCTGAGCAGCTAACCTACAATCTCGGGGCCTCAGGTTCCTCAGAAATCAGACAAGTGGGATGATACCTCCTCAACATGGCTGGTATTAACATGGCCTTGGGGACGTGTGCCAGGGGACTAAGCTCAGGGGCAGGTTTCACAGGGCTGGGAGTTCGGGTGTGTTTCAGCCTCTGCCCTGTCCTGTCTCTGAGTCTGAGAGGGAACAGAACAGTGGCTACCTCAGAGGCAGCTGGTATATGAGGGTGGACCCACCTCACCTGCACTGAAAACTCCAGGAGAGGAGAAGAGAGACGGGGGTTCTGTGCTGGAATTTTCCAACCCCTGAGCCACCCACACTTGACATGTATGATGTGCTACTTGCAGAACATCCCTACAGTGTATTGGACACTACAAAATCCTCCTCTTATGACGCTTGGGGCCCATTTCTACCATCTCTCTTGAGTCTTGTTTGGATGCCTTGGTTCAGAAAAGGCTGAGGATTTCCTGAACAAGTTCTCTGTCCCCGTGTGTCTACTCCTACTGCCTTAATGCTGTAACTTCTTTCAGAGATTGCTGCTATGGCCTCCTTACCAGTCTCCTCCATTCTGCTCTCATCACACTATCCTCCCAGCCTGTTGTGATCAAAAGTTTGCTCATTCTTGGGGCACCTGGGTGGCTCAGTCAGTTGAGCGTCCAACTTCAGCTCAGGTCATGATCTCACAGTTCATGAGTCCAGCTCTGTGCTGACAGCTCAGAGCTTGGAGCCTGCCTCAAATTCTGGGTCTCCCTCTCTCTCTGCCCCTCCCCTGCTCATGCTCTGTCTCTCTCTCTCTCTCCCTCTCTCTCTCAAAAATAAATAAACATTAAAAAAAAAGTTTGCTCATTCTTCAAAGCTCAACCACAATGCCATGTTCCCTGATCTCTTCCATCTGAGTTAAAAGCTCTTGACTGGAAATCCTGCAATGGCCTTTTCCACCTTTTTTATGGCATTTGTATTACAGATATGTGGGTTTCTCTGTTTCCACACAGTTGACAGTAAACTCCTTAAGGGTATTGTCTGTGTCTCCTTTGATTCCTATCCTTCACTAAGTGCTTGAGTGAGTGAATGAGTGAGTAAAGAGTTGGTAGTTCTTTTGGTGGTCTTAATTCCTCTTCTCCACTACTGAACTACTTCAAACTGAACTGAAGCCACTTCTTGCCCTTTGCTTCTTTCTCTCAAGTTCTCTCCTAATCATTCCCCTCCTTTTCTCTCCTACCCTTCTTACTGCCCAGGATACCACACACAGAGTGAGGGGCTCCAGCCAGGGGTGCTCTGGAGATTGACAAGTAACATGCATGGAAGGTTCCAAAACTCTCTAGCTAGGTTTCTTATATAGAATGCATTTACTCTTTTTTTTTTAATGTTTATTTATTTTTGAGACAGAGAGAGCACACACATGTAAGTAGGGGAAGGGTAGAAAGAGGGAGACAGAATCCCAAGAAGGCTCTGCACAGTGCAGAGCCTGACATGGGGCTCAAACTCATGAACTGTGAGATCATGACCTGAGTGAAAACCAAGAGTCAGACACTTAACTGACTGAGCCACCCAGGTGCCCCTGTCCTTTATTTCACAAATCTTGACTCTGAACTTCCCCAGTGAGTGTTCATTTCAATTCAATAATTCCTTGAGCTTCCAAGACGATTGTGTTCCCTACCTTCAAGAAGCCTTTAACTTTGTAGTGCAAAGAAGATACTTCTGCAAAAACTGAAATGTAGACTATGGTGAGTGTTTCAGCAGATGGACAGTGCTTGCTTCAGCAGAAGCAAAGTGTTACTGGAGCCTAGAGGGGGAGATTAGTTCCAACTGAGTAGAGGGAGGAAGGGAAGGGCAGGTCTGGTAACGCTTTTTGGAGGCGGTGGCATTGACCTGGGTCTGAAGGATGAGAGGGGCTTCAGGAAGTCCAGATGAGTGGAGAAGGACACACATGTTGGGCAAAGGGAGGGCATGCTTGGGAATCACCAGCATTCCACTATGGCTCAAGTACAAGTTGAGAGAGACA
The DNA here is from genome assembly GCF_007474595.2 of Lynx canadensis. Classification (NCBI taxonomy): domain Eukaryota; kingdom Metazoa; phylum Chordata; class Mammalia; order Carnivora; family Felidae; genus Lynx; species Lynx canadensis. Next base: position 31,601,417 of record NC_044309.1, on the reverse strand, counting down.
GAGAGAGAGAGAGAGAGAGAAAGAGAGAGAATTACAAAGGAAGGTTGAAATGATGTCATTGTGGGTCTGCATGCCAAGCTCAGAAGCCTAAACATTTTTGTGGAAAAATGTTGAGCCAGAGCAGAATTTTGAGTCAAGAAATGCCCAAGTCTCAGTCTGGGAGCCATTTTATCCCAAATCAGTCACCAAATCTACATCTATAACCTCTTTAATGTCCACCCAAGTCTCTCCTTCCTGAGGGTCACCACAGTCTTTGTTCATGCCACTGTCTTCTCTCACCTGGGTTTGTGCCAGAGGGCCCTAACTAGTTTTCTAGTCTCCAAACTCCCCTCCACTATGTCCACTGCTAATGTATTTCCTGACCAACAGCCAGACTTGGCCTTTGTCAGAGTGCAAATCCAATTTTGTCAATTTCCTGCCCTGAGACTTTCAAGAGCTTCGTGTTATGCTGAAGATAAAGCCAAAATTCTTTTCATATTCCACACCTGTCCCTTCCTGTCTCTTGCCATTCCTGTTGCAATCTCTAGTTTTGCAATCCATTTCTCCATGAGTGTGCCTCCTTAGCTCATCACCTGGCTTGACCCTACAGGTGGTGGGTCAAGGTTCAGCTCAGGTGTGTCTGTCCTGGGGAGCCAGCTATGACACCCACCCTATCCTATGGCTTCCTCAGCCTCCCAGGCTTCCTGGGAAGTGTTTTAACACTTATCACATGGCATTGAAATGGTGTTGATTTGTTTTCCCCTTGCTGTCTGTTTTATTATAGGATCTGTGTTCCCACAGAGCAGGTACTTGGGACTCAAAAAGGAAAAACATTCCTCAAAGAGATGAATAAATGTTCACATCCTTTCTAGACTGACTTCTCCTGGCCCCTGCTGCTCTCACACACTCTGGACAAGTTATGTATTCCTGTTTCTTCTTCTCTTCTTCTTCCCATTATCCTCCTGTCCCTGATTCTGTCCAAAGAGGTGAGCATTGTGGTGCAACAGCTGTGAAAGCCTGCAGTAAGCTACCCAACTGTTAGCAGCAGCCTCTGGGAGTTGATATTTTATTCTTTCCATTTATCTTTAGTTTATTAAATGTAGTATATTTTTTAATGGGAAATCATTCTTTTTGTTTTGTTTTTAGCAAGAAAGATCACTACATGGGGACTGAAAGAGCTTGGTTTCAGTCAGAATAGAATAGTGTGTATAGTAAACTACCATCTGTCTAAAAAAAGAAAAGCAAAAGACATATATTTCTAAAACCTCTCTAGGAGGACATGGAAGAAATGGACAATACCAATCATCTCCTTGGAGGGGAGCTAGGGGCCTGGGACCCAGGGATACAGACTTTTCACTCTATCCCTAAGTGCATTTTGAATTTTGAACCATGTGAGTGTATTATCTATGCAATAAATACATACATACATACATACATACATACATACATACATACTGTGTAAATTGGAAGCAGCTGAGCTTGAATTCTAACCCACCAGATGACTTAGGAAACCTCACTTTCCCCATCTGGAAAATGGAAAAAAACATGCCGATGTCACAGAGTTGTTGCAGGGAGTAAAAGGCTTGGGTATGTGGACCACACGGTGAAGCTTCTGAAGGCCACACCCAGGCAAGGACAGGCTGTGGCCATTTCATCCCACCTGTCCCGTCTTTCTGTCTGCTCACCCCTTCCCGTCCTCCAAATGAAGCTGTCAAGGCCAATCCCTGTGTCTGCCAGCACATCCCCCACTGGAAGTGCCTAACCTGGCCCTCTGCCCGTTGGAACCCAGCTAATAGCATGAAGGGAAAGCCACACTTTGAGGATCTGGGCATTTCAAAGCAGCCAACAGCTCTTTTTGTTTTCTCAAGCTCTCAGCCTGCCAGCTAGTTCCACACATTAGAAATATTTTGGGTCAGCACTACAGTTTTCAACCATAGCAGATTCATTTTGTTTCATGACTACTTCCTTATAATAGCTCTGGGAAAAACTGCACTGGGCCTGGACCCAAACCACGTTCCTGGCATTGCAAGCTATGTTCAAGATGGTGTCTTTGGTTAGTAATCATAAAAGACATTGAAATCTCCTGCAACTTACTAGGAATTGGTCTGGAAAAAAGAAGGACTGTTTGGGTTGAGTTTCTAAAGTGCTGTCATCACCATGACCTTCGAGCTGTTTGAAGCAGGAAGAGGAGCTTAATTTCCCATGTTTCTGCCTGTTCAAATAGTCCTGCTTTTCTCTGCAGCCCTGTGGATTTTTCCTCCTGGATGTGGATATTTATTGAGTACTGATGACACGTATGATGCCACAAGAGGTATTTTCTTTGTTGCCTGGGATAGGGTTACCAGACTTGGCAAATACAAATACAAGACACAATTCAATCAAAATTACAGATAAACAATGAATACATCTTTGGTATAAATACATCCCATGCAGTATTTGCATACTTACACTGAAAATTATTCGGCATTCATCTAAAGCTCAGGTTTAACCGGGTGTTCTGTATTTTATCTGGCATTCTGGCCTGTGAAGGACACAGAGAGAATCCTCCTTCGCTGTAGAGAGGAGACAAGGGGCCCACTTCTCTTTACCTCTGACCTGGTCCTGGTCCTCTGTCTTTAAACCAGGCCTCCACTCCTGGGCCACAAGATCAGAACCTAAAAGGGACAAGACACCACATGCTTACTTTGTCACACCTCTTTCTTGAGCACCCTGTCCTGCATACCAGTTTCAGAATAATATCCGCTCTCCTGGTTCCTGCCTTAGACCACGTCATTCTGGAGGCTCCCACTGTGCCTGGACCTCATCACCATCCCATACAGCTCCTCTGGGTTGCCTTCCTCACTCTTCAGCAACAGACCCATGTTTCCCCTATGAGTGTCTTCTGTGTCCACTTTGAGGAATAGTTCAACCTGATTCAGGGCAGCCCTGAGAATCCGCTTTGCCTCTAGGCCCTTTGACTCAGGCTCTCGCCGGATTTGTCCTGTCCTTTTAAGGTGAATCTACCTGGATCCAACTCAGAGTTGCATTTGGTGAAAATGCTGTCAGTCCAGAAGCCCTATTTCCATGAAGCCAGTTGCTTTCATTGAGACCGTTATCTGAAGGTGGGAGTGAATTCTGAAGGCATGTTGAATTCCATGGGTGGGTTGAATTCCACCCAACACCATCTCTGGTGGGCTTGATCTGTCTGGGGCAGATGGCAATGGGGGTGCACTTCCTACAGTGTCATTTGGGTCCAGTAAGTGAATCCGTGGTAGAGTCTGGACCAGAGTCCTTGGAGAGAACCATGTTCTCTCAGCACATAGAAATCAAACTTACTTCTGAGTCACTTCATGATGCCAAATGCCCTACTGGCTCCCAGAGACCCATGCTTGATCAGTGACTTTCTGCACAATTGTGACTTCTACTGCTTTGACACGGCCCTGTGCTCCCTTTCATTGAGAGGCCATTTGAGTAGGGCCATCTTATCAGCTGGTGGTCACCAACATGGGGTGCAAAGATACCCCCCTGTGTCTTAGCTACGTCTAACATTATGCTTCAGAGGACATAAAATACCAAAATCTATGTTGGTTTGCTAGCACTGCTGTCTCACAGTTGATTTATTGTCTCACAGTCCTAGAAGATTTATTGTCTCACAGTCCTAGAAGATGGAAGCCAAAATCCCAGGTGTCACCAGGGCTGTGCTCCTTCTGAAACCTGTGGGGAGGAATCCTTCCTTGCCTTTCCTGGACTTATGGTGGTTTGCTGGCTAATCTTTGGTGTTCCTTGGTTTACAGACATATCACTGCAATCTTCTATCTGCACATGGCCTTCTCTGTGTCCTGTCAGCCAAATGCTGTCCGTGGACATGTATTTTAACAGAAGTTGGTGGGGTGTGGGGTGCCTGGGTGGTTCAGTCAGTTAAGCATCCAACTGTTGATTTCGGCTCAGGTTATGATCTCATGATTTGTGAGATTAAGCCCAAGTCAGACTCTGCTCTGTCAGCAGATTGGGATTCTCTCTCTCCCTCTCTCTGCTCCTCCCGGACTCGCACGTGCTTTCTCTCTCTCAAAATAAATAAATAAACTTAAAAAAAAGGAAACTGGTGGGTTGCTAACAAATAAAAATAGGAAAAGCTTACACAAAAATCTGGACTTCTATAAGCCTTTGTAATTGTGACCGCAGTTTAGGTTTTGTTAGAGAGCAAGTGAAAGACTTGTCCACACTGGTGCACATAAGTCATATCCTTTTCCAAGAATAAGCACAGAAAAAGCCTGGCAGAAACAAGTTCTGGGCACTTGAGGTAGGATGTGAGAGGGAACACCACTGCACCAGAGGCTGAGTAAAGGCTGAGAAGCGGGCACTGAGGGTGGTTTGGGGCAGACGTTAAAACATCAGAGCTGTACCTCAGGCGTCTCCGTGTGTCACTGGGCAGCCATCCTGACACTCACATCAGCTGTCCTCACTTCTTCCGGACCTCCGCACAACCATCTGTCCAACTTCTCAAGGATTTCCTATTTCTCTGGCAATTTCCTCAGTCATCAGGAAAGGATTTTTGAAGGATATTTTTGGAGACTTTTGTAATCCATGCAAGTTTTGGCTAAGGAAGTGTTTGTTGTGATTCCTGGCTATGCATATTTCCATCTGGTTTCACATGGTTTCTGTGACTATCCTCACCCTGCAAGTTAATTAGAGTTCTAATTTTCAGTAATATTTCTCACATGTGCAATTCTTATACTACTTAGAGCCTTTGCTGAGAAGAGTTCCACAAATTGTCGTCTGTGTTTATTTTTCTGTTTATAGAGCAGAATGTGCACACCCTTGTGCCAAGGCGACATCGTAGCTAAAACTCTACTCCTTAGTTTACTCAAACTTTTGATTTTCATGGTTAAGTACCATCACTTTCTGATGTTTTGTTTTTTTGTTTTTTTTTTTTTTTGTAACTTCCACTACTGATACATAGGATTTGGCTTTCTTAGGACTATTTTCTATAAAGCTACTAGTGTTTTTTATGTTTTTTTCAATGTTTATTTATTTTTGAGAGAGAGAGAGAGAGAGAGAATGAGCAGGGGAGGGGCAGAGAGACACAGACTCCAAAGCAGGCTCCAGGCTCTTAACTATCAGCACAGAGCCTGAGGTGGAGCTCAAACTCACAAATCGTGAGATCATGACCTGACCCAAAGTCAGACACTCAAATGACTGAGACATCCAGGCACCCCTCATGTTTTTTTATTTGTTCACTTATTTTTATTTATTTGCTTTTTAGAGACAGAGGGAATGCGATTGAGCATGGGAGAGAGAGAGAGAGAGAGAGAGAGAGAGAGAGAGAAAATCTTAAGCAGGCTCTATGCTCAGCATAGAGCCTGACACAGGGCTGGATCCCACAACCCTGGTATCATGACCTGAGCCGAAATGTAGGATGCTCCACAAACTGAGCCACCCAGGTGCTCTGCTACTGCTCTTTTAAAAACTAATTTGAGTATACACAAATTAAAAGTTATAATCCCTTCACGAGAGCTGGAATGAGAAGAGCAGGCTGAATTTTGGTTGCTGAGTGGTCAGCAGAGCAGGGTTTCTGGGAGTCCCAAAGTCCTGGGTTTATGGTGTGGTGAGATGCACTCAGGTGACGCTATGAGATAGACATCACAATCACCCATGTGCTGGAGACGGGACGGTCAGAGCTCTGAGCCCAAGGAGCTTGCCCAAGGTCACTTAGCTACTCGATGGCAGAGCAAGACTTTGAACTCAGGTTTCTCTCACGTCAGGGCTTAATGCTTCACAAGCATGCTCTCTTGCCTTCTGGCCAGGTGATCACCTGCCATGCGTCTTACCACTTAAGAAGATCTCGAGGGGGGCGCCTGGGTGGCTCAGTCGGTTAAGCGTCTGACTTCGGCTCAGGTCATGATCTCACAGTTTGTGAGTTCGAGCCCCGCATCAGGCTCTGTGCTGACAGCTCGGAGCCTGGAGCCTGCTTAGATTCTGTGTCTCCCTCTCTCTCTGACCCTCCCCCCGTTCATGCTCTGTCTCTGTCTCAAAAATAAATAAAAATTAAAAAAAAAAAAAAGATCTCGAGGGGAGCACACTCTTTTGTGGGGAAGGTGATGATGGTCGGGAGTTAAGAAAACACATTTTTACTTTAGTTGCTCCTGTCTTATTTGACTTTGATCCAGGGCCAATTTCTTCCCTTGGTAATTTTTTAAGAAGCAATAAAATATTAAAATCAATCAATCAATAAAAATAAAGATTTGAAGCCTAAAAGAAAATCAAAGAAAGGGGGGCTCAGCAAAACCACATTCTCCATGTTATTGACTTTTATAATTCTTCAACATTTTTGAGAATAGTTGAAAGTACCATCATGAGTCAATGGACGTTGAGAGTCTGGTGTTAACCGGAGGCACCTGGGTGGCTCAGTCGGTTAAGCTTCTGACTTTGGCTCAGGTCATGATTTCACAGCTCATAAGTTCTAGCCCTGCCTCAGGCTTCTGCTGTGAGCACAGGGCCCACTTCAAATCCTCTGTCTCCCTCTCTCTCTGCCCCTCCTCCCCCACCCCCCCCCTCCAAAAAGAATAAACATTTAAAAGATTTTAAAAAGATCCTGGTATTAATTTGGTTGCCATCATCTTGTTTGAACAAAATTCAGTTCTGGAATTTGTCTCTTGTATGACTGCTTACCTTATGACTTATTTGGGTGTATTTTAAAAATATGCTTACACAGAGGGTGGCAAGCCACTTCCGAACACTGAAACTGTGCTCTCATTGCACCTTTGCTGTCTGTTCTTTGTGGCATCTTGGGCGAATTGTGTAAACATCCTCATCCCGGGCAGGCATTGCTGGATCTGTTGGGGTGTTGAAAAGAAGAACAATAGATTTCTCTCTTTCTTCTTTCGTTCCTTTTTTCTTAAAAAACTAAGCAACTTAAAAACAATTAGGAAATAAAAGTTCTATGAGAAAGAAAACATACAGTACACAACTCAATAGTAAACATTGGGGTGCCTGGGTGGCTCAGTGGGTTGAGCATCTGACTTCAGCTCAGGTCATGATCTCGCAGTCCATGAGTTCGAGCCCCACATTGGGCCCTGTGCCGACAGCTCAGAGCCTGGAGTCTGCTTCAGATTCTGTGTCTGCCTCTCTCTCTGCCCCTCCCCTGCTCACACTCTGTCTCTCTCTCTCAAAAATAAATAAACATTAAAAAAATAGTAAACATTTACATAGTTAATATAAACTAGACTGTTAATGCATAAACATGTATATTAACATATAAATGTATAAATATATTTGGAGAGCAAAAGGGACGATAGGAATAGGTGGTTGTGTTAAGGTCTCAAGATCCTGTAAAAACCTTGGCTCTAAAGTTAACATGTACCAGAAGCATCAGTTCAAATGGGGAGGGGCTGCTGGTTTTCACTATAAACCCGGAATCCTTTTGTTGGGATTCTTAGTTGAGACAACCAAATCTACTCTAGCTTTTTTCCATAAGAAGACAGCAATTTATTAAGGAAGAGCTAGAGCTCCAAGGGTCATGGGGAGGTCTGAAGAGGGAGACTCTAGGCCATGTTCCTACAGTGGTTCCCAGAACTGGACTGCAGAACCAGCCACTGAGGGAGCCATGGCCTCTCCCGTGACCAGTGGCACCCACCTTGATGCCACTCCCCCAGCTGTCAGCAGCGGGTCCAGCCTCCTTGCCACAACCTGACCAGCAAAATGCAGCCCTGCACCCTGTCTCCTTCCCCACTTGCTCAGTTCCAAATCAAAGGTGTGGGGACACTCAGGTGCCAGGCAGAACCCACCTCACACGTGCCTGAAGGGTACCGGGAGCCATAAAGGCTTAAACAGTCCGGGAGAGGCAGCTTTACATGACGTGGAACTGTTAAAACAAATTTTAGGTTTTGAAGCTGAGTATACAAATTACTTCGATGAAGATAAAAAGAATTAAAAGTAAAAGGGGGCTTTGTGATCTTTAAATAGAGAACTTCTGTCATTGTCAAGTACTTTTGTTTAATAGGATGAGCTGGCATTTTCAGGTGAGGTAGGTGGGAAATTATCTGAAGGTCTGGGTTTTATCTTGCTCCTTTATTTTAAGGGGCTGGGAGTAGCCATCTTGCTGGCTACAGTTAAGTCAAGGGTAGGCAATGACTATGTCTTTACTTCAGAAAGGAGGGCATTTGGAAAGCCAGTACCTTCTTCCCCAGAGTCTTGTTAGAAGCCCAGACTCCCGACATTCCTGCTTCCCTGCACCCCCTTACGGTCCTTTTGAAGCTTGATGATCCTAGAAGCGGTCATCTGTAATTGCACTGTGTCTTTAGTCAGATAGCTGACTGAGTCTTGCCAGGGATAGGTGTCCACGGACGAAGGAAGAAGTTGCACGTTAAGGTGTTTAGCAGCTGGAGCTAAACAAAACTACAACCAGCCTAATGCTAAAGTTCAGCCAAACACAATGGTGCGGGAACCTCTGTGATGTGTGAGGCCCTCAGTGCAAGGGAACAGAATTGGGGTGGGAAGAAAGTTCTGAGACCTACGGAAATGGACACACGGGAGGTAACCGGCCATGGGCAGCCTCAGGTCTCCTCACAGGTCTGGCTTCCATACCAGTCGGATCCCAGACTGGAACATAGAGGAGAAGTCAGGGGAAGTTGCAGAAATGCTTTTGATGAAATCTGCAGGGCAAGGGAGGACCTCCTAAAGCAACTTCACACTTTGTTAAGGTGGGTTTTCTTGCAGTTTTAATGAGATATAATTGACATATAACATCATATTCATTTTTGGTGTACAACATAATGATTTGATATTTGTATATAAGTAAAACTTTGGTTTGCGAGTATAATCTGTTCTAGAAACATAATCCAAAGCCCTTGTGTAGCAAAGGGAATTTCAAGAACCATTGGCTCAGTTGTGATCATGTGACATTCGGTGTCACGTAATACTTGTATTACAAGACATCACTCATTTATGAAGTTAGAACTTATTAGAAATGTTTGCTGGGCTTGCAGAACACTCGTAAAACGAGTTACTCGCGATCCAAGGTTTTACTGTGTTGTGAAATGATCATCATAATATATTTAATTACTCTCTATCACCTCACATAGTTACTCTTTTATTCACAAATTGAATTGTTGGCAAGTTTGTCATTGATGCCCATTGTGTTTTATCTGTTGAAGTGCACTTCTGGACACAGATGAAACATTGAGGAAACCTGTTTCCTTCGCGAAAACATTGTTGCAAATGATGAGAGCCACTTAGTGAAGAAAGAAAAAGGCTGGGAGGAGACAGAGGGAGAGTGCCTCTTTGCCCCATGGCCTCAGACCCAGCACAGAGGGGTACCCTGGTGCAGCCAGGAGCCCAGACACCAGATATTGGGAGCTCGGCTTGGTCAGGCAGACCTGGACTCCCGGAACACACACAGCAAGAGAAGCTCTGGAGAGATGTGGGCTCCCTGCTTCCCGCCATCACCCACCATCCAGGGAATGAGGCTGGGAAGCTGAGCCGTACCCTTCACAATACTGCCCTGGAAAGTCAGGCAGCACTGAGGAGAGGGACTTGCAGGAATGAAGACTGACCAGGCAGTGCCCAGTGTGACCCATACCTGAAATCAAAAAAAGAGACTTTTTTTTTTTTTTTTAAGAGAGAAAGAGCTAAACAGAAGCATGCTGACATGAGACCTACACATAAGCAGATATCTTCCTTGCTCCCTGGATCCTGCACATCTTGGTGGTTGATGACTCACTGTGGATGGGTTGTGGATTCAGACTTTTTCCTGGGGAGTTGGGCAATTCTTTTTTTTTTTTTAATTTCTTCCTGTTTATTTTATTTATTTTTTATTTTTTAATGTTTATTTACTTTTGAGAAGAGAGAGAGAGAGCAGGGGAGGGGCAGAGAGAGAGGAAGACACAGAATCTGAAGCAGGCTCCAGGTTCTGAGCTGGCAGCACAGAGCCCGACATGGGACTTGAACCCACAAACTGTGAGATCATGACCTGAGCCGAAGTTGGACACTCAACCGACTGAGCCATCCAAGTGCCCCTATGTTTATTTATTTTTGAGAGAGACAGAGACAGAGCATGAGCAGGGGAGAGGCAGAAACAGAGGGAGACACAGAATCCGAAGCAGGCTCCAGGCATAAGTCTCAAACCCATGAACTGTGAGATTATGACCTGAGCCAAAGTTGGATGCTTAACCGACTGAGCCACCCAGGCTCTCCTGGGCAATTCTTAGAACAAATAAAGAAGCACTGCACTCATGGGTACCTCTACACGGCTCAAAGGGAAAGGAGAAAGCAGGGTCCTGTTTGCAAAGCTGAGAATAGATCAGAAAAAGCCATGTTCCCTGAGGCCCTGACTGAAGGGGAGATATGTGTATCAAATCCCCTGTGTCCTTTTCCCTTATTCCTACCCATCCCTCTCTTTTTCAGGCCCCCAAAGCAAAAAAAAAAAAAAAAACAAAAAACAAAAAACAAAAAAACAAAAACCCAACAACAACAACAAAACAGGAGAGTGACAACACAGCTAGCTTATGGAGAGAGTATGAACAAAAATTCAAACAAGATTTTCAAGTCTGCCTGGACCCAGCCTTAGTTATGCTACTTTCCAGGTGCTTAAATCCAGCCCCAGCTTTAGGACACCCCCAGGTATCTATTTCAAGTGCTATTGTGAAATACTAAAAATAAAATGATTTGAAATTCCTGCACTTAAAAAATAAGCTCACACCCTGCATTCTCTAAAAGCACACACTTTTCAAAGGGAAAGAGATTGAGAAATCCAGCAGACAGAACTCATCTGTCTAACTCCAACAGGCTGCTACAGCAATCAAAATACCACTTTATATTTGGGTAACGCTTTGTGGCTTTGAGGGCACTTTTTGATTACCGGGTTAGTGGCTAAACGTGTAAATTAATACAAAAGATGACTGTTCTAGACTCAACATTGCACTAGAGGTAGACCTAGAGTCATGGTCTTCCTTCGGCACAAAGCCACTGCTATGTACTAGCTCACCTGTGAAATTTCAGTCTGTCAGCAGCTGGCAGAGGTGACGTCAGGAGAGAGGCTGGTAGCTCAGGCCTGGAGTGCAGGAGCACAGTCTGGGCCAGGCAGACAGAGCAATGAGAAGAAGGAAGGGGAGACAGCCCCAGGCTGGCTTTCCCACTGGGCTGAGCTCCTCTGTAGCTTGAAATCCCAGAGCAGTGAGCAGTTGGCCAGGGCCAGAGAAAGGAGCCCTCATCCAGTACTTTCCCTGGCCAACAATGTCAATTTGGATGATTACCATTTTTGTTTTACAATGAGAAAGGGAAGTCATCAAGCCCCATATAATTATGTCTTTGTCAAGGACTGTGTCTGCCGATGCCATCAAATTTCTGGTCGTCTGGAAATGTTTCCTCTGTCATTGTTCCCCGGGGTCTTGGGGAGGCCTGGGCGTGAGGAGTCTTCTCTGGATCCCCAGAGGAGATGGTGGGTAGGACTTGAGTCAGTGCCTGGGACCAGAGGCCAGCTCAGCGAGGTCAGCTCTTCTGAGTAGCTGCTCTGGGTCTTTACTTGAAGACATGAGGAGCACCCCACACTCCTTGGAATCCACTGCAGTGACTTCTGCCATTTTTTAAATTCTAGATCAAGACACCAAGCCTCAGAGCAAGAGGTGGGAAGGCAAACGAACCCACTTCCCAGGCCACTGTCCCCAGAGCTGCTCCCCTCACTGCTGACTGTGCTGGTTAATGACCTGCGTTCAGGGGTAGGAGTGGTTTCCTGGGAGTCCAAGGCACTTGGGGATTGAGAGAGAAATTTACCTTTTCTAGGTTCTTCCACTGCAAGTGCTTCCCAGCAGTCCAAATAAATTGATAATATGAAGCTGCTACAGGACTTTACAAAATGCTTAGCAATTATTAATTATTCAGTCCTCCAAGCGACCCTGTAAGGCAACAATCTACTACTAAGGATGGGTATCGTGTGGTGGCAAATACCTCAGTTACCCCTCGCAGCCAAGAGGGGTGGGTATTCTTTTTCCTATTTTGCAAATGAGGAAATGGGAGTTCAAGTTAGTACTGAAGCTTGTGAGCAGCAAGGCCCAGATTGAAATCTGGGTCTGTTTCTTCCAAAGCTCACACGCCCACCAGCCTGGAGCACTCCAGGAAGTCCCTAGAACTGAGTTGTGTTCACAGAAACCAGGTCTACTCCCGTGGGGTATCTGCACCTACAATAGGTTGATATTTATTTTAAGACAATAACATGGAAATGGGAGATGGAGAGGAAACTTGGTTTTAACGACAGTAAATACAAGACAAAAACTGAGAGAAACATTTGTGGGTTTTTTTGTTTTTGTTTTCTTAAGCAGGCTCCACACCCAGCATGGAGCCCAACCCAGGGCTTGAATTCACAACCCTGAGATCAAGATCATTCTTGAGGTGGGATCAAGAGTTGGACACTTAACTGACTGAGCCAACCAGGTACTCAAAAAGAGAGAAACAGTATATGTAATGGAGACATAACTTGACGAGTTTCAGGAAAGACTTCTGCTTAATCAAGCACAGCTTCATTTCCTCTTCTTGCCCCTGGTTTCACTCTTCTCAGCTCTGGGCCCACCGTGTCCACTCCTACCAGAGGACTGAAGGGGCGGTCTATGTGTAGCTGTGATTCCCAGGGGACAGAATGACCCTGGGGTCCTCACAGGAGCATAAGAATTGACTGAGCACCTGGCCAAGGGCACATAAGACCAACCAGAAAAGTGAGTGAAACACAGAATTAATGAGGGTTTGGGTATTTGTCTCCCAAAGTCTAGTCCAAAGGGTATATTGCATGTTTAAAGGAAGAGAATCAGAAATATAAAAATGCATTTTACATCAATAGTCCATGTAACTACAGGTCTGACATTCACCCGCACTATGTACGATTGTACTGAATACAGTTTCCCAACCCACAGGTGAAGACTATTAGACAAATTAATAATTTTGACAATCATATCAGCTGTACTTAACCAACACCTAAAGCCACATATGCTCCTAGAGTTTGGTGTAGTTTATTTGTATTTTGAGGAATGACAGCTAAAGTTACATAAGTACATTAGGATTCACTTTACCAACTCAGGGACTGAGTGTTGTGTTATTTTATATTTTACTCTGAAAAAATAGAATTAAAAAAATTTAAAATAGAAAAGATTATTATTTCAGAATAATCTTTATATCCTTTATTTCCTCCTTAAATTGACCATCTCTGGCTGAATGTTTTTAACTTATTTCAATGTTTTCCATGTGTAGTTAGATCTGAATAAAAAAAGAATCGCCATTCCTCAGGGTACACTCTACATTATAGAAAATTACTATCATTCTGTATTCACACTGACAGACAATTACAAAAGGGAAAAACTGGGCTCTGGAGTGTACTTCATCTTCTGCATTTGTCATAAAAGGCAAGTGTCTATTTTCATTTGGGAAATGGGTTACATTTTAAAAATCAGATTAAAAGATGCAGATTGTTGTCACTGTTTATATGTAGCTTCAAACACTGAAGAATGTTCTTAATGTGATTTTTTTCTTTTAATCTCTTGCTCATCTAGTAGCTTCTATGACCAGGTTTAGGTAGAAAGAAAATTTCTGGAAATTACTTCCTCAAAAATCGTGTACCATGCATTCTTTAGTATATACTTTCAAGAGTCAGGAATAGTCTTTACATTTCAATTTTTCTTCCTAGGTCCTGGCAATTGGCTACAAGCATGTGGTATTGGTTCATACGGTATATACTGTTTTATGATTCAGACAAATTCAGTTTACAAGCATCCCTAGGAAGCTTGCAGCCTTTTGTTACCAAAGAATATAGACAGTGCTTCATGGATAATTTCTGACACTATGGTTAACCTAAATGGATGGCAACACTATTCTTCCACTAGCTCAGGTTAAAAACTTTGGAATCATTCTTGACCCCTGTCTTTATCTCACCTTCTGTATCCAAATCCACCAGGCAGTGCTTTTGACTCACCCCTCGGAACATATCCAGAATCTTACCACAGCTCACCGTTTCCCCCGTCACTCTGGAGTGGGGCACTGGATTCGTGCATTGTCTGCCTCTCTGGTCAGCCTGCCCCTGGGCTGGTCCTCTTTAAGTCTATTGTCCACACAGCCAGAGTGTTCCTCTCAGAGCATGAGTCAGATAGTATCGTTATCCTGCTCCAAGCCCTGCCATGGCCGCACCTCACTCAGAGAGTAAAAGCCAAGGTCCTACAATGGCCCCCGTGCCCACACACTGCATGTACCTTGCCTCTTGCTCCATCCCTTCTTCACACTCCCCTCTGTCACTCTGCTCCAGCCAAAGGGACCTCCATTGTCCTCAAATCTGGGCACACTTGGCTCTAGTCATTCCAGGTTATTCACTCAGCTGGTTCCTTCAACCCCTTCAAGTGTTCACCTAAATCTACCGTCTCAGTGAAGCCTGTTCTGACTATTCCCACTGAAGATGGCAACCCTGTGCCCATAAACCTTCTCCTTGAAACAGCGCCAGGGGCGCCTGGGTGGCTCAGTCGGTTAAGCGTCCGACTTCAGCTCAGGTCACGATCTCGCGGTCCGTGAGTTCGAGCCCTGCGTCGGGCTGTGGGCTGATGGCTCAGAGCCTGGAGCCTGCTTCCGATTCTGTGTCTCCCTCTCTCTCTGCCCCTCCCCCATTCATGCCCTGTCTCTCTCTGTCTCAAAAATAAATAAACCTTAAAAAAATTAAAAAAAAAAAAAAAGAAACAGTGCCAGATCTCCCCTATCCCACTCTCCTCCTCTTCCTATAACCTTTATCACCTTTAGCATACTTTACAATTTGCCTGTTTATTATAGTTGTTTCTTTTCTCCCTTTGCTGTCATGTATGTTCCTTGATGGCAGGGGTCTTTTTTCTGTTCACTGATGCTTCCTTAAACGCTAGAATAGTCCCTGGTCCATGGTTGGCACTTGGTGAATATATGTTGGAGGCATCAGTGCGGTGCCTCAGTTTACCTAATGGAACAACATAATATGGCTGCAAGGATGAAGGCCCCAGCCACTCTCCACATGGGCTGTGGTTCAGACACACTGCAGACTAGTGTTAAGTCTCTTGGCTGAACCTGTCATCTTATAGATGCATTTATGGAGAGCTCGTTAGGCTTTTCTCTTTTCCTTTTTAGCACCTTTAATTATCACCATCCTCACCTTTTAAATCTTTAAAAACAATTTCAGTGTGATGGTAAATTAAAATATTTTTTCTAACATGGGAAAAGCTGTATGTGCTTTTCCAGGTTTGCAAGTGAGGCCGGTCTCATGAGTAGACCACACATGTAGTCTTATGCAGTTTGAAGGGACTGAGGAGGGCCAGCTCGCTCCAAAATATCTTTCTTCCTGTGGCAATCTGAAGTTAATTGGGGCGTGGAGAGATTGTTATTGAAGTTTGGATGACTTCCAACTTGGAGAGGAACGTCTTTTATTATTATTATTATTATTATTATTATTATTTAATGTTTATTTTTGAGAGCGAGAGAGACAGAGAGACAGAGAGAGCATGAATTAGGGAGGGGCACTGAGAGAGACACACACAGAATCCAAAGCAGGCTCCAGGCTCTGAGGTGTCAGCACAGAGCTCGATGCAGGGCTTGACCCCACCAACGGGGAGACGATGACCTGAGCCGAAGTCAGATGCTTAGCCAGCTGAGCCACCCAGGCGCCCCTGGGAGAAGAACACCTTGACTGTTCACTTATTTAACTACAACCTAAAAGGGGAGAAATAGTATGGACATATATTAAAGAATGACAAAGTTGGAAACATAAAAATGCATATTACGGCACCAGCTCATTGATGACATGCTTGACACTCATATGTGCTACATACAA